>NC_135801.1:129302604-129606355 GCF_964213995.1 Mustelus asterias | reverse complement strand
CCATTGCTCCTCTCTCTCTGTGAATAATCCTGTTGCTCCTCTCTCAGTGAATAATCCGCTGCTCCTCCCTCACTGTGAATAATCCCATTGCTCCTCTCTCACTTTGAATAAGCCCGTTGCTCCTCTTTCACTGTAAATAATCCTGTTGTTCCTCTCTCACTGTAAATAATCCCAATGCACTTCGCCCTCTGTGAAGAATCCTTTTGCTCCTCTCACACTTTAAATAATCCTGTTGCTCCTCTCTCACTGTAAATAATCCCAATGCACTTCGCCCTCCGTGAAGAATACTTTTGCTCCTCTCTCACTGTGAATAATCCCATTGCTCCTCTCTCTGTGTGAATAATCCTGTTGCTCCTCTCTCTCTCTCTCTGAATAATCCCGTTGCTCCTCTCTCACAGTGAATATTCCCATTGCCCCTCCCTCACTGTGAATGATTCTGTTGCCCCTCTCTCACTGTGAATAATCCCATTGCTCGGCTCTCACTGTGAATAATCCCATTGCTCCTCTCTCACTGAAAATAATCCTGTTGCTCCTCTCTCACTGTAAATAATCCTGTTGCTCCTCTCTCACTGAAAATAATCCCAATGCACTTCGCCCTCTGTGAAGAATCCTTTTGCTCCTCTTTCACCGTGAATAATCCGGTTCCTCCTGTCTCTCTGTGAATAATCCTGTTGCTCCTCTCTCACTGTGAATAATTCCGTTGCTCCTCTCTCACTGTGAATAATCCCATTGCTCCTCTCTCACTATGAATAATCCTGTTGCTCCTCTCTCACAGTGAATATTCCCATTGTCCATTCCCTCACTGTGAATAATCCCATTGCTCCTCTCTCACTATGAATAATCCTGTTGCTCCTCTCTCACAGTGAATATTCCCATTGTCCCTCCCTCACTGTGAATAATCCCATTGCTCCTCTCTCACTGTGAATAATCCCGTTGCTCCTCTCTCACTGTGAATAATCCCGTTGCTCCTCTCTCACTGTGAATAATTCTGTTGCTCCTCTCATTTGTGAATAATCCTGTTGCTCCTCTCTCTCTCTGAATAATCCCATTGTTCCTCTCTCACTATGAATAATCCTGTTGCTCCTCTCTCACGATGAATAATTCCATTGCTCCTCGATCTCTGTGAAAAATGCTGCTGTTCCTCTCTCACTGTGAATACTCCTTGTTGCTCCTCTCTTACTGTAAATAATCTCAATGCTCTTCTCTCTCTGTGAGTAGAACATAGAACATAGAACAGTACAGCACAGAACAGGCCCTTTGGCACACGATGTTGTGCCGAGCTTTATCTGAAACCAAGATCAAGCTATCCCACTCCCCATCATCCTGGTGTGCTCCATGTGCCTATCCAATAACCGCTTAAATGTTCCTAAAGTGTCTGACTCCACTATCACTGCAGGCAGTCCATTCCACACCCCAACCACTCTCTGCGTAAAGAACCTACCTCTGATATCCTTCCTATATCTCCCACCATGAACCCTATAGTTATGCCCCCTTGTAATAGCTCCATCCACCCGAGGAAATAGACTTTGAATGTTCACTCTATCTATCCCCTTCATCATTTTATAAACCTCTATTAAGTCTTCGCTCAGCCTCCTCCGCTCCAGAGAGAACAGCCCTAGCTCCCTCAACCTTTCCTCATAAGACCTACCCTCCAAACCAGGCAGCATCCTGGTAAATCTCCTCGGCACTCTTTCCAGTGTTTCCACATCCATCCTATAGTGAGGTGACCAGAACTGCACACGATATTCCAAATGTGGTCTCACCAAGGTCCTGTACAGTTGCAGCATAACACCACGGCTCTTAAACTCCAACCCCCTGAATAATCCTGTTGCTCCTCTCTCAATGTGAATATTCCCATTGCTCCTCTCTCAATGTGAATATTCCCATTGCTCCTCTCTCTCTGTGAATAATCCTGTTGCTGCTCTCTCAATGTGAATATTCCCATTGCTCCTCTCTCTCTGTGAATAATCCTGTTGCTGCTCTCTCACTGTGAATATTCCCATTGCTCCTCTCTCACTGTGAATAATCCTCTTGCTCCTCTCTCACTGTGAATAATCCCATTGCTCCTCTCTCACTGTGAATAATTCCATTGCTCCTCTCTCACTATGAATAATCCTGTTGCTCCTCTCTCACTGTGAATAATCCTGTTGCTCCTCTCTCACTGTGAATAATACTGTTGCTCCTCTCTCACTGTGAATAATCCTGTTGCTCCTCTCTCACTGTGAATAATCCTGTTGCTCCTCTCTCTCTGTGAATAATCCTGTTGCTCCTCTCTCGCTGTGAATAATCCTGTTGCTCCTCTCTCACTGTGAATAATCTTGTTGCTCCTCTCACACTGTGAAGGACCCTGTTGCTCCTCTCGCACCATGAATAATCCTGTTGCTCCTCTCTCACTGTGAATAATCTCGTTGCTCCTCTCTCACTGTGAATAATCCCGTTGCTGCTCTCTTGCAATGAATATTCCTGATGCCTCTCTCTCTCACTGTGAATATTCCCATTGCTCCTCTCTCACTGTGAATAATCCTGTTGCTCCGCTCTCACTGTGAATAATCCTGTTGCTCCTCTCTCACTGTGAATAGTCCTATTGCTCCTCTCTCTCTGTGAATAATCCTGTTGCTCCTCTCTTGCTGTGAATAATCCTGCAGCTCCTCTCTCGCTGTGAATAATCCTATTGCTCCTCTCTCACCATGAATAATCCTGTTGCTCCTCTCTCTCTGGGAATCACCCCATTGCTCCTCTCTCACTATGAATAATCCTGTTGCTACTTTCTCACTGTGAAAGCCCTTTTGCTCCTCTCTCACTGTGAATAATCCCATTGCTCCTCTCTCACAGTGAATAATCCTGCAGCTCCTCTCTCACTGTAAATATTCTCGTTGCTCCTCTCTATGAAAAATCGTGTTGCTCCTCTCTCGCTGTGATTATTCCCGTTGCTCCTCTCTCTCTGTGAAAAATTGTGTTGCACCTCTCTCTCTGTGAATGTTTCTTTTGCTCCTCTCTCTGTGTGATAATCCTGTTGCTCCTCTCTCACTGAGAATAATCCCGTTGCTGCACTCCTGCTGTGAATATTCCCATTGCTCTTCGCTCTCTGTGAATAATCCTGTTGCTACTCTGTCACTGTGAATAATCCTGTTGCTCCTCCCTCACTGTGAATATTCCCATTGCTCCTCTCTCACTGTGAATAATCCTGTTGCTCCTCTCTCGCTGTGAATAATCCTGTTGCTCCGCTCTCGCTGATATTAATCCTGTTGCTCCTCTCTCTCTGTGAATAATCCTGTTGCTCCTCTCTCACTGTGAATAATCCTGTTGCTCCTCTCTCTCTGTGAATAATCCTGTTGCTCCTCTCTCACTGTGAATAATCCCGTTGCTCCTCTCTCTCTGTGAATAATCCTGTTGCTCCTCTCTCACTGTGAATAATCCTGTTGCTCCTCCCTCATTGTGAATATTCCCATTGCTGCTCTCTCACTGTGAATAATCCTGTTGCTCCTCTCTCATTGTGAATAATCCTGTTGCTCCTCTCTCACTGTGAATAATCCTGTTGCTCCTCTCTCACTGTGAATAATCCTGTTGCTCCTCTCTCACTGTGAATAATCCTGTTGCTCCTCTCTCGCTGGGAATAATGCTGTTGCTCCTCTCTCGCTGTGAATAATCCTGTTGCTCCTCTCTCGCTGTGAATAATCCTGTTGCTCCTCCCTCACTGTGAATATTCCCATTGCTCCTCTCTCACTGTGAATAATCCTGTTGCTCCTCTCTCGCTGTGAATAATCCTGTTGCTCCTCTTTCACTGTGAATAATCCCATTGCTGCTCTCTCACTGTGAAAGCCCCTGTTGATCCTCTCGCACCATGAATAATCCTGTTGCTCCTCTCTCACTGTGAATAACCCCATTGCTGCTCTCTTGCAATGAATATTCCTGATGCCTCTGAGTCTCTGTGAATAATCATGTTGCTCCTCCGTCACTGTGAATATTCCTGTTGCCTCTCTCTCCCCGTGAATAATCCTGTTGCTACTCTGCCACTGTGAATAATCCTGTTGCTCCTCCGTCACTGTGAATATTCCTGTTGCCTCTCTCTCCCCGTGAATAATCCTGTTGCTACTCTGCCACTGTGAATAATCCTGTTGTTCCTCTCTCACTGTGAATATTCCTGATGCCTCTCTCTCTCTCTGAGAATAATCCTGTTGTTCCTCTCTCACTGTGAATATTCCTGATGCCTCTCTCTCTCAATGTGAATAATCCTGTTGCTCCTCTCTCACTGTGAATAATCCCATTGCTCCTCTCTTGCTGTGAATAATCCTGTTGCTCCTCTCTCACTGTGAATAATCCTGTTGCTCCTCTCTCACTGTGAATAATCCTGTTGCTCCTCTCTCACTGTGAATAATCCTGTTGCTACTCTGTCACTGTGAATAATCCTGTTGCTCCTCCCTCACTGTGAATATTCCCATTGGTCCTCTCTCACTGTGAATAATCCTGTTGCTCCTCTCTCGCTGTGAATAATCCCGTTGCTCCTCTCTCACTGTGAATAATCCTGTTGCTCCTCTCTCTCTGTGAATAATCCTGTTGCTCCTCTCTTGCTGTGAATAATCCTGCAGCTCCTCTCTCACTGTGAATAACCCTGCAGCTCCTCTCTCACTGTAAATATTCTCGTTGCTCCTCTCTATGAAAAATCGTGTTGCTCCTGTCTCGCTGTGATTATTCCCGTTGCTCCTCTCTCTCTGTGAAAAATTGTGTTGCACCTCTCTCTCTGTGAATGTTTCTTTTGCTCCTCTCTCTGTGTGATAATCCTGTTGCTCCTCTCTCACTGAGAAAAATCCCGTTGCTGCTCTCCTGCTGTGAATATCCCCATTGCTCTTCGCTCTCTGTGAATAATCCTGTTGCTACTCTGTCACTGTGAATAATCCTGTTGCTCCTCTCTCACTGTGAATAATCCTGTTGCTACTCTGTCACTGTGAATAATCCTGTTGCTCCTCTCTCGCTATGAATAATCCTGTTGCTCCGCTCTCACTGTGAATAATCCTGTTGCTCCTCTCTCTCTGTGAATAATCCTGTTGCTCCTCTCTCACTGTGAATAATCCTGTTGCTCCTCTCTCACTGTGAATAATCCTGTTGCTCCTCTCTCACTGTGAATAATCCTGTTGCTCCTCCCTCACTGTGAATATTCCCATTGCTCCTCTCTCACTGTGAATAATCCTGTTGCTCCTCTCTCACTGTGAATAATCCTGTTGCTCCTCTCTCACTGTGAATAATCCTGTTGCTCCTCTCTCACTGTGAATAATCCTGTTGCTCCTCTCTCACTGTGAATAATCCTGTTGCTCCTCTCTCGCTGTGAATAATCCTGTTGCTCCTCTCTCGCTGTGAATAATGCTGTTGCTCCTCCCTCACTGTGAATATTCCCATTGCTCCTCTCTCACTGTGAATAATCCTGTTGCTCCACTCTCGCTGTGAATAATCCTGTTGCTCCTCTTTCACTGTGAATAATCCCGTTGCTGCTCTCTCACTGTGAAAGCCCCTGTTGATCCTCTCGCACCATGAATAATCCTGTTGCTCCTCTCTCACTGTGAATAATCCCATTGCTGCTCTCTTGCAATGAATATTCCTGATGCCTCTGAGTCTCTGTGAATAATCCTGTTGCTCCTCCGTCACTGTGAATATTCCTGTTGCCTCTCTCTCCCCGTGAATAATCCTGTTGCTACTCTGCCACTGTGAATAATCCTGTTGTTCCTCTCTCACTGTGAATATTCCTGATGCCTCTCTCTCTCTGAGAATAATCCTGTTGTTCCTCTCTCACTGTGAATATTCCTGATGCCTCTCTCTCTCACTGTGAATAATCCTGTTGCTCCTCTCTCACTGTGAATAATCCCATTGCTCCTCTCTTGCTGTGAATAAACCTGTTGCTCCTCTCTCACTGTGAATAATCCTGTTGCTCCTCTCTCTCTGTGAATAATCCTGTTGCTCCTCTCTCACTGTGAATAATCCTGTTGCTACTCTGTCACTGTGAATAATCCTGTTGCTCCTCCCTCACTGTGAATATTCCCATTGGTCCTCTCTCACTGTGAATAATCCTGTTGCTCCTCTCTCGCTGTGAATAATCCCGTTGCTCCTCTCTCACTGTGAATAATCCTGTTGCTCCTCTCTCTCTGTGAATAATCCTGTTGCTCCTCTCTTGCTGTGAATAATCCTGCAGCTCCTCTCTCGCTGTGAATAATCCTGTTGCTCCTCTCTCACCATGAATAATCCTGTTGCTCCTCTCTCTCTGTGAATAATCCCATTGCTCCTCTCTCACTATGAATAATCCTGTTTCTACTCTCTCACTGTGAAAGCCCTTTTGCTGCTCTCTCACTGTGAATAATCCCATTGCTCCTCTCTTGCTGTGAATAATCCTGTTGCTCCTCTCTCACTGTGAATAATCCTGTTGCTCCTCTCTATGAAAAATCGTGTTGCTCCTCTCTCGCTGTGATTATTACCATTGCTCCTCTCTCTCTGTGAAAAATTGTATTGCACCTCTCTCTCTGTGAATGTTTCTTTTGCTCCTCTCTCTCTGTGATAATCCTGTTGCTCCTCTCTCACGGAGAATAATCCCGTTGCTACTCTCTTGCTGTGAATATTCCCGTTGCTCTTCGCTCTCTGTGAATAATCCTGTTGCTCCTCCCTCACAGTGAATATTCCCATTGGTCCTCTCTCACTGTGAATAATCCTGTTGCTCCGCTCTCACTGTGAATAATCCTGTTGCTCCTCTCTCGCTGTGAATAATCCCGTTGCTCCGCTCTCACTGTGAATAATCCCGTTGCTCCTCTCTCACTGTGAATAATCCTGTTGCTCGTCTCTCACTGCGAATAATCCTGTTGCTCCTCTCTCACTGTGAATAATCCTGTTGCTCCTCTCTCACTGTGAATAATCCTGTTGCTCCTCTCTCGCTGTGAATAATCCCATTGCTCCGCTCTCACTGTGAATAATCCCGTTGCTCCTCTCTCACTGTGAATAATCCTGTTGCTCCTCTCTCACTGTGAATAATCCTGTTGCTCGTCTCTCACTGCGAATAATCCTGTTGCTCCTCTCTCACTGTGAATAATCCTGTTGCTCGTCTCTCACTGCGAATAATCCTGTTGCTCCTCTCTCACTGTGAATAATCCTGTTGCTCCTCTCTCACTGTGAATAATCCTGTTGCTCCTCTCTCACTGTGAATAATCCCACTGCTCCTCTCTCACTGTGAATAATCCTGTTGCTCCTCTCTCACTGTGAATAATCCCACTGCTCCTCTCTCACTGTGAATGATCCTGTTGCTCCTCTCTCACTGTGAATAATCCTGTTGCTCCTCTCTCACTGTGAATAATCCTGTTGCTCCGCTCTCACTGTGAATAATCCTGTTGCTCCTCTTTCACTGTGAATAATCCCGTTGCTGCTCTCTCACTGTGAAAGCCCCTGTTGATCCTCTCGCACCATGAATAATCCTGTTGCTCCTCTCTCACTGTGAATAATCCCATTGCTGCTCTCTTGCAATGAATATTCCTGATGCCTCTGAGTCTCTGTGAATAATCCTGTTGCTCCTCTGTAACTGTGAATATTCCTGTTGCCTCTCTCTCCCTGTGAATAATCCTGTTGCTACTCTGCCACTGTGAATAATCCTGTTGCTCCTCTCTCACTGTGAATAATCCTGTTGTTCCTCTCTCACTGTGAATAATCCTGTTGTTCCTCTCTCACTGTGAATATTCCTGATGCCTCTCTCTCTCTGAGAATAATCCTGTTGCTCCTCTCTCACAGTGAAAAATCCCATTGCTCCTCTCTTGCTGTGAATAATCCTGTTGCTCCACTCTCACTGTAAATATTCCCGTTGCTCCTCTCTATGAAAAATCATGTTGCTCCTCTCTCACTGTGAATAGTCCTGTTGCTCCTCTCTCACTGTGAAAGCCCTTTTGCTCCTCTCTCACTGTGAATAAACCCATTGCTCCTCTCTCACTGTGAATAATCCTGTTGCTCCTCTCTCACTGTGAATAATCCTGTTGCTCCTCTCTCACTGTGAATAATCCTGTTGCTCCTCTCTCACTGTGAATAATCCTGTTGCTCCTCTCTATGAAAAATCATGTTGCTCCTCTCTCACTGTGAATAATCCTGTTGCTCCTCTCTCACTGTGAATAATCCTGTTGCTCCTCTCTATGAAAAATCGTGTTGCTCCTCTCTCGCTGTGATTATTACCGTTGCTCCTCTCTCTCTGTGAAAAATTGTATTGCACCTCTCTCTCTGTGAATGTTTCTTTTGCTCCTCTCTCTGTGTGATAATCCTGTTGCTCCTCTCTCATGGAGAATAATCCCGTTGCTACTCTCTTGCTGTGAATATTCCCGTTGCTCTTCGCTCTCTGTGAATAATCCTGTTGCTCCTCCCTCACTGTGAATATTCCCATTGGTCCTCTCTCACTGTGAATAATCCTGTTGCTCCTCTCTAACTGTGAATAATCCTGTTGCTCCTCTCTCGCTGTGAATAATCCCGTTGCTCCGCTCTCACTGTGAATAATCCCGTTGCTCCTCTCTCACTGTGAATAATCCTGTTGCTCGTCTCTCACTGCGAATAATCCTGTTGGTTCTCTCTCACTGTGAATAATCCTGTTGCTCCTCTCTCACTGTGAATAATCCTGTTGCTCCTCTCTCGCTGTGAATAATCCCGTTGCTCCGCTCTCACTGTGAATAATCCCGTTGCTCCTCTCTCACTGTGAATAATCCTGTTGCTCCTCTCTCACTGTGAATAATGCTGTTGCTCCTCTCTCACTGTGAATAATCCCGTTGCTCCTCTCTCACTGTGAATAATCCTGTTGCTCGTCTCTCACTGCGAATAATCCTGTTGCTTCTCTCTCACTGTGAATAATCCTGTTGCTCCTCTCTCACTGTGAATAATCCTGTTGCTCCTCTCTCGCTGTGAATAATCCCGTTGCTCCGCTCTCACTGTGAATAATCCCGTTGCTCCTCTCTCACTGTGAATAATCCTGTTGCTCCTCTCTCACTGTGAATAATCCTGTTGCTCCTCTCTCACTGTGAATAATGCCGTTGCTCCTCTCTCACTGTGAATAATCCTGTTGCTCCTCTCTCACTGTGAATAATCCTGTTGCTCGTCTCTCACTGCGAATAATCCCGTTGCTCCTCTCTCACTGTGAATAATCCTGTTGCTCGTCTCTCACTGCGAATAATCCTGTTGCTGCTCTCTCACTGTGAATAATCCTGTTGCTCCTCTCTCACTGTGATTAATCTTGTTGCTCCTCTCACACTGTGAAGGACCCTGTTGCTCCTCTCTCACTGTGAATAATCCCATTGCTCCTCTCTCACTGTGAATAATCCCATTGCTCCTCTCTCTGTGTGAATAATCCTGCAGCTCCTCTCTCACTGTGAATAATCCTGCAGCTCCTCTCTCACTGTAAATATTCTCGTTGCTCCTCTCTATGAAAAATCGTGTTGCTCCTCTCTCGCTGTGATTATTCCCGTTGCTCCTCTCTCTCTGTGAAAAATTGTATTGCATCTCTCTCTCTGTGAATGTTTCTTTTGCTCCTCTCTCTCTGTGATAATCCTGTTGCTCCTCTCTCACTGAGAATAATCCCGTTGCTGCTCTCTTGCTGTGAATATTCCCGTTGCTCTTCGCTCTCTGTGAATAATCCTGTTGCTACTCTGTCACTGTGAATAATCCTGTTGCTCCTCCCTCACTGTGAATATTCCCAATTCTCCTCCCTCACTATGAATAATACTGTTGCTCCTCTCTCGCTGTGAATAATCCTGTTGCTCCTGTCTCACTGTGAATAATCCTGTTGCTCCTCTCTCGCTGTGAATAATCCTGTTGCTCCTCTCTCACTGTGAATAATCCTGTTGCTCCTCTCTCTGTGTGAATAATCCTGTTGCTCCTCTCTCGCTGTGAATAATCCTGTTGCTCCTCTCTCACTGTGAATAATACTGTTGCTCCTCTCTCGCTGTGAATAATCCTGTTGCTCCTCTCTCACTGTGAATAATCCCACTGCTCCTCTCTCGCTGTAATAATCCTGTTGCTCCTCTCTCACTGTGAATAATCCTGTTGCTCCTCTCTCACTGTGAATAATTCCACTGCTCCTCTCTCGCTGTGAATAATCCTGTTGCTCCTCTCTCACTGTAAATAATCCTGTTGCTCCTCTCTCACTGTAAATAATCCTGTTGCTCCTCTCTCGCCGTGAATAATCCTGTTGCTCCTCTCTCGCCGTGAATAATCCTGTTGCTCCTCTCTCACTGTGAATAATACTGTTGCTCCTCTCTCACTGTGAATAATCCCATTGCTCCTCTCTCACTGTGAATAATCCTGTTGCTCCTCTCTCGCTGTGAATAATCCTGCTGCTCCTCTCTCACTGTGAATAATCCCATTGCTCCTCTCTCACTGTGAATAATCCTGTTGCTCCTCACTCGCTGTGAATAATCCTGCTGCTCCTCTCTCACTGTGAATAATCCCATTGCTCCTCTCTCGCTGTGAATAATCCTGCTGCTCCTCTCTCACTGTGAATGTCCCTGTTGCTCCTCTCTTACTGTTTAATGGCCTTATTGCTTCTCTATTTTTAATGAAGGACCTCTTTGGCTTCAGGTTAGTGTCCTTGCTGCCTGCCCCAGCTCACACATGAAACTGGATAACAATGGCATCAATGAACAGTGCCTACAGGTAAGGCACCTGATTGATTTTTAATCTCCACCCAGTTTCCGACTTGCAGGTAGGATTAGAATTGCCTCTCTAGAGATTTTTGCAATCTTGTGCCCGAACTCCAAGCTTGAATTTTTCAATACTGGGATATCTACATATTGTTTTAGCTTATGCACCTGCTTACTATAGTTTCCAATTTTAACCTAGCTGCGTAGGGTAGAAGCAAATCTCATGGATATGTTACCCACATATGCTGCTGAGCAGGTCTTTTAGTGTTTTATTATCAGATACTTAAGTGGACGTTGACTGTACTTATTTCATAAAAAGTACACAAATAAGTAAAAGTTCAAATGTGACTTTTACATCTCAGAATCTTTTTTCTTTTGTTTTTTAGATGCTTACCTCAAGAGATGTATTGCTGGTAATCTTTATTTTCCCCAACGATATTACTTCTCTTGAAACAACCACACAGTCTCCTGTGCCAGCTCCGTGGAAAACTTCGAAAATTCTTTCGATTGTCATTCCCTTACTATTACTGTTTGGTTTTGCTGGACTTTTGATCTGGTGCTTTTTCTGGGCTCGATCACAAGGTTTTCATTTCCCCAGAAAGTTGAAGAAGTCTGAGGAAAATTCCCCTAAACTGGATGTAACAGACCAAGATGTTCAGCAACAAGACATCTACAGTCTTCAGCTAACTTCTGAAGAGCAGTTTCATCCTGTAAGTAGCTCTCCAACGTTCCAAGTCAGGAACGCACTATATTCGACTCATCCTAATTATGAGAATGTTATGATTGGTCCCATTGGTCAAGTTGAAGAATATGTGATGAAACCTGGATACGTACCTCCTGCAGATGACCAACAATGTCAGGGTTTTCAGTCCATGGATTATAACGAAGGTATTTATGAAAATAACCCATCAATGAATGATTCAGCAGTGTACTGTAACTATACAGGCCATCCAAATGATGAACACGATGATACTTACATTATTCCAAGTGAGTAGTCACTTGCACCCTGTGAATTCCAGACTCTTGTCATACTGGAAAATAAGATCACGTTGGTGTTTTCTCGACATTGAAAATTGGAGAGGGATTGTCTGACTAATTGTTGTTAATACAGAATATAATGTGAATGCAGTGTGTAGAATAATTAACTCAGATTATAATGCACGAAGCAATAGAGCAATGAAAATCCTGCTTCAAAGAAACAGTCTGCTGGCAATGTAAGCCTTTAGATAAAATAGAAACGAACCTTGAAAAACATTGTACTCCATACATCAGATATTTTGTTTCAAAGTTGGCTTTCCAATGCTAATATAACTGGTTTGCAGAGAGAGAGTGAGGGGAAACTGTTTGGTATTCAGACATTTGGCTGACACTTGGCTCAGTCCAGAACCTGGAGGGAAGATTGCTGACAACTGAGGGGAAATAAACCAAGAAATCATCTGGGCTTCAGTTATTTTGTTTTTACAGCACTTCCATCTATTAAAGAGAAATTACATCTACCGTAATGACCCAGACTTTATGATTGCAATGAGAATGAAACTCAGCATTTGTCGCCATGACTCTGCGAATCTGACAGAAACTTCAGCCAACAGCAGTGGTGGAGTTTGATGCTGCAATCCTGAGGCTGTTGTCAATAATTCCTTGTTCCTCACAGATAAAAAAACCAAACGAAACATAAAAACATTTGAAAAAGCGACACTTTGTTGAATGAGGCATAATTGGGTTCTAAATGATGTTTTAGAACAAACAAAGAACAAAGAACAATACAGCACAGGAACAGGCCCTTCGGCCCTCCAAGCCCGCGCCGCTCCCCGGTCCAGGATTGAATCCTGAATCCAGGATCCCCACCCAATTTTCCAGCCTATCTACATACCAATATCCTATCCACCGAGCTGTCCCTCACAGCTACGATGCTTTGTTCATTACAACCTATTAACTTACCCCCACCCCCCCATTCCAGACCATGTGATCTCCAGGGAGAGGCGAAAACCCAGAGTGAAAAACCCCAGGGCCAATATGGGGAAAAAAAAATCTGGGAAATTCCTCTCCGACCCCCTGAGGCGATCGAAACGAGTCCAGGAGATCACAATGGCCCCGATCGGAAAATGCTTCCCAACCCTAGTCATTTCCACTCCCACGAACACCATATGAATCCCCTGCCCCCGAGACAGGTTCCCAACTATCCGCAGTCTCACTCTGTACTGGCACCAGCAAGATGATCGTAGAATGAAGCCTTGAAACGAGAAACCAGGAACAATTAGCCCGCGCCGCTCCCTGGTCCAAACTAGATCACTCTTTTGTATCCCTCCATTCCCACTCCGTTCATATAGCTGTCTAGATAAGTCTTAAGTCAAAATCATCACTGAACAACCTACTTGTTACTTCCTGGTTTGCTGTCTGTGAGAATTCCACATTGTCATTGGTTACATAGTCCATTTCATGACATCAGTATTGCTGGAGATGACTCATAGCTGGCACCAGAAAATGAAATTAGCATTAGGAAAGACAAAATTTATCACAGAGATTCATACGATCTTTGTAGCCAGCTTGCTTCTAAGTCAACGCCGAGAACTGCTGATCACAAAGTCTGAATTATTATTACTTACTTGGTAAATATTAGTAAACTGACGGATGTCACCACCTACCTCTGTTGATGGTGATCTTACCCACAGAAGCATAATATTATAAAAAATGTGCAGATTGGAAGTGGGTTGGGGGGGGAGAGAGTGAAAATTCTTTAAATTTTAACTCCTACACTGTAAGGCATTTTGGTAGTTTATGCATTTCTATCATTCTGTAAGGCTTTCTTTGTTTCTTTTATTTTTATCTTATCTTTATACTTTTGTTAAAATGTAACAACCTGTGAAGTTGACCAGCATCCTGAGCTCAAAGTTGGTTGGTCGGAACATGGAGTGTGGATGCCGACAGACAAAGAGAGAAGATTTATGACCAAAGTCATCAAGGATGGGGCTTATCTGGAACTTTTAAAAATAAAGACTGGACAAAAATATACACACACGGACATGTCAAGAAATGTCACTGGGACAGTGGCTAACCACCACACACTCCAATTACAGAAAATGATCTGGACAATGTGTTTTGTATTTTAAAAAGGGTTGCAGATTGCTTTAAGAGCTGATTGCATGGTTTGATGGCGATGTCATTAGGGTGTTGCGACAGGCTGCTGTTTTACTTTTAGTTTTGTATTCTGTGCAGAACAGAGAACATCTCTTACAATAAAACCTGCTGTATGTTAGTTTGAATCTATGTATGCAAACCACATCTTTTTTTTATAGTGCAAAAACCCACAACATTGACATAGTTAGGACATGACATAATGGCCTCTCAGGTTTGTGTGAATGACTTTCTTCCTGTCTAATCGAGATAGAGAAATCATATCCATTGTTGGCAGGTACCTGAGACTGCCCTGCTGAGAGCAGGAATTGACCATAGAAACCATAGAAAATTACAGCTCAGAAACAGACCTTTTGGCCCTTCTTGTCTGTGCCGAACCATTTTTTGCCTAGTCCCACTGACCTGCACTTGGACCATATCCCTCCACACGCCTCTCATCCATGAACCCGTCCAAGTTTTTCTTAAATGTTAAAAGTGACCCCGCATTTACCACTTTATCCGGCAGCTCATTCCACACTCCCACCACTCTCTGCGTGAAGAAGCCCCCCCTAATATTCCCTTTAAACTTTTCTCCTTTCACCCTTAACCCATGCCCTCTGGTTTTTTTCTCCCCTAGCCTCAGCGGAAAAAGCCTACTTGCATTCACTCTATCTATACCCATCAAAATCTTATACACCTCTATCAAATCTCCCCTCAATCTTCTACGCTCCAGGGAATAAAGTCCCAACCTATTCAATCTCTCTCTGTAACTCAGCTTCTCAAGTCCCGGCAACATCCTTGTGAACCTTCTCTGCACTCTTTCAATCTTATTTACATCCTTCCTGTAACTAGGTGACCAAAACTGTACACAATACTCCAAATTTGGCCTCACCAATGCCTTATATAACCTTACCATAACACTCCAACTTTTATACTCGATACTCCGATTCATAAAGGCCAATGTACCACATGCATGTCATCTTGGCATGGCCAGGCTGGGACTGATAATCCAGTCAGATGACTTGATTTAAGAGACTACTTATTTGCTGAGCGATCAGTATAAGTAAGTATGTTGTAAGTATATATTATTGCTTAGTGGGTTAATAAAGTGTTTCCACACAATGTTGAATTTATCCATTTTTGATTTGTGTTGTTTGTAAGATTTTTGGATTCTAATTAAAATCTCTAAGTTCCAAATTCTTAATTTCTAACACCAAGGGTCCCCAGTTGTGCTTGACCGAACAAGGTATGAATAATTAGTATTTATGAATCAAGTCGAATTTATTAAGAAAGATTTTACATATACTTAACAAAACTGGTGTAGGCAAGATAGAAGTTCCATATCCCTTGACTGGAATTCTCCGACCTTGCCCGCAGCTAGGTTTTTTTGGTCCTGCTGCAGTGAATGGAGTTTTGGCTGAGCACCAAATTCTTCATTCTCGCTGGCAGCAGTGGCAGTGCGAATGAGATCGGAGAATCCCGGCCCTCAGGTTCCTAGGGTTTCTTGAGCATTGCCAGAACAAACAATATCTCACTGTATGCATCTGAAGAGATGCTGAATTGTATTGCAGAGGAATTATACCACAGAAGCCAAAAGGTTCAGAGAGCTTGACGAAGATAGGGAGCTAGATGAGTACACGGCTTGTAGGAAGGGGCTAAAGAAGGAAATTAGGAGAGCCAGAAGGGGTCACGAGAAGGCCTTGGCAAGTAGAATTAAGGAAAACCCTAAGGCATTCTATAAATATGTGAAAAGTAAAAGGATGAGACGTGAAGGAATAGGGCCTATAAAAGGTGAAGGCGGGAAAATCAGTACGGAACCAGTAGAAATGGCAGAGGTGCTTAATGAGTATTTTGCCTCTGTTTTCACAGAGGAGAAGGACATGGGTGGATGTACTGTGGGCTTGCGGTGGGCTGAAAAGATTGAGTATGTGGACTTTAACAAAGAGGTTGTGCTGGAATCTTTGAATGGCATCAAGATAGAAAAGTCGCTGGGTCTGGATGGGATGTACCCCAGGTTACTGTGGGAGGCGAGGGAAGAGATTGCAGAGCCTCTGGCGATGATCTTTGCATTGTCGATGGAGACGGGAGAGGTGCCGGAGGATTGGAGGATTGCGGATGTGGTTCCTATTTTCAAGAAGGGGAATAGGGATAGCCCAGGAAATTACCGACCAGTGAGTCTAACCTCAGTGGTTGGTAAGCTGATGGAGAAGATCCTGAGGGATAAGATTTATGAGCATTTGGAGAGGTTTAGTATGCTCAAGAATACTCAGCATGGCTTTGTCAAAGGCAGATCGTGCCTTACGAGCCTGGTGGAGTTCTTCGAAAATGTGACTAAACATTGATGAAGGGAAAGCGGTAGATGTGGTTTATATGGATTTTAGCAAGGCGTTCGATCAGGTCCCCCATGCAAGGCTTCTAGAAAAAGTGAGAGGGCATGGGATCCAAGGGGCTGCTGCCCTGTGGATCCAGAACTGGCTTGTCCAAAGGAGGGAGAGAGTGTGTATAGATGGGTCTTTTTCTAATTGGAGGTCGGTCACCAGTGGTGTGCCCCAGGGATCTGTTCTGGGACCCTTGCTGTTTGTCATTTTCATAAATGACCTGGATGAGGAAGTGGAGGGATGGGTTGGTAAGTTTGCCGACGACACGAAGGTTGGTGGGGTTGTGGATAGTCTGGAGGGATGTCAGAAGTTACAGAGGGACATAGATAGGATGCAAGACTGGGCGGAGAAGTGGCAGATGGACTTCAACCCAGATAAATGCGTAGTGGTCCATTTTGGCAGGTCAAATGGGATGAAGGAGTACAATATAAAGGGAAAGACTCTTAGTACTGTCGAGGATCAGAAGGACCCTGGGGTCCGGGTCCATAGGACTCTAAAATCAGCCCCGCAGGTGGAGGAGGTGATTAAGAAGGCGTATGGTATGCTGGCCTTTATCAATCGAGGGATTGAGTTTAGGAGTCCGGGGATAATGATGCAGCTATATAAGACCCTCGTCAGACCCCACTTGGAGTACTGTGCTCAGTTCTGGTCGCCTCATTACAGGAAGGATGTGGAAAAGATTGAAAGGGTGCAGAGGAGATTTACAAGGATGTTGCCTCGATTGAGTGGCATGCCTTATGAGGATAGGCTGAGGGAGCTCGGTCTTTTCTCCTTGGAGAGACGTAGGATGAGAGGAGGCCTAATAGAGGTATATAAGATGTTGAGAGGCATAGATCGGGTGGGCTCTCAGAGGCTTTTTCCCAGGATGGAAATGGCTGCTACGAGAGGACACAGGTTTAAGGTGCTGGGGGGGGGGTAGGTACAGGGGAAATGTTAGGGGGAAGTTTTTCACACAGAGGGTGGTGGGCAAGTGGAATCGGCTGCCGTCAGTGGTGGTAGAGGCAAACTCAATAGGGTCTTTTAAGAGACTCCTGGATGAGTACATGGGACTTAATAGGATGGAGGGTTATAGATAGGCCTAAAAGGTAGGGATATGTTCGGCACAACTTCCTATCATAATGTCAAAACTGAAAGAACAGGTTTCCTCGAGTACAGATGTGGTTAATCAATCAAATCAATGCCTGGGTTCTATTTAAATATAGTGTCATCCAAAATTCAAGCTACCTTTCAGCCATTTCTTAAAAGCTCTTGAAGATGCTCTTAATTACCCACAATATAATTAAGACAGCATACAACTGCTCATACACAGACTCTCAGGCAACTTAAAGTCACGGTGTCTTTCTCACAAGCAACGGCTGCCATCCTGTGAAGTGTCGAAAACAACTGGAATTCAAATGGAACTAGAACAGAGAACATAGAACATAGAACATAGAACAGTACAGCACAGAACAGGCCCTTCAGCCCACGATGTTGTGCCAAGCTTTATCTGAAACCAAGATCAAGCTATCCCACTCCCTATCATCCTGCTGTGCTCCATGTGCCTATCCAATAACCGCTTAAATGTTCCTAAAGTGTCTGACTCCACTATCACTGCAGGCAGTCCATTCCACACCCCAACCACTCTCTGCGTAAAGAACCTACCTCTGATATCCTTCCTGTATCTCCCACCACGAACCCTATAGTTATGCCCCCTTGTAATAGCTCCATCCACCCGAGGAAATAGTCTTTGAACGTTCACTCTATCTATCCCCTTCATCATTTTATAAACCTCTATTAAGTCTCCCCTCAGCCTCCTCCGCTCCAGAGAGAACAGCCCTAGTTCCCTCAACCTTTCCTCATAAGACCTACCCTCCAAATCAGGCAGCATCCTGGTAAATCTCCTCTGCACTCTTTCCAGCGTTTCCACATCCTTCTTATAGTGAGGTGACCAGAACTGCACACAATATTCCAAATGTGGTCTCACCAAGGTCCTGTACAGTTGCAGCATAACCCCACGGCTCTTAAACTCCAACCCCCTGTTAATAAAAGCTAACACACTATAGGCCTTCTTCACAGCTCTATCCACTTGAGTGGCAACCTTTAGAGATCTGTGGATATGAACCCCAAGATCTCTCTGTTCCTCCACAGTCTTCAGAACCCTACCTTTGACCCTGTAATCCACATTTAAATTAGTCCTAACAAAATGAATCACCTCACATTTATCAGGGTTAAACTCCATTTGCCATTTTTCAGCCCAGCTTTGCATCCTATCTATGTCTCTTTGCAGCCTACAACAGCCCTCCACCTCATCCACTACTCCACCAATCTTGGTGTCATCAGCAAATTTACTGATCCACCCTTCAGCCCCCTCCTCTAAGTCATTCATAAAAATCACAAAGAGCAGAGGACCAAGCACTGATCCCTGTGGCACTCCGCTAGCAACCTGCCTCCAATTCGAAAATTTTCCATCCACCACCACCCTCTGTCTTCGATCAGACAGCCAGTTACCTATCCAATCGGCCAACTTTCCCTCTATCCCACACCTCCTCACTTTCATCATAAGCCGACCATGGGGGACCTTATCAAACGCCTTACTAAAATCCATGTATATGACATCAACTGCCCTACCTTCATCAACACACTTAGTTACCTCCTCAAAAAATTCTATCAAATTTGTGAGGCACGACTTGCCCTTCACGAATCCGTGCTGACTATCCCGGATTAATCCGCATCTTTCTAAATGGTCGTAAATCCCATCCCTAAGGACCTTTTCCATCAATTTACCAACCACCAAAGTAAGACTAACTGGTCTATAATTACCAGGGTCATTTCTATTCCCTTTCTTAAACAGAGGAACACCATTCGCCATTCTCCAGTCCTCTGGCACCATCCCCGTGGACAGTGAGGACCCAAAGATCAAAGCCAAAGGCTCTGCAATCTCATCCCTTGCCTCCCAAAGAATCCTAGGATATATTTCATCAGGCCCAGGGGACTTATCGACCTTCAGTTTATTCAAAACTGCCAGGACATCCTCCCTCCGAACATCTATTTCCTCCAGCCTATTAGCCTGTAACACCTTCTCTTCCTCAAAAACATGGCCCCTCTCCTTGGTGAACACTGAAGAAAAGTATTCATTCATCACCTCGCCTATCTCTACTCACTCCATACACAAATTCCCATTACTGTCCTTGACCGGCCCTCTATTTCAAAGTGTTAAAAAATACAATCCTGGGATGTTACTTCAGATCAATAATGGACTTTTAAAAAATTAGTATTATTAAAATCTTGCACGTTGATAGCAATGTCCAGGATGAAGATCTTAGAGGGTTGTAAGGCTCTCACGTTAAGTGCCTAGCAACTCCAACTAATTTCCAAGACATCAGCTTCTGGTTTGTGGAGATGATGTGGAGATGCCAGCATTGGACTGGGGTAAACACAGTAAGAAGTTTAACAACACCAGGTTAAAGTCCGACAGGTTTATTTGGTAGCAAAAGCCACACAAACTTTCAGAGCCTTAAGTCCCTTCTTCAGATGAGTGGACCTGAAGAAGGGACTTAAGGCTCCGAAAGCTTGTGTGGCTTTTGCTACCAAATAAACCTGTTGGACTTTAACCTGGTGTTGTTAAACTTCTTATTGTGGAGATGAGACAGAGACAGACAACCAACCAGATCCCAGGAAAGGGGCTGGCAATTTAGATATGTCAATGGCAGCGTGGAATTTAATCTTCTTTTCAGGCTTTACACTGGGCAACTGGGATTTAAAGACCTCAGGAAACACAGAATCTGAAACAAGGTGAGGACTATTTCAGGGGAAGGCAGGTTCCTCCACACCTTGTGGGCCAGAATAAACATGCACCCCTGAAAATAATTGCTCCTCCATAAAAAGACACCCCGAATTGTGGATTGGAGTCCCCATTCTCTGATCAGGGATCAGACAACCTCACCCATTTTGAGACTGCGGATTGCTTCCCCCACCTCCCCCCAACCCCCTGACCCCATGTCTATTGACCCCAGGCCGTTCACTAAGCAGCGGAAAAGGCCTTCCCATGGCGGGGTTGTTGGGGAAGAAACTTGAAGGGGAAGGGCTATTATGATGGCCACGGGGGATCGTCAATAGATCTCCCCTTGGGTCTCATAGAATATGAGCGGAGCCTCGCCCAATAGAAAAGGAACAATGGAAGATTTAAAGCCAGCTGGCTCCACTCAGCCCGGCAGTCAAGAGACCTTGGGACTGACCTGTACACTGAGCGTGTTATAAATAAAGGGTGATGGGGACAGAAGACTAGCCTCAATAAGATTATTACTATTTAGAAGGTCTGTTTAAAGAAGGTGACTCATTTGGCTGTATGTAATTTATGTATGTTTGTATTTGGCTGGATTGTAGTCTGTGTCACTGCTGCAAGTGTGAAAATCATGGAAATGTTAGCAATGTCATTTATAATTAGTAAAAGTAACAGATGGCAATCAATTTAATCATGTTTCTTTTTAAGAATGACCTTTTCCAACAAATCAGCTCACCACGGTCAAATTCAGTTCCCAGTTCATTTGCAGAACCACCTCTTCGAAATAACTCCTTCCTCTCTGTCGCTGCCTGCGGTTAAACACTGCTTTTTAAAAAAATCACTGTGTAACAGTCTGGGTTCAACATATGGGAAATCCATCCTTTAGGTAGCTTACATTCAACAGTAATTAAAACCAGTAGATTTTGTGTGATCTCAATATACTGATGCCAAAAGCAGGCCCAATACATCCTATCACAAGTAGGCCTTATTTGAACTCTGTTTGATTTTAAATTTTTGTTTTTCAGATTTTGAGTGAGTTAAAATTAGGTCGAAAGCCCACATCATATTTAAACACCTTAAATGTTTTTTTTACCTGTTTTCATTGATGAATTTCTGGATTTTTTGGTTTGACTGATTAAAAATACACAACCTTTACCCAGTTCTCTCTGATTCTGGGTGTGTATTGAGATGCACATGTAGGGTGGAATTGAATCCAGGCAGCGGGGCTGTTGCTTGCTGGCTGGAGGGCGAGAACCCCACCTCACCTCCTTTGGGGTTTGGGATTTATTCGCACTGTCATATTCTTCCTTGAAGCCAGTCCTCTTGCAGACCCACTCATTCATTTTGACACAAAACAAGGTCCATCACATTAAGTGCCAGCTTAGGCTTAAGTGGCCAGGTGGTAGGCTTTTCCCAGGATCAAGGACACAGGGACAGAAATCATGCCCGCCAAGAACATGCCAACCAACCAGGGGTCAGCAATTGTTCATTGTGATCAGTGCTACTGGGGGAAGGCTGGTAGCTGCTGGCAGTGCACCCATCAAAGGCCAAGGATCAGCATAAGACCCAGGCCACAGATGAGTGACAGCAGGATGGGGGGGGGGGGGGGGGGCGGGGGGGCACAGGGACTGGGCTGCTGCTGGGGTGGAAGGGTGGAGGAGTGGGCAGTGGAAGGGAGTACATTTCCCATTATTCATATCAGGCAGTTATCTGGTGTTCTGACATCCACTGCAGGCTTGTAGGATATTGGCTCGTTGATGACCTTTACATTCTGAATTCTTAATTCCCGATTGTCTCTCTTGGGGAGGCTGGGTGACTATACAAAGGAGAAAAGGAAAAATCAGGCAGTGACCAGTCTGCACTTGCTGCTGCACATTTCCACAGACAGTGTGAAGATAAGTATTTACAAAGGGATGAGAACATAAGGTTAATGCAAATGTCAGCCTTCCATTCAGACAAATGGTGCAAAGTATTTGTCTATGTTTTGAATTTGAGCTCATCTGCTTCTCATCTCCTTAGCATCCTATCTGGCTTAGCTGAAGCAAAGTCAATGCTACATCCAAGATTTTAGGAGAATCAATATTCAAATACGCAGATGAACATAATTGCTGCAAACATAATTTTGCCATAATTTTTGACACTGCAATTAAGACCTGTAAAAGCTACATCTGTGATCTGTGTAAGTAATTGAAGCCTACCATTTAGTTTGACTGCATCCCGTTAGCTTCTTGCTTGATTTCCTGAGCTGCAGTAATGTTCAAAATAACATTTTACTGACATTCGCCTAATTTCCCTTGGTTTTTGGCTTTACACTTTTAAATTTTGGTTCACACAATCCACGCTGGCTGAACAAATAGCTGGAAAAGCACAAGGCTCCAAGTTGCTATCACAGACTTTAGTCAGATTTATAGTTCACCTCAGAAAAATACTCCCTTCATTGGCATCTCGGAGGGAGGGGAGGAGTGGATTTTAGTTTGGTAAATAAATTTCACAGGGAATTTCACAGTAACTTCATTGTAGTGTTACTGTAAGCCTTACTTGACTAATAAACTTTAATAAGATACCTGAGTGATTGGCGACCACCAGGTTTGAACAACAGCAAGCTATTTATTAGAATAACTGTAACTATACAGTGTACTAGGATGTGCTGCAGACTTCTATAGCTCCAGGATCAATTCTGCTCGGGAAAGCCTGCACTCACAACCAGGATTCTCACTCTTTGGCCCGATTAACCGATCGGGTCACATGACGTTTTGAATCTCTCCCCTTCAAAGGGCTCGCTACTACAGTAATGTGTCAGTTTTTGGCAGTCTTGAGGTGTAGAATCTCACTGCAGACTGATAGGGTAACAGTTAGTTCCTGATTTCATGTAGGTTGTCGAGGGGAGGCAAAGTGCTTCCTCAAAGGAAAGGAAGGGAAAGAATCAGACATTAAATAATCACTCATTGTTCCAATATACATAAGAACATAAGAGCTAGGAGCAAGAGTAGGCCATCTGGCCCCTCGAGCCTGCTCTGCCATTCAATAAGATCATGGCTGATCTTTTTGTGGACTCAGCTCCACTTACCCGCCCGCTCACCATAATCCTTATTTCCTTTACTGTTCAAAAATTTATCTATCCTTGCCTTCAAAACATTCAATGAGGTAGCCTCAACTGCTTCACTGGGCAGGGAATTCCACAGATTCACAACCCTTTGTGTGAAGAAGTTCATCCTGACTAGCTCTGGAATTCCCTGCCCGCCCACCCCGCAAGAGTAGCTGTGCCAAATACCATCCAGTATTACAGTGTGTATGTCCCTCTCTGATCCATGGGGAGTTGGTTACCTTGGCTGGACAGCTGGTTCATGATGCAAGGTGAGAACAAAAGCACGGGTTCAATTCCCGTTCTGGCTGAGGTTATTCATGAAGGCCCTGCCTTCTCAACTCAGTCCCTTGCCTGAGGTATGGTGATCCTCAGGTTAAATCACTCCCAGTCAGCTCTCCCCCTCAAAGGAAACAGCAGCCTATGGTCATCTGGGACGATGGCAAATTTATCTTTTTAACCCCATCTGATCCATCTATGTCACGAATCCCACCACTGAAGAATATCCACCCTAACCTATTGGTTAGGACCAGTAAAGCTGCCTCCCTTAGAAAGAATGTAGCAAATAAACAAAGGCATTTGGACAGAAAGTATAACTTATGCTACTTATAATCAACCAGTAGTGCCCGTGCTATATGTGTAATTAATGCTCTTTCCTGTTTTGGTTTTGCAATCAGGCTACTCACTGCTAGACACGTCACCATTGTTACCAAGTGGTTTGGGTGGACAAACCAGAAAACTAGTAGGAACCTCTGACTGATTAAATATGACACCCACCTCTTCCTCACACAGTTTCTGTCCATTTAGTTAGTTCTCAACGCGGAGTGCTTTGTCACCGGTTCTTTTTATATTCATATGTTCTCCTTTCAATGCTACTTTAGACACTATCTCATTAAAAAAGCCCACCTTAAACTGTTTAGTCTTCTCCAACTACCACCATATTTCCAATACCCCTTCCCTTCTAAGGTCCTCAAAAGCAGCTTCACGATCCATTTCTTCCACTGTTTAAATTTCTTTTGGTTTCTCTTCCTCTAATAGCACCAGGACAGTTTTAGTTATGATCATCAATGACAGTCTCTGTAGGTACAATTTTCTCTGAATTGCACTATGCGTGGCAGTGGACGTGAAGACCAATTTTCTCGCCGGTCACAATGATGGGTTTTTGCACCGTATTATCCACTTCCTGGTGCATCCTGCCACATTAATGTTTGTCATAGACTGGGACAGCACAGTGGCACAGCTACCTCACAGCGCCAGGGACCCGGGTTCAATTCCAGCCTTGGGTGACTGTCTGTATGGAGTTTGCACATTCTCCCCGTGTCGACGTGGGTTTCCTCTGGGTGCTCCGGTTTCTTCCCACAGTCCAAAGATGTGCGGGTTAGGTTGATTGACCACGCTAAAATGCCCCTTACTGTCAAGGGGATTAGCAGGGTAAATACCTGGGGTTATGCGGATAAGGCATGGGAGGGATTGTTGTCGGTGCAGGCTCGACGGGCTGAATGGCCTCCTTCTGCACTGTAGGGATTCTGTGATTCTATGATTAATAATGCATTCACGGGAAACAGTCCAGTTTGCTGGCGGGCAGATTTGGAATTGCCCACCACGCTGTGACCTCAATGCTCCCTCGTTCTGGGTGCCATATCTAAAGCACACCAGAGCACACCCTACTACATATCAACAGGCTGCTCTGGGCAACAGATGGTCCCAAAAGCCAGGAAGACATAGAACATAGAACAGTACAGTACAGAACAGGCCCTTCGGCCCACGATGTTGTGCCGAGCTTTATCTGAAACCAAGATCAAGCTATCCCACTCCCTATCATCCTGGTGTGCTCCATGTGCCTATCCAATAACCGCTTAAATGTTCCTAAAGTGTCTGACTCCACTATCACTGCAGGCAGTCCATTCCACACCCCAACCACTCTCTGCGTAAAGAACCTACCTCTGATATCCTTCCTGTATCTCCCACCATGAACCCTATAGTTATGCCCCCTTTGTAATAGCTCCATCCACCCAAGGAAATAATCTTTGAATGTTCACTCTATCTATCCCCTTCATCATTTTATAAACCTCTATTAAGTCTCCCCTCAGCCTCCTCCGCTCCAGAGAGAACAGCCCTAGCTCCCTCAACCTTTCCTCATAAGACCTACCCTCCAAACCAGGCAGCATCCTGGTAAATCTCCTCTGCACTCTTTCCAGCGTTTCCACATCCTTCTTATAGTGAGGTGACCAGAACTGCACACAATATTCCAAATGTGGTCTCACCAAGGTCCTGTACAGTTGCAGCATAACCCCACGGCTCTTAAACTCCAACCCCCTGTTAATAAAAGCTGACACACTATAGGCCTTCTTCACAGCTCTATCCACTTGAGTGGCAACCTTTAGAGATCTGTGGATATGAACCCCAAGATCTCTCTGTTCCTCCACAGTCTTCAGAACCCTACCTTTGACCCTGTAATCCACATTTAAATTAGTCCTAACAAAATGAATCACCTCACATTTATCAGGGTTAAACTCCATTTGCCATTTTTCAGCCCAGCTTTGCATCCTATCTATGTCTCTTTGCAGCCTACAACAGCCCTCCACCTCATCCACTACTCCACCAATCTTGGTGTCATCAGCAAATTTACTGATCCACCCTTCAGCCCCCTCCTCTAAGTCATTCATAAAAATCACAAAGAGCAGAGGACCAAGCACTGATCCCTGTGGCACTCCGCTAGCAACCTGCCTCCAATTCGAAAATTTTCCATCCACCACCACCCTCTGTCTTCGATCAGACAGCCAGTTACCTATCCAATCGGCCAACTTTCCCTCTATCCCACACCTCCTCACTTTCATCATAAGCCGATCATGGGGGACCTTATCAAACGCCTTACTAAAATCCATGTATATGACATCAACTGCCCTACCTTCATCAACACACTTAGTTACCTCCTCAAAAAATTCTATCAAATTTGTGAGGCACGACTTGCCCTTCACGAATCCGTGCTGACTATCCCGGATTAATCCGCATCTTTCTAAATGGTCGTAAATCCCATCTCTAAGGACCTTTTCCATCAATTTACCAACCACTGAAGTAAGACTAACCGGTCTATAATTACCAGGGTCATTTCGATTCCCTTTCTTAAACAGAGGAACAACATTCGCCATTCTCCAGTCTTCTGGCACCATCTCCGTGGACAGCGAGGACCCAAAGATCAAAGCCAAAGGCTCTGCAATCTCATCCCTTGCCTCCCAAAGAATTCTAGGATACATTTCATCAGGCCCAGGGGACTTATCGACCTTCAGTTTATTCAAAACTGCCAGGACATCCTCCCTCCAAACATCTATTTCCTCCAGCCTATTAGCCTGTAACACCTTCTCTTCCTCAAAAACATGGCCCCTCTCCTTGGTGAACACTGAAGAAAAGTATTCATTCATCACCTCGCCTATCTCTACTGACTCCATACACAAGTTCCCACTACTGTCCTTGACCGGCCCTAACCTCACCCTGGTCATTCTTTTATTCCTCACATAAGAGTAAAAAGCCTTGGGGTTTTCCTTGATCCGACCCGCCAAGGACTTCTCGTGTCCCCTCCTAGCTCTCCTAAGCCCCTTTTTCAGCTCATTCCTTGCTAACTTGTAACCCTCAATCGAGCCATCTGAACCTTGTTTCCTCATCCCTACATAAGCTTCCCTCTTCCTTTTCACAAGACATTCCACCTCTTTCGTGAACCATGGTTCCCTCACTCGGCCATTTCCTCCCTGCCTGACAGGGACATACCTATCAAGGACACCCAGTATTTGTTCCTTGAAAAAGTTCCACTTTTCATTAGTTCCTTTCTCTGACAGTTTCTGTTCCCAACTTATGCCCCCTAATTCTTGCCTAATCGCATCATAATTACCTCTCCCCCAATTGTAAACCTTGCCCTGCTGTACGGCCCTATCCCTCTCCATTGCAATAACAAAAGACACCGAATTGTGGTCACTGTCTCCAAAGTGCTCTCCCACAACCAAATCTAACACTTGGAAGACGGTTGAACTTAAATGCTGAGACCCCTCAATGAAGCACATTTTGGATGCTATTGAGGCCTGCCGCAATGTCCTCTAACCTCACTCTGGCTGGAGGAGGTCCACTGGAGTCACCGATCCAGCCTGGGAGCTAACAGCAATGAAGCACAGAGGAGGTCAGTCATCCAGTGCAGGAAGAAGATGAATGATCTTATTTGTTCTGCCAGGGTAAGTCAAGCACTTTATCACTCTCAACATACGCTCCCAAAGCCACATCCACAGAGATCTCAGATCACAAGGGGCAACATCACTAACTCTCACACACACCCTCACATCTCCATTAGGCTCACAGCCTCTGGAGCTCACATTCACATCCTGTCCATGGCTATGCTCACCACAGAAACATGCCAGGTATGCTTATTAACCCCCTGCTGACAACTATATGCTCTGACCAGCTGAGTTAAGTAAAGCTGCACCTGGGATGTGCTTGATGTTATGAGGGGCTACTGGAAAATGTTCAATTAACAGGATCCTGAGTTCTTAGTGGTAGGTGTTAAATTTCCTATTTACCAATAAATGTCAGTACAGGCGTGAATGAAAAGGATTAGTGTATGCAGTTGCAATCTAGAGTAATAACCTATTAATAATCGTGCGGTGCCTCCTAAAATGGTAAGTATGTAAACCTTATGATAAGAAAAGGTTCAGGACAACCTTGCAAAAGGAATAACAAAAATAAATTTATTTTCTTGCATTGTTGCATCTCATAAAACAGGTGAAGAGTCACAAACTAAAGATTTTTCAATTAAACAGTTTCAACCCTGAGAAATATTCAAAATATTACCAAGCGCTTGGATTTATAAACGTTGGGGCCCATATGTTGGTGCACATATGAAGAAAACACGCCCTCAACAACACACTGCTGATACCGTTCAGTGTCTGATAGTATCGTCTCCAGTTACTCACGCAACCACGACACACAGTCCAGAAGGGTCTGCGAGCGGGAAGATGATGCAGCAGGAAAGAAAATGCAGCAAGCTGTCTGTGTAGTGACGCAGGTCCAGTGCGCTGAAGTCTGTCCTCCTCGGCAGTGCTACTTAGCAAGTTAGCTTCAGCTAATCCTCGTTCTCTCCATCTTCTCAGTGAAAACTACGCCCGGCGTTTATAGCTGACTGTCCCTCACCGGCAGTTTCTGGCAGAAACGTCCACGCTTGAGAGTACAAGACGATGCGCTTTACACTTTTTCTCAACAGTAATGAAAATAACAAACAGGACTAAACCTTGCTGCCTTTCACTTCAAACTGGAAAAAACGAGTTACTAAAGTGCGACAAACACGAGCTTTAACTGCACAGTAATATTTGTGCCAATACTGTGAAGTATGTTAGTCTACAAATATTATTTGCCTCGACATTAAAACTGGGTTTTTACCGCATGGAACAGCTCCTCTTCCCCACGTGTGTCTCCCCACTGCAGCTTCCTCTGCCTCCTGCCGTTTTTCTTTTTCCCTCCTCCTAAGTAATCTGATTGGCTTAAAGTGCAGCTCTCTAGAAAACGGATTGGCTTAGCTTACATCACTCAAACAAACAGTATCTGTTCACAGTATTTGGCCCAGTGAACAGGATATTGAAACTCACAAGAAAACAAAGAACAATGGTAAATGTCTTTTTCATTAAATTTACCCATATTTCAAGAAAACACACTCTTTTCATTTTTCTTTCATTTATCCTTTTTTTCAGACCCCTACATTCTCCCCCCACCAAAATACAGCATGCCCCCATGCTGGGCTACATGACATAGAACCCAGTTAACCAATTACACCATGTACCTTAAACTGGCCCTCATAGTGTGATGACTGGTATAATAGGGGGTGAAAAGAATGGTACCTTATTCATACATGACGAGCACTGAGCAAAGGAGTTACACCACCATGCATGACAACTATTGCAGTGTTCAGGAAAATGCATAGTGGGTGGCGTAGGTGAGTGAACACTTGTATGTCCTACTACTACAGACTTTGCACATGGCTCTCCCAGCTTTGTATAATGGAAACGGTCTGCTGGCTTTCTCTCTCTCTGTGATCTCCTTATCTCTGGTCCTGGATTTGCTATGTTAGATGTGTCTGTAGTGTAAGTGCCCTCAACAGAACTTTCTTATTCTACTTCCCTTTGCCCAGTTACTACCTCTTCTATCACTACAGGTAGCCCTTCTAAAAATTCTGAGCTCGCTGCAACTTCTGTCACTTCTGTAGCATTTGTGGGGGGATTGGACTCTGTAGGCATGACATCCTGTTCCGGTTGTTCACAGATTTCCTCAGGATTGTCAATGATCAAGTCCTTTGGGTAATGTCCATACTCTGACTCTGAGTCCGAAGAGTTTTGATCTCCCAGGGGCACATCAGCTGCGGAGTCATTTTTGTGAACCTTAGGAGTTTGATTCCTTTCTTTTGCTTTTCTGCGCCTGAGGGCTCTTGGAGAGGGAATAGGCTTTGGGTCAAACTCAGTGCTCAATTGGACCTCTGGTCCCAGGGGCAAAATATGATTTCGGTGCATGACCTTAATGGGTCCCAAACCATCTGCAGGCTTTAGACGATAAACAGAAAGATTAGACATTTGACTCTCAACCACATAAGGATTTGCACTCCACCGATCAGCAAGCTTCTGTTTCCCTTTCAGGCCAAGGTTTCGAACGAGGACTCTATCCCCAGGCTTCAAGCAATGGTAGCGCACTCTCTGGTCTTACCTCTCTTTGTTATTTTGGTTCATTTTAGCGGAAGTGGCTTGGGCCAACTGATAGGCTGCTTGCAGCTCTTTCTTCATCTTAGATACATACTGCAAGTGGGAAGTTGTTGAGGTCCCATCCGCTGACACGCCAAAGCAAACGTCCACAGGAAGTCTGGCTTCCCTTCTGAACATTAAAAAGTAGTGTGAATACCCGGTAGCTTCATTTGGGGTACAGTTGTATGCGTGGACCAGATGTGCAATGTGCTGACTCCATTTGGACTTTTGGCTGGGCTCAAGAGTTCCTAACATGTTCAATAGGGTTCTATTGAACCTCTCTGGTTGAGGGTCACCTTGTGGGTGGTATGGTGAAGTTCTTGATTTCCTCACACCCAATATGGTCAACATCTCCTTCACCAACTGGCTTTCAAAATCCCAACCCTGGTCTGAATGTATGCGAGTTGGTAGGCCGTAGTGAATGAAGTATTTCTCCCATAGAGTTCTGGCAACCGTTATGGCTCTCTGATCCTTGGTTGGGAATGCTTGTGCACACCGAGTGAAGTGGTCAGTGACTACCAACACATTGCGGGAATCAGGTTCTATGGAGAGAAAGTCAATGCATACAAGATCCATAGGGCCTGAACTTTGGATGTGGGAAACTGGTGCTGCTCTCTGTGGCAGAGTCTTTCTCTTAATGCAGCGTTCACATGTCTTGCAGTATGTCTCTACATCTAACTTCATGCGGGGCCAGAAGAATCTGTCACAGACGAGTGCATAGGTCTTGTCAAATTCCAGATGTCCATTGTTGTCATGCAGTGACTTCAGAACAATACTGTGGAACTGCTTGGGGAGCATAAGCTGTCGCCGTAAGCGTTGGTCAGACTGTTTGACTGTTCTGTAAAGCAGACCCTGCTCGATGGACAGCTTCTCCCACTCTCGTTTCAGAAGTGTAAGATCAGGATGGTTTGTCTGTATTTGACTTGCCGGTGCCTTCTGATTGACAGCTAGCCATACTTCTCCTATACACGGGTCACTTTTCTCAGCAGCTTGAAGCTCTGCTGGACTGAAAGTGGGCAGCTAATCAGCTACTACTGCAGCGGTATGACAGAAAGCCTTGGGAACTGCAGACACATGAGCTCCTGTGTGTTCTATCACGCATGGATAGGAGTGTCCTGCTCGTGTGCTACTCGACACAGTCTGACAGAGAGCCCGCACTCCTGGAACGGGGATTTCTTGCCATTCATCATCTGGTGTCATGCTGTCATGTGGACGTCGAGAGAACGAGTCTACGTCAAGGTTATGCCGGCTTGGTCTATACTTAAGACTAAAATTGTAGGTGGACAGTGCTGAGAGCCAGCGATGACCAGTGGCATCCAGTTTAGCTGACGTTGTGACGTATGTCAGGGAATTGTTGTCCGTTTTGACTTGTACGGTAGCTCCGTAAAGGTAGTCATGTAGCGTATCCACAATAGCCCACTTGAGAGCTAAAAACTCCACTTTGTGCGCTGGATAGTTTTTCTCAGATGGCGAGAGACTTCTGCTTTTGAATGCAACTGGGCGTAGACCATCATCCTGCTCTTGGTATAAGACACCACCTAGTCCGTCCAGGCTAGCATCCATGTGCAGAATGTAAGGCTTCTGTGGATCTGCGAACGCCAATACAGGGGCTTTGGTGAGCCGGGTCTTGAGTCCTTGGAAAGCATGTTCGCATTTCTCACTCCACCGAGAGCCAAAGGGTTCAGAAGGCTTGAAGTAAGTCTTGTCAGGTGAGTTTGCAGTCTGACTCCCCTTGGAGCGGGGACGGGGAGGATATCCTTGAAGGAGTCCATTGAGGGGATGGCAGAGTTTGGAGAAGTCCCTGACAAAGCGGCGATAGTAGCCACAAAATCCAAGGAAGGATCTGAGCTCTGTCACAGTTTGGGGTCTCGGCCAAGAGACAACAGCATCTATCTTGGATGGGTCCGTCGCTATTCCGTCCTGTGACACTACATGTCCGACGTAGGTGACAGAAGTCCTGCCAAACTGGCACTTGTCAAGCGACAGCTTCAGACCTTCTTCTTGTAGCCGGTCGAGCACTTTGAGCAACCGCTCCTCGTGTTCTTCGAGGGTTCGTCCAAACACAATGAGGTCATCCAGGTACACCAACAACTCCAGAAAGTTCATGTCGCCGACAGTATGTTCCATGACTCTCTGAAAAGTGGCCGGTGCTCCTGAAATTCCCTGAGGCATGCGTTCGAACTGATAAAAGCCCAACGGGCAGATAAAAGCAGTCTTCTCCTTGTCAGTCTCACTTATGGGTATTTGATAGTACTCGCTCTTCAGGTCGAGGACTGTGAACCATTTACTCCCAGACAAGCAGTGAAGAGCGTTTTCTATCCTTGGGACAGTGTACTGGTCCGGTATTGTTCGAAGGTTAAGGGTTCGGTAGTCCACGCACATTCGTACCTTCCCTGACTTCTTGCGTACGACTACTATTGGCGATGCGTAGGGACTACGCGATTCAGAGATGATGCCATGGCTCCGTAGTTCCTGTAGGTGCTGGCGCACATCCTTAAAGTCAGCAGGCGACAAGCAACATGACCTCTCTCGGAAGGGCCTTGCATCCTTCAGTCTTATTTCATGTCTGGTGCTTTTAGAACAACCTACATCACACTCGCGCTGCGAGAAGACCTCCTTCCTCTCCATCATTTTCTCACAGAGACGCCTTTTTGCCTCCTCTGGCATAGGAGAGGCTCCGAAATCAAAAGATGAAGGGGTCAGTTCGATTGCAGCTTCATCTGCACACGGTGCCCTCGGCAGAGGAACAGGGGCTACTGGAAAAATGTGGATGACAGGTTCTTCACAGTCACAGTAATGTGGCTGCTGGAAACAACTGATGCAAGATGAACCTCAGGCCTCACCCACAACTCCTCAGGGGAAAAAGTGTCATTAGGCTGACCTATCAGTGCTAGCTGGTTTGTGAAATCACCAGGAAACTTTGGGAGGCCAGTGACTTTAAACACTTGTCCTGGTTGCAAGGTGACTGGCTTGTGCTGGGTAAACCACACAGTACCATGCTTGTCTACCCCTTCTGTGGTTTCAGACTGGGTGAGTGTTGCATAAGCTTCTCGGAGGACGGGGTGTATGGTCAAAGTACCCAAGAAGCGTTCTCCCGCCTGTTCTTTACAGGACTCCACCAACTCTCTCACTAGCCGGGTATTTGTCCCCACCAGCATGGCAATGTTGTCATCTTTCACAGGGTCAGGACATACTAAGGCCAAAGTGTCAACTGCCTGCGGCACTCCGGTTACAGCAGCAGTGAACTCGAGTTGTATGGACAGGTAGCCATCATATGGGTATTGGTGAGAGCTTAAACCCCATATTTCCAGGTCTTCAAGTGGCTGGAGAGGTAAGTGTTTCAGGTAGGTGTCGTAGAAGTTGCGATACAAAATGGTTACTTGGGAGCCACTGTCAAGCAAAGCTCTTGCATAAACTCCTTCTATTTGCACAGGTACACCAGAGATGGGCCACACTAGTCCTGCAGGTAACTGTTTTGAGCCTTGCTTTGCTGGGGGTGGACATTGGGTGGAACGTCTTTCACACAGAACCAAGCACCGTTCCTTCACCTGGCTCCTGGGAAGTTTCCCTGCTGTCTGCTTGCTTTGATCACCTTCTGATTCACTTTCCTCAGATCCTTGGGTTCTTTGCACTCTCTCCTTGTATGCCCATCTTGCCCACACCTGTAGCAAAAAATTCCTGCCGGCAGTGGTTTGGACATTTTCACTCGGGGCGAAGCGTCCCGAACAGTAGCTTCTGGCGCTTGCTGTACGGACCCAGTCCTTGCTGTCGTACTTTCAGATGTAGGGGTAACTGGAACGGCGCTCAACAGTCTGGCCACCTGAGAAGTCAGTTCCCTTACCTCAGTTTAAATCACAGGAAGATAGTTTTCTGATCGATAAGGGAATTAGGGGATATGGGGAGCAGGCGGGTAAGTGGAACTGATTCGCTTCAGATCAGCCATGATCTTGTTGAATGGCGGGGCAGGCTCGAAGGGCCAGATGGCCTACTCCTGCTCCTATTTCTTATGTTCTTATGTTCTTATTTCGTAGGCTGTTCAACTCAGACATAACTGAGGACTGCGGTACAGTGGTGGTGGCTATGGTAGCAGTAGCTTTCACCCCTTCTCTGGCACTAATCCAATTTTCTTCCTCTCTTACCTCCCATATCAGCTGGGAGAAGGAAGGGGGTTTGTCCAGAGTGTGGCTCATCCTTACACGCAGAGCAACCATGTCTCGAGTGAGTGCACCCTTGACTAGCTGTTCCATCCGAGCTCGATTCATGTCTGCAGCCATAATTCCTCCCGTAAGAAGAGCACGATGGAGAAGTTTGTCAAGGCGATGTAGAAAAGCAGAGTTTTTCTCCTTCATTCTGTCTGAACTTGGCCAAGATGTCGGCTCCACTCTCTGTGGTGCCATAAGCTGTGTCCAGAACAGATAAATAATCGGTGGCCGTAGCAGTGGGAGTGCTAACTTTCAAAAATTGGACAATGTCAGCAGCAGGCCCTTTTAAACTCTCCACTATACGCTGTCTCTTGGCGGCGTCAGTGCATTGCCACTCACTGATCATCTGGGTAGCCTGCTCCATCCAGGCATCATATTCTTCCTCACCTGGGGGTACAGGTTTCAGTCCTGAAAACAGTCTCAGCTTTCTGTAGCTAGGCCCATCCATAGACACTTGGTTGCACTTGTCCACTAGTTTGCCAATGGCAGTCACTAAATCCATGTTCACATCCACTTTGGGAGCTTGATTTTCTGATACTATGGCCTGAAAATCCTCCATTGACTTGCCTTCCTGTTGTAGTAGTAACAACAGCTTTGTATGGAAAGCGTCCTCTTCAGGAACAGCATCTTGTGTGACAAGGCTTTCTAGTGTATGCACAGCCCATGGCCCAGCTTCTCCTTCAATACCTACATCTGGAGGTACAGTGTCAGGGGTTAAATCAATGCTAGTCTCCACTAGTATAAACAACTATGTGCCAGTAGAATCCCCACGGCAACCACAAATCTTGGTGCGACCAAAGACTTTCACTGTGTTTAAGACCCTAGCAATGGTCTCCTCACTAGTATCTATTGGCACATTGCTCATATTCTTTTCATTGCTGATATTCTTTTGGCGGCTCCAATCAGCAGCCTGAGAAAAATCCATTGTCTTAAGTGAGCTACTAACACTGAAAAAACTTTTTTTTTTGTGCTGTTGTAATTACTGAGTTAACTGTTACTGACTGATGAAAAGAAGAAAGAAAAGAATATTTGACCTGTCAGGTAAACAGGAAATATCTCAGCGGTGCCTCCAAAAATGTAACCCCCTGCTGACAACTATATGCTCTGACCAGCTGAGTTAAGTAAAGCTGTACCTGGGATGTGCTTGATGTTATGAGGGGCTACTGGAAAATGTTTAATTAACAGGATCCTGAGTTCTTAGTGGTTGGTGTTGAGCTAGGCTAAATTTCCTATTTACCAATAAATGTCAGTCCAGGCGTGAATGAAAAGGATTTGTGTATGCAGTTGCAACCTAGAGTAATAACCTATTAATAATAGCGCGGTGCCTCCTAAAATGGTAAGTATGTAAACCTTATAATAAGAAAAGGTTCAGGACAACCATGCAAAAGGAATAACAAAAATAAATTTATTTTCTTGCATTGTTGCGTCTCATAAACTCGGTAAAGAGTCCCAAACTAAAGATTTTTCAATTAAACAGTTTCAACCCTGAGAAACGTTCAAAATATTACCAAGCGCTTGGATTTATAAACGTTGGGGCCCATACGTTGGTGCACATATGAAGAAAACACGCCCTCAACAACACACTGCTGATACCGTTCAGTGTCTGATAGTATCGTCTCCAGTTACTCATGCAACCACGACACACACAGTCCAGAAGGGTCTGCGAGCGGGAAGATGAAGCAGCAGGAAAAAAAATGCAGCAAGCTGTCCGTGTAGTGACGCAGGTCCAGTGCACTGAAGTCTGTCCTCCTCGGCAGTGCTACTTAGCAAGTTAGCTTCAGCTAATCCTCGTTCTCTCCGTCTTCTCAGTGAAAACTCCGCCCGGCGTTTATAGCTGACTGTCCCTCACCGGCAGTTTCTAGCAGAAACGTCCACGTTTGAGAGTACACTTTTTCTCAACAGTAATGAAAATAACAAACAGGACTAAACCTTGCTGCCTTTCACTTCAAACTGGAAAAAACGAGTTGCTAAACTGTGACAAACACAAGCTTTAACTGCACAGTAATATTTGTGCCCATATTGTGAAGTATGTTAGTCTACAAATATTATTTGCCTCGACATTAAAACTGGGTTTTTACCGCATGGAACAGCTCCTCTTCCCCACGTGTGTCTCCCCACTGCAGCTTCCTCTGCCTCCCGCCGTTTTACTTTTTCCCTCCCCCTAAGTAATCTGATTGGCTTAAAGTGCAGCTCTCTAGAAAACGGATTGGCTTAGCTTACATCACTCAAACAAACAGTATCTGTTCATGGTATTTGGTAAGAAGTTTAACAACACCAGGTTAAAGTCCAACAGGTTTATTTGGTAGCAAAAGCCACACAAGCTTTCGGAGCTGCAAGCCCCTTCTTCAGGTGAGTGGGAATTCTGTTCACAAACAGAGCATATAAAGACACAAACTCAATTTACATGAATAATGTAAATTATTCATTATTCATCATTCATTATTCATTATTCATGTAAATTGAGTAAATTCAGCCTCCGCAGCGGTCACTACAGATGATGACAGACTCCGGGTCCTCCATGCGAGGGTAAGCGACACTGTCTACCTCGCGATCCGTGCGGCCACTAATTACCCTAAGGCCCTCGAGCTTCTAAAGAAGCGCTATACAAAACCACCTAATGAGATACACGCTCGTTACCTCCTAGCCACTCGACGACGGCAGTCTGGCAAAACGATGGAGGACTATGCCAATGAGCTCTTACAGCTAGCCAGGGGCTGTGACTGCAAAGCTGTGTCGGCTGAGCAGAGCATGTACGACCTCGCCCGAGATGCGTTTGTGGCCGGGGTCGGATCGTCGTACATTCGACTTAAATTGCTGGAAAAGGGTAACCTTAATCTTACCCAGGCCATCGAGTTAGCAGAGATGCTCGAGTCGGCTTCAAAGAGCTTAGTCTTATATCCAGAGGACCACGTGGAGACAACGTGGCAGGAGCAGTCGCAAATCCCTCCTCGCCCCTTGGGTTCGAAATGCTGCGTAATGGCGTGCTCCCATTCGGGCCAGATGACGGCTGCAGCCCCATGCGGCCTGCGGTGCTACTTCTGCGGAGGAGCTAAACATACCCGGCAAAAGTGCCCCGCTAAAGCGGTATTGTGCACCGCATGCGGTAAAAAAGGTCATTATGCAAAAGTCTGCTGATCGAAACCCAGGAACGGCAGTGCGGCCTGCGATTCTTCAGAGCTTGGATTATCATCATCGTCAAAGTCGTCGCGGGGTTCGTCCACGTGCGAGGCCAGGACGACGCCATTACGGTCGACGGAGTCGGAGGAGTATGACCACCAGGGGTCGCGGAGTTTGGCGCCCTCACCCACGTGCGATTCATGGGGGCAGCCATGTTGGTCGACACTGACCACGAACGACCAGCAGGGGTCCTCCGCATCGATTTCAGGTGCCTGCAGTGGCGTCCATGAACCAACGGTGGCGTCGATCATCCTGGACCAGGCCAAGCCTCATAGACTCGATCGTTCAATGATGAATATCCAGGTAAACAATCATGTGCTTTATTGTCTGTTTGACAGCGGGAGCACTGAGAGCTTTATCCACCCAGACACTGTAAAGAGGTGTGGACTCCAGAATCAACCTGCCAAACAGACAATCTCTATGGCATCAAGGTCCCGGTCTGTTGCCATGCTAGGGAGTTGCGTGGTAACCCTGAAAATACAGGGCACAGTTTACGAGCGCTTCAAGCTCCTTGTGTTGCCGTATCTTTGCGCGCCAATACTTCTCGGACTAAACTTCATGGTCCACTTGAGGAGTGTAATCCTACAGTACGGTGGGCCACTCCCTTCACTGGCAGTGGGAAAGCAGCAGCAGCCTCCAAATTGCCCAACGCGCCCCGCCTGCAACCTGTCGACGTTAAAGATCACCACTCCCTCCTTGTTTCAGAATCTGGTGCCAGGCTGCAAGCCCATCGCTACTAAAAGTAGGCGTTACAGCACTGAGGATCGGATCTTCATTAGGTCTGAGGTTCAGCGGCTCCTCAAAGAAGGGATCATACAACCCAGTGTTAGTCCGTGGAGAGCACAGGTCGTGGTGGTCAAGAGCGGGAACAAACCCCGGATGGTCATTGACTACAGTCAGACCATTAACTGATATACACAGCGGATGCGTATCCTCTCCCGCGCATATCTGATATGGTCAATCAGATTGCGCAGTACCGGGTGTTCTCCACCATAGACCTCAAGTCCGCCTACCACCAACTCCCTATTTGCCCAGAGGACCGACAATACACGGCTTTTGAGGCGGATGGTCGCTTGTATCATTTTCTTAGGGTTCCCTTTGGTGTCACCAATGGGGTCTCGGTCTTCCAGCGTGCTATGGACCGAATGGTGGACCAGAACAGGCTGCGGGCTACCTTCCCGTACCTGGATAATGTCACCATCTGCGGCCATGACCAGCAGGACCACGACACAAACCTCCAGAACTTCTTACGCACTGCATCTCGCCTGAACTTGACCTACAACAGGGAGAAGTGTGTGTTTCGTACGCGCTGGTTAGCCATCCTAGGATACGTGGTGGAAAATGGGATCATTGGCCCTGATCCAGACCATATACGCCCCCTTGCTGAACTTCCCTTGCCTGCTAGTGCAAAAGCACTGAGAAGATGCCTAGGCTTCTTCTCTTATTATGCGCAGTGGGTTCCCAACTACGCGGACAAAGCCCGTCCGCTTATTAAGTCCACGACTTTTCCCCTAACGCCAGAGGCCCAATTGGCCTTCAAGAAATTGAAAGACGACATCGCGAAAGCTACGATGCACGCGGTAGACGAGTCCATCCCCTTTCAGGTGGAAAGTGATGCATCTCATCTCGCCCTGGCCGCCACACTTAACCAGGCGGGCAGGCCCGTCGCATTTTTTTCCCGCACCCTCCAAGGCCCTGAAATTCGGCATTCAGCGGTGGAAAAGGAGGCCCAGGCCATTACTTGGCGGGAAAACGGTTCACCCTGATCACGGACCAGTGGTCCGTGGCGTTCATGTTTAACAACACGCAGAGGGGCAAGATCAAAAATGACAAGATCTTGCGGTGGAGAATTGAACTCTCCACCTATAACTACGATATCATGTATCGTCCAGGGAAACTCAATGAGCCCTCGGATGCCCTCTCGCGTGGAACATGCGCTAGTATTCAGGAGGATCGTTTGAACGCCCTCCATAATGATCTGTGCCATCCTGGGGTCACTCGGCTCTACCACTTTGTAAAAGCCCGCAACCTGCCTTAATCGGTGGAGGACGTCAGGTCGGTAACAAGGAGCTGTCAGGTTTGCGCGGAATGCAAACCGCACTTTTACCGACCTGACCGGGCACATTTGGTCAATGCCACTCGTCCCTTCGAGAGACTGAGTGTTGATTTTAAGGGCCCCCTTCCCTCAACAGATCGGAACGTGTACTTTCTAAACATCATCGATGAGTACTCCCGGTTCCCTTTTGTTGTTCCCTGCTCGGATACATCCGCTGCCACGGTGATCAAGGCATTCCGTGATCTTTTTACCCTGTTCGGGTACCCCAGCTACATCCATAGCGACAGGGGCTCATCGTTCATGAGCGATGACTTGAGGCAATTCCTGCTCTCATACGGGATTGCCTCTAGTAGGACCACGAGTTACAACCCTAGGGGTAATGGACAGTTGGAACGAGAGAATGCTACAGTCTGGAAGGCTGTCTTACTGGCGTTGAAGTCCAAAGGTCTTCCAGTCTCCCATTGGCAAGAGGTGCTCCCTGATGCGCTCCACTCTATTCGCTCCCTCCTGTGTACGGCAACCAATGCTACTCCCCACGAGAGGATGTTCTCATTCCCTCGGAAGTCTTCCTCGGGGATATCTTTACCGTCTTGGTTGATGTACCCAGGACCCGTCCTCCTGCGGTGACATGTAAGGGCCCGCAAGTCCAACCCGTTGGTCGAACAGGTCCATCTCCTCCACGCCAACCCTCAGTATGCCTATGTGGCATACCCTGACGGGCGAGAGGACACGGTCTCGATCCGAGACCTGGTGCCAGCAGGGGACGTAGCAACCCCTGTCGCTCCCATACCCCCAATAACAAACCCATTATCTCTCATTTCTTCCCCGGACACGGCGCGGGCAGCATCGGGACCATTGCTTAACCATTTTACTCCCATGTACAGCTTGCCTGAGCCCAGAAGATGGTCGCCACCACAGGGCATGTCAGGATCCCCTGGACTACCATCACCTCAGGGTCAACTGGCCTGTGAGTCCGTGGAAGAACAGCTGGATGCCGTTTTGGGGAGAACGCCACCGCAAGTGCCTACTCCGGTGTCACCACCGGTATTGAGGAGGTCACAACGACGGTGTGGTCCCCCTGACCATCTGAACTTATAGACTGCTGACATTGTATTCTGGTTTTTGTACCCCGCCGGCCTTTGTTTTCAAAGGAGGGGTGAATGTGGTGAACCATCGTTGGTTCCCACTGGATAGTGCTGAGCCAGGGGCTGGCCAGGACTACAAGGATGTACATATGTTACTGTTGGATTGTACTATTGTTGCTGTTGGGTTAGGGTGGGGTTGTTACACCTTTGTATGATAGTGTTGTGGCACATCCCAGTCGGGCTCCGCCTCCTGGGAGAGGTATAAGAGTCCCTGCTCTGGCCGGGACCCCTTCAGTCTGGGATAGTGTACATAAGTTCTGATAGCTTCATTAATAGTAAATAAAAGCCTTCATTTACTGAGCTTCGAGCTTCGTGTCTAAATTGATGTGCATCAGCTGCCAAGACTGGCGCCCTCACCAGCCAGTTCCTTAGCTCCATCCAAGTCCTCAAATCCAGCCAAGAGGACACCTTCCCCTTGGAGATTCACAACTGGCCGGACACCGGTGGCGAATCTCACTAAAGGCCCCCTGCTGATGCCTCCCAGCCCCATATTTCCAAAGTTTTTGTAAATGCCTATCCAGTACACAGCTGATCTTGCTCTGAGCTTGCATTTCTCCATTCCCATGTGGCCTTCATGTATCTGCTGGAGAAGCACTTCCTGCATTGTTTTAAGTAAGATTATTCTAGATCTGTCTAGCAATACACCATAATCTCTGTTAGACCAATACTGCCGTCTTGCTGGCTGTTCGAGCTATCTTATCAAGCCAACACTGGATCAATTGCTGATAGAGCATCTTTACCTCGTCATCTTTGCTGGTCTCATCTCTAATTTGACTCAGTTCAGGTGGTGTTACATTCACTCGGTGTTCTTTGGATCTGATCAGAGAGCACTTTTCAATGGATGCTCTCTCTTCTACCCTCCTTTTCACTTCCTTTACCTTATGGTTTACTGAGGTGATCTGCAACTCTTCACTTCTGCTCAATCCCTCTGTCGGAAGTGATGGTCCAATGGCATTATCGCTAGACAATTAATCCAGAAACGTAACAAATGTTCTGGGGACCTGTGTTCGAATCCCACCACGGCAGGTGGTGTAATTTGAATTCAATAAAAATATATCTGAAATTAAGAATCTACTAATGACCATGAAACCATTGTTGATTGTCAGAAAAACCCATCTGGTTCACTCATGTCCATTCTGGAAGGAAATCTTCCATCCTTACTTGGTTTGGCCTACATATGACTCCAGAGTCACAGCAATGTGGTTGACTCTCAACTACCTCTGAACAAGGGTAACTGGGGAAGGGCAATAAGTGCTGACCAACCAACAACGCCCATTGCCCATGAATGTATTAAAAGAAAAAGAAATCCCATTATAGCAGGTAGGTTCATTCAAAAGTCTGATGGCAGCAGGGAAGAAGCTGTCCTTGAGTCGGTTGGTATGTGACCCTCAGACATTTAGATCTTTTTCCTGATGAAGAAGGTGGAAGAGAGGATGTCTGGGGTGCGTGGGGCCCTTGATTGTGCTGGCTGCTTTTCCAAGGCAGCGGGAAGTGTAGATGAAGTCAATGGATGGGAGGCTGGTTTGTGTGATGGACTGGGCTACATGAGTCTCTCGGGCAACTTTGAAATGTGGCCCCCTGGAATAATTACACATGACAATTATTTCCTAGCCAATTATTTCCTAGCTCTTTACAGATATTTACAACACCCTACTCTGGTCCCTATGTGTCAAACGTATGGCCCATCGGCCTAATCTTGCCCACTGAACACTTTCAGCCATCCCAAAAAAAACCTTAGATTTGCTGAAGTAAATTGAATTTTCTGATCAGAATTGAAAACATGTTTGTTTTAAATTGCATTCAATTTGTCAATTCTCTGTTGATGCATTAAGACATTTGTTGTGAAGCACCTTTTAGCTAAAGCCAGGATTTTATAAATTGTTCATTTGGATCTTCCATTTCCCTTTCAGCCGTTGTCCCTGGTTGGTGGTGGCTGGGCTTCTCATAATTGCTGCATGGATTGCTTGTTGTTCAGATGATGGTGTTTTAGTTTGGGCTTTACTGATAAAATGTTTTTGTATTTTGACTGAGCGATTTTCACAGACTGAGTACTGATTCATCAATGTAAAGGAAAATAAAAGGAGATTACTACAGATTTTTTAAATTGTTGTTATTTAACAACAATAAACTGCTACTGTGCATTTCAAGAGGAATGGGGAACTTTGCATTTCTTGGCAGACATGAATGAAAATCCTAAGTGTTTAATTTCCAGGTAACAGATTGCGATGGAGAAAGAATATAATCTCCAAAGACACTATGGAATGACATCTTCAAGAGGAATATGAAGATACATTTTCTGAACAAGGTCCCAAATATTCCATCCAAGTGAAGCAGCAATTTACTTGCACTTCTTTCAATCAATCATATTGTATCCATTGCACACGATGCGGTCTCCTCTACATGAGGGTCTTTGTTCAGTTAGCAGAGGTGACCCCATGGTCACCTTCACCAAAGCCCCAACAAGAAGTGTATCAGGTTTTGAATAGTGAGCATGGCGTCCACTGTGTATTTGCATGTGATGAGGTGGAGTGATAAATCCCACTTACATCGAGCCATTGCTTCTCGTCAGACTCGTAGTATGTCAACATAAAAGTTCCATATTTTAAAAAAGAGTCCTTGTTACTAAAATACACCGGAATACAAAATCCTTACAGTGCAGAAGGAGGTCATTTGGCCCATCGAACCTGCACCGACAATGATCCCACCCAGGGATTTACCCTGCTAATCACCCTGACACTAAGATTCAATTTATCATGGCCAATCAACCTAACCCACACAACTTTGGAGTGTTGGGAGAAACCAGAGCACCCAGAGGAAACTCACACAGAAACGGAGAATGTGCAAACTCCACACAGGCAGTCACCCAAGCCGGAATTGATCCCGGGTCCCTGGCGCTGTGAGACAGCAGTGCTGACCACTGTGCCAAAGTGCCACCCTGATCTACTCGCTGTATAAGTAACAGAAGAAATTGGTTTCTCGATGTGCTGCTGGGCACATGAAACATGAACTTGCCATGTCATGCTAAATTGGAATGATTTTAACCAATAGAAAGAATAGACATTTATTTGGCTCCTTTCACAATCCCAAAATTCTCCACAGCCCTTAAGTACTTCAGGAATGTAATCCTATATTGTTGGAAACACAGCAGCCAATTAGTAAACAGTTCAAGATCCTGCAAACATAGACAGAAATCACTCGATGAACTATTTTTGATGTTGGTTGAGGAATAAATATTGGTCAGGACACAAGGCTAAACTCCACTGCCTGCCTTCAAATAAATACTTTGGGATTTTTTAATATATCTGTCTGAAAAGATAGTTCGTGATTCTAACGATCCTGAGAGATAGCACCTCTGACAGTGCAACATTTGCCCTTGAGTGTCAGCCTAGACTAAAGGGTGAAATCTTACCAAAAAATGGCAGTGTTGGTTCTGGCACGGAAAACGGAGTGTTTCCCGCCAACAGCACCGGCGTGTTTTCGGGCTGAATCTTATGCTTCATTGGTGATCATTTTTATGCCTATGAGTTTATCGCCGCTCCAGCAGCGTGTTCCCTCTGATTCACCCATCCTGCAACAACTTAACTGTTGCAAACAACGGGGAGCGCAATATAAATGGCTCCCCTTCACTCCCCAGCACTTGGTTCCACAACAACTGCAGGAGATGGATGGAGTGGAGCAGAGATGGAAAACACTCTATCCCTATGCCAGGAGATGGGTGCCCAGCCGGGTCACCACCCCCACCTGGGATGCAGTGGCAGCCCTGGTCAGTGCAAGCACACTCCAGAACAGAATGGGGCAGCAGTGTCGGAAGAAGATAAATGATCTTCTTCATTAAGTCCAGTCTCCCGCTGGACCCCTCGCACACACCTCGCACCCCCAACCCTTTCTCTCACTCATCTAACTTGACCTTTGCCAACACCAGGCACCAGGTTCCCCCCTCCCTTCCACAATCACCATGTTCCCCCAATAGCTGCTATGCTCCTCACACTCCAGCCCCACACCTGCCACACCTCATCACCTACTTAAAGGTCAACACTCACTTCCACCTACACTCTTCCTCTCTGTGTCACTGCAGGACAAACTCAATCACAGCAGGCATCTGTGGTTCTCAGCTCAGGCATGACTCACAGCTGAATATTCACAGCAGGCGGAGGCAGGGACATCCCAGGGAACGGCCAGAGCCCAGGACTCTGCTGAGCCTCTAGCTGATGATCTGCCCTGAGGCCTAATCATCTCACAGCTGCTGGAGCTGCAAAGGCAGAGTCACGAGTATCAGGAAGGGATGACAGCAGCCCTCCTTGGAGTGCAAGGTCAATTGGAGCAGTCCCACTGCCTTCTATCCGAGGAGACAGTGCAGTCACTGCAGCACACCAAGGCCAACACTGCAGTGTTGGGCATTCACAGTGGAGACCTTGGCACAGGAGGAGCACTCCATGGCAGGAGATGCCTGCACCATGTCTGAGCATGTGAGCTCCATGGTGGAGGGCTTTGACTGCATGATGCAGGCACTGATGGGAGTGCACGAGTATCAGCACCAGAGGATGGCAGGACTTCTGGATCTCACTCCAGCTGCCTATCCACCCCATGGAGAAGCACAAGGGCCCTCAAGAATCTGAAGGGTAGAGAATTGATGGGAATGCAGCCCAGGGTGCTCCAGCCAGGGGACTCTGGGCATCTCCAGGCCACCGCCCCCCCCCCCTCCCTGTGAGTGGGACACTTCCTGCCCCTGTCACTGAAGACTGCAGCAGTCCAACATTCACACTGCCCAAAGAAGACCTGGGCCCTTAAGGTCTCGGCTCCCCAAGAGACGCCCGCCAAGGTCATCGCAGGCAAACGGGCGTGGAGGTCAGCAGGCCAGCACATCCTCAGCTATGGATCCTGAGGATCCGTGTCATCTTTGTCTCTCAAGTTGTTGATGTTCAACCCACCAATGTTACAAGATGGTAGATCTTCTATGTCTCTGACGATAGCTTCAGTGTACAAATTGAACCGTTTTGGTGAAGTAACACACTCCTGGCACACTGCTCCTTTGATGAGGAAGCTGCCTGACAAACCCCAACAAGACTCACCACTGATTCCAGTATAGATTCTGAATTATCCTTGCATTGTTTCTGTCAATTTCCAGTTTGCCTAAACACTCCATTATGTTCTGAAGGTCGATGTTATTTCCCAGCAAAGTTAAACATTAGTTTTGTTTAAGAAAATTTTATGATATAGGAAAATGGTCATTGGGGAATAAATGACTTGGCCCCATCTGTCTTTGCCAACATTTAGGGCCCGATTTTACCATTTGGAGTCTAAGGGCCGGATCCGGGCATAATACAGATCCGAGACTGGAATCCTCTTTGCAGCGCGCCCATACGCTTTTTGCCGGCTCCGGTCCGATCCGCACAGTGGGCGGGGCTTAGCGCTGCTGGAACGATTGGAGTTCTGAACTGCGCATGCGCAGTTCGAAAAAAAATCTGAAGCAGCGCGCCCGGGCGGGAAAGAAATAAAAGCAGAGAGAGCGGCTTTCTGACACATGGAAGAGTTGGCAATAATTATACCTGCTCTTGATAGAGAAAATATTGTTCCAACAATCTGATAATGCTATTAAACTCAAAGCTTTTGTCGAAAGATTACACTTCGATCTATTTCAACTTTCAACTACTTTTGTCTCAGTAATGAATGTGGGCTGCTTGGGTTATTTTGGGCTGATTGTGTCGACTTGCAGGGCTCAAGTGAAAAATAAAATGTGCATTTCTGAGAATCTTCGACCACACAGAACAAAGTACATCCATATTATTTTAAGTGTCTGTTCATTCCTGTTGTCACAGAGACTGTCCCCATCAACATATTGTAAAATAAATATATAACAAACCCAGTACTTGTAGCATATATCCTGAAGCAACAGTTCTTTAGAAGAAATTTCTAGTCCCAGGGCGGCATGGTAGCACAGTGGTTAGCACTGCTGCTTCACAGCTCCAGGGACCTGGGTTCAATTCCCGGCTTGGGTCACTGTCTGTGTGGAGTTTGCACATTCTCCTCATGTCTGTGTGGGTTTCCTCCGGCTGCTCCAGTTTCCTCCCACAGTCCAAAGATGTGCGGGTTAGGTTGATTGGCCGTGCTAAAATTGCCCCTTAGTGTCCTGGGATGCGTAGATTAGAGGGATTAGCGGGTAAAATATGTAGGGATATGGGGGTAGGGCCTGGGTGGGATTGTGGTCGGTGCAGACTCGATGGGCTGAATGGCCTCTTTCTGTACTGTAGGATTTCTATGATTTCTATGATCTAGGATACACTTAAACAGTGTCAGAAGTTTAATATTTTAGATCAAATGAATGTGATGGTAGTTCATGCAGAAAAATTAGTTTATTAACTTTCTAAAGTGTAACAATATTTTGAAAAGAGATGTTTTCTACTGTTAAAGGATAGGAATTAAAACATTCAAATGTTTCAATTCCTATCCTTTAACAGTAAAGATAATGAATGGTTTACTTGCCTGGAATGGTTTAGGTCCTCCCCCCCCCCCCCCACCACCCCCCCCACCCCCCCCCCCACCCTCCCCCCGCCCCGCCCCCCCCCCCCCCCCCCCCCCGCCCCCCCCAACCAGAGATCCATCCTGCCCCCTCACACACTCGCAGAGCCACCACCGACCCGGGACGGCGGAATGGCTGCGACTACAAGACACCTGTAAGTACCGGAGAGCTTTCGGACACCATGCACCTACCTCCTCGCCAACCCTCACTGAGGAAGCGCCAGCTTCCAACTTTTATTTAGCAGTTCGCTAAAAGCGCGGATCCGGATTGGGCCGTGCGGTGGTAAAGTGGGATTTGGTGGTAGAGTTGGGCGGGCAGTTCATTAAATCGATTTAAATGCATGCTAATGCATTTAAATTGTCGGGCCGCCCGATTCGGGCGCGAATCTTTGGTAAAATCGGGCCCTTAGTCTCCACATGAGCAAATATCCGAAACCACATTTATACACTCTGCTTCCATATCTTTTTTCCCCTTAGCTCTCGTCCATCTATCCAATTCAATTTTGCAAGTTGATCATTTCTAACATTAATCCTTTAAGTAAATTCCATGGTCTCTCAAATTTGTTCAAGGGCCCTGTCTTAAATAAGTAAATCTGGCTTTTTATTCTTTGAGTTGTGCTGATATAGTGACTCTTTGCTGACTTTTGTTTCAGCAAGATCCTTTTTTAAAAAATATTTATCTACTTTGCAACTTTGCACTCAGCACGGCTCAGATAAGGTTCCTTTCCTCCCCCCTTATCAGTGATTCACATCTCCAACCGGTCATTGGCTACTTGACTTCCACCAAACCCTGATAACCACAATATGTATGCGGTCAGTCATTTCTCGCTGCCGTTTAAACCACTCTTTCATTAGAGAAATGCTTCATTTCTCAACCCAAATCGCTTATGTTAGAAGTCAGTCTTGAATATTACTGAGAATAATGTTCTCAAAACTGCTCTGAAATTTCCTCATGTATTAATTGTGATCTGCGACTCCCGCTGGAGGCCAACTTCATGTTATTATGTTCATTGCTGCAAAATTTGATCCGTCACTGCCATACTTTTTTAAATTGAACAAGACGTTTGATCAGCAGGAAGAAAGATTACTAATAGCTGTGAGCTGGGCTCCACAGAATTGAAAAATATATGCTGTACTTGGGTTTATTTTGCTACCTCGACCTGACGTTTGACGGCATCAACTAAGGTTCTTGGTGGAGGGAATCATAGAATCCCTACAGTGCAGAAGGAGGCCATTTAGCCCATCGAGTCTGCACTGACCACAATCCCACCCAGGCCCTATTCCTGTAACCCCACGTATTGACCTTGCTAATCCCCCTGACAAAAAGGGGCAATTTTGCATGGCCAATCGACTGAACCCGCACATCATTGGAGTATGGGAGGAAACCCATGTCTGAGCGTGTGAGCTCCATGGTGGAGGGCTTTGACTGCATGGTGCAGGCACTGATGGGAGTTCCACCTGAAGGAAACCTATGCAGACACGGGGAGAATGTGCAAACTCCACAAAGACAGTGACCCAAGGCTGGAGTTGAACCCTGGTCCCTGGCGCTGTGAGGTAGCAGCGCTAACCACTGTGCCACCATGGAATGACGGAGAAGATCACCATCAGCTATATCAACACTTAGGGCCCGGTTTTACCATTTGGAGTCTAGGGGCTGGATCCGGGCGTAATGCAGCTCCGAGCCCGGAATCCTCTTTGCAGCGCGCCCATACGCTTTTTGCCGGCTCCAGTCTGATCCGTGCAGTGGGCGGGGCTTAGCGCTGCCAGAATAATCGGAGCTCTGAACTGCGCATGCGCAGTTCGAAAATAAATCTGCAGCAGTGCGCCCGAGCACGAAAGAAAAAAACAGCAGAGAGAGCAGAAAGGGGGGGAGGATGGACTTGGGAGAATCTTGCTAACTGAAAATAATGTAGCATCTTCTTTGTGCTGCCTAATTATCTATGGGAAAGGTAATTAAACTACAGTGTCCCAGTGAGCAATTAGTGAGCTGTATAATACATTTGTGATCTGTAACTGGATTGTTGATGTCCCTGTAGCCATGATCCAGGTGCTCAAATGTTCAGTCATGTGGTGAACTTGGAAGAATTGTCCCCGTGGTGGAACTTGGTTGGAAATAAGATTCAAGGAGATTACTACATCTGGGAAACCAACCATATTGAAAAGAAGTTTGTATTGGCAACTCTTCTCTCACATTCCATGGCAGATGTGCCCCTACTTATGAATGTGATTTGCATGGGCAATGTTGGGTGCAGCTAATCTGCCTCTGGAGCAGCCTTGGATCCTTTCTTTCATCTTGTTTTCATCTGAGAATTGCACAGAATTAGAGGAATTCCCTTTGGAAGTTACTGTCAAAATTGTAATCGTAGGAACTAAAAACCTGACAGTCAAAAATTTGGGAAAATATTTCAAAATATGGGTGGGGGGGGTATATATTTTGAAATATTTTCCCAAATTTTTGACTGTCAGATTTTTAGTTCCTGCGATTATAATTTTGACATCATCTTTCAAAGGGAATTCCTCTAATTCTGTGCAATGTTCAGATGAAAACAAGATGAAAGAAAGGATCCAAGGCTGCTCCAGAGGCAGATTAGCTGCACCCAACATTGCCCATGCAAATCATGTTCATAAGTAAGGGCACATCTGCCATGGAATGTGAGAGAAGAGTTGCCAATACAAGCTTCTTTTCAATATGGTTGGTTTCCCAGATGTAGTAATCTCCTTGAATCTTATTTCCAACCAAGTTCCACCACGGGGACAATTCTTCCAAGTTCACCACATGACTGAACATTTGAGACCTGGCTCATGGCTACAGGGACATCAACAATCCAGTTACAGATCACAAATGTATTATACAGGTCACTAATTGCTCACTAGGACACTGCAGTTTAATTACCTTTCCCATAGATAATTAGGCAGCACAAAGAAGATGCTACATTGTTTTCAGTTTGCAAGATTCTCCCCAAGTCCATTCTCCCCCCGCCCCCAACCAGAGATCCATCTGAGCCCGCCCTCCTCCTCCGGCGGACACCAGCGGCAGGCTCTCGAAGGACTGCAGGTCGGAAGGATGGTGGAGGGAGACCAGCGATCGAGGTAGGTTGGGGGTGTGCTCTGCCGAGGGGGGGCCTGCCTCCCAGGGGGGTCTGATCCGGGGAGTGCGGGGGGTCTGCCGGGGTGGTTAGCGGGGGGGTCTGCGAAGGATGATCGAGGAGGATGGGCTTCGGAGGTTCCTCTGCAGAATAGAAATCCGCTTTGGATTTTTATTCTGCAGGCCGCTTACAGCGCGGATCCGGAACGAACCAGGAGACGGTAAAGTGGGATTTGGCAGTAGAGTTGGGCGCGCGGTTCATTGAGTCGATTTAAATGCATGCTAATGCATTTAAATCGTCAGGCTGCCCGATTCGGGCGCGGACCGGACCCATGCCCGAATCGGGTGTCGGTAAAGCCACGATCTGCTTGGATTCGGGCGCAGATCGCGTTAAAGGCCCGACGCCCGACTCTACCGCGAATTCATGCCCGTTTTCAGGCATGAATTTTTGGTAAAATCGGGCCCTTAAGTAACAGCACATTAAAGCTTTGAGTGAATCCATTAATGATACCTGAGGTTCATCTTGAGAATTCAATGGCAGGACAAAAGCACAAACAATGAGGCCTTTCATCATACTGGCCTCAGCAGCATGGAGACCACCTTCAAGAAAGTTTAACTTAGATGGGCAGACCATGGATTCATGAAGGGAAAGTCGTGTTTGACGAATCTACTGGACTTTTATGAAGATGTCACTAGTGCGGTTGACAGAGGGGAACTGGTGGATGTGGTGTTTTTAGATTTCCAGAAGGCGTTCGATAAGGTGCCTCACAAAAGGTTGCTGCAGAAGATTGGGGTACACGGAGTTAGGGGTAAGGTGTTGACATGGATTGGGGATTGGCTATCTAACAGGAAGCAGAGAGTTGGGATAAATGGGTGCTTTTCTGGTTGGCAGTTGGTGACCAGTGACGTGCCGCAGGGATCGGTGCTGGGGCCTCAATTGTTTACCATTTACATAGATGATCTGGAGGAGGGGACTGAATGTAGGGTATTCAAGTTTGCTGATGACACGAAGGTGAGTGGGAAAGCGAATTGCGTGGAGGACGCGGAAAGTCTGCAGAGAGATTTGGATAGGCTGAGTGAGTGGGCGAGGATCTGGCAGATGGAATATAACGTTAGCAAATGTGAGGTTATCCACTTTGGAAGAAATAATAGTAAATTGGAATATTATTTAAATGGAGAAAAATTACATCGTGCGACTGGGCAGAGGGACCTGGGGGTCCTTGTGCACGAATCGCAAAAACTCAGTCTGCAGGTGCAGCAGGTGATCAAGAAGGCGAATGGAATGTTGGCCTTTATCGCGAGGGGGATAGAATATAAAAGCAGGGAGGTCTTGCTGCAACTGTACAGGGCACTGGTGAGGCCGCAACTGGAGTACTGTGTGCAGTTTTGATTCCCTTATTTGCGAAAGGATATATTGGCCTTGGAGGGAGTGCAGAGAAGGTTCACCAGAGATACCGGAGATGAGGGGTGTGGCTTATGAGGAGAGATTGAACAGATTGGGTCTGTACTCGTTGGAGTTTAGAAGGATGAGGGGTGATCTTATAGAGACATATAAGATAATGAAGGGGCTGGATAGGGTAGAGGTGGAGAGATTCTTTCCACTTAGAAGGGAAACCAGAACTAGAGGGCACAGCCTCAAAATAAGGGGGGGCCGGTTCAGAACAGAGTTGAGGGGGAACTTCTTCTCTCAGAGGGTAGTGAATCTCTGGAATTCTCTGCCCATTGAAGTGGTGGAGGCTTCCTCGTTGAATATGCTTAAATCACGGGGAGATAGTTTTCTGATCGATAAGGGCATTAGGGGTTATGGGGAGCAGGCGGGTAAGTGGAACTGATCCACTTCAGATCAGCCATGATCTTGTTGAATGGCGGGGCAGGCTCGAAGGGCCAGATGGCCTACTCCTGCTCCTATTTCTTATGTTCTTATGTTCTTATGCCTCCCACTTGGATGACTACAGAAGCCCCAGCAGATCTTCTGTGGTGAGCTGTCTCAGGGCAAACAACATCAAGGCCATCAGTCCAAACGATACAAGACCTCCCTAAAAAAGGGCTTTACAAACTGCTGCATCTCCGGCCACCTCTCTTGGGAAAAAACTGCGGTCAACCAACCCATGTGGAGGTATGCTTTGAAATTTGGTTCAACATGCTTTGAAGACCAACAACGCCAAACTCACAACTCTCAACATGTTCAGAGGAGGGCCCAGAAGCGGTGAAGCTGCAGACGTTCTCCCGAGCACCAACAACAACATGAATCACCAGTTCTGAGGACATTCAGACTAATCTTGCAATGGAAGTTTTAGTCATTCGAGGAACCACAGAAGACAATAAAGTCACTTACAGTTTGGACATACTTGAATACCAGCAGTAAGAGGCCTAAGACTTGGGTCTCAGCAATTGGTGGCTGACGCTTTGACCTTCTAAGGCTTTCCACCATCTGCAAGGCTCAAGTCAGGAGTGTGATGAATTGCTGATCACTCATCTAGGTGGATAGACCAACAACATTAACCAGGACGAAACAAGTTGACTTGCTTGGTGCCCCTGCATCTTGAACTAATTAATCACTTATCTGCATACTGTAGGCAAACTATGCACTATCCACTGAATCATGGAAAAATACATCTTAGAAGGAGGCAATTCTGTTGTATTATTTACTCATGGCATCTAAGTATCGTTGACATTTATTCAAATTCCTAATTACTCCTGAGAAGGTAGTTGTGAGTCATTTTCTTCATTCACTGGAATCCATGTGGTATAGCCAAAAGAGAAAATGCTGGAAAATCTTAGCAGGTCTGGCAGCATCTGTAAGGAGAGATAATAACTGATATTTCGAGTCTAGATAACCCACAGATGTTGCCAGATGTGCTGAGGTTTTCTAACATTTTGTCTTTTGGTTTCAGATTCCAGCATCCGCAGTAATTTGCTTTTATCCATGTGGTGTAGGTACACCCATGGTGCTGCTGGGAAAGAGTTGCAGAATTGCAACCCAGTGACAATGAAGGAACTGCGATGTAGTTCTAAGTCAAGATGGTGTGTAGCTTAAAGGGGAACTTGAAGGTGGTAGTGTTCCCATATATCTGCTTCGCTGATCTTCTAGCAGGAAGAGGATTCAAGTTTGGAAGGTGCTACTGAAGGAACCATGGTGAGTTACTGCAGTGAGTCTTGTAGATGGCACACACTGCTGTTACTGTGTGTCGGCGATAGAAGGGGTGAATGCGTTAGGTGGTAGACAGGATGCTGATCAAGTGGGCTGCTTGACCCTGAAATGTATCAAGATTTTTGAATGTTGGAGTTACACATATTTCCAGGCAGTTGGAGAGTATACCATCACACTCCTGACTTGTGCCTTGTAGATGACAGACTATGGGGAGTCAGGAGGTGAGTTACTCACCACATCAGAAATTTAGGGCACAAATCTCTCATTTTGAGATTAAATGGGGTGGCGAGCAGTCCTGACGCCTGTCTCGCAGGCCAAAATGGGTGCAGATCCTGTGCTTGAAGCCTCATTAAATTTGCATGAGTGAGTCACCTGGCGGCTAGTTCATCTGCCTGCCCTCAGCTGATGGATTTGAAGATCCCGGCACCATATTTATGTACCAGTCCAGTGCACACATATCACTCTCTCCAGCCTCCCTATCTTAACCAGGTGCCGGCAGCCCAGGGGGAAAAGGCTGGCAGCCTCAGGAAGAAGGCAGCACCAGCTTTCAGCACCAAACCCCTTGTAGTCCTTATTCAGGGAGTCCGGGCCTGCTGACATGTCCTCTACCCCAATGATGGCTTAAAGAAACTCAACAACCTCAGCTCTTCAGCCTGGCTTTGGGAGGGTGGGGGTGATGGGGTTGGAGGGCTAAACCAGGAAGTTAACACAGCTGCCACCCACCTGCAAAACACCATCCAGAGCAGGAAGCAGATGAATTGTCACATCCATTCTGCCAGGGTAAGTCCTCTCTCAGCTTCCTCCACCATCAAACTTTCAGCATGGTATCATGTAATCAAACAGCTACACCCTTCACGGATCTCACACATTCAGTTGTGGGAGACACACATCAATACTCGCTTTCCTCAACAAGACTTTCACAGCTCCACCCACCCCATCTGGTACATCGCTTGAACTCCATTCTCTGTCACTTCAGGGGAGGACTCACTACAGAAAGGGAACATGTATTTCACCCAATCTCGACTCCATCCCCGCTGATCACATGTCTTTCTTTTGTCCCCATACAGGTTAAATTTGTGCACGACAAGCGAGAACGAGCTCAGACTAGGGGAGGAATGGCAGGTATCATCGCCCTCTTCGCGTTCCAGGAGGCTGCTGCAGAGTTTGCCGAGGACCGGGATCGCTCCTGTGGTGAAGCAGAGTTTGGCCTCTCGCAACTAGAAAGCCACAAAAAAAGCTATAAAGAAAAGTAAAATGGATCATGAGAGCAAACTAACTCAGAATATAAAAACAGATAGCAAAAGTTTCTACAAATATATAAAATGAAAAAGAGTGGTGAAAGTAAACATTGCTCCTTTAGAGTTCGAGAAAGGGGATGTAATAACTGGAAATGAGAAAATGGCTGAGGTATTGAACAGGTATTTTGTGTCGGTCTTCACAGTGGAAGACACAAATAACATGCCAAAAATTGATGACAGGAAGGCAATGGCAGGTGAGGACCTATCACTATCACGAAAGAGGCAGTGTTGGCACGAATGGGGCTAAAGGTAGACAAGTCTCCTGATCCTGATGGAATGCATGCCAGGATACTAAAAGAGATGGCAGGGGAAATAGCAAATGCACTAGTGGAAATTTACCCAAAATTCGCTGGACTCTGAGGTGGTTCCCGCAAATTGGAAAACAGCAAATGTGACGCCACTGTTTAAAAAAGGAGATAGACAAAAGGCGGATACCTATAGGCCAGTTAGCTTAACTTCTGTAGTAGGGAAAATGCTTCAATCTATCATCAAGGAAGAAATAGCAAGACATCTGGATATAAATTGTCCAGCATGGGTTCATGAAGGACAGGTCATGTTTGACTAATTTGGTGGAATTCTTTGAGAACATTACATGTGCAGTGGACAATGGGGAACCTGTGGATGTGGTGTATCTGGATTTCCAGAAGTCATTTGACAAGGTGCCGCACCAAAGACTGATGCATAAGATAAAGATGCATGGTGTTATGGGTAATGTATTAGCATGGATAGAGGATTGGTTAACTAACAGAAAGCAAAGAGTGGGGTTAAATGGGTATTCTGGTTGGCGATCAGTGACTAGTGGTGTGCCTCAGAGATCAGTGTTGGGACCGCAATTGTTTACAATTTATACAGATGATTTGGAGTTGGGGACTAAGTGTAGTGTGTCAAAATTTGCAGATGACACTAAGATAAGTGGCAGAGCAAAGTGCGCAGAGGACGCTGAAAGTCTGCAAAGGGATATAGACAGTCTAAGTGACTGGACGAGGGGCTGGCAATGTTGGTAAATGTGAGGTCATCCATTTTAATAGGAATAACAGGAAAATGGACTATTATTTAACTGGCAAAAAATTGCAGCATGCTGCTGTGCGGGGAACCTGGGTGTCCTTGTGCAAGAATCACAAGGAGTTGGTTTGCAGGTGCAGCAGGTAATTAAGAAGGCAAATGGAATTTTGTCCTTCATCGCTAGAAGGATGGAGTTTAAAAACAGCGAGGTTATGTTGCAGCTGTATAAGGTGCTGGTGAGGCCACACCTGGAGTACTGTGTACAGTTTTGTTCTCCTTACTTGAGAAAGGATATACTGGCACTGGAAGGGGTGCAGAGGAGATTCATTAGGTTGATTCCAGAGTTGAGAGGGTTGGCTTATGAGGAGAGACTGAGTAGAGTGGGGCTATGTGACTAAACACATTGACGAAGGAAAAGCGGTAGATGTGGTTTACAAGGTGTTCGATAAGGTCCCCCATGCAAGACTTCTCGAGAAAGTGAGAGGGCATGGGGTCCAAGGGGCTGTTGCCTTGTGGATTCAGAACTGGCTTGCCTGCAGAAGGCAGAGAGTGGTTGTAGATGGGTCTTTTTCTGAATGGAGCTCGGTCACCAGTGGAGTGCCCCAGGGATCTGTTCTGGGACCCTTGCTGTTTCTCATTTTCATAAATGACCTGGATGAGGAAGTGGAGGGATGGGTTGGTAAGTTTGCCAATGACACGAAGGTTGGTGGTGTTGTGGATAGGTTGGAGGGATGTCAGAAGCTGCAGCGTGACATAGATAGGATGCAAGACTGGGTGGAGAAGTGGCAGATGGACTTCAACCCGGATAAATGTGTAGTGGTCCATTTTGGCAAGTCAAATGGGATGAAGGAGTATAATATCAAGGGTAAGACTCTTAGCAGTGTAGAGGATCAGAAGGACCTTGGGGTCCGGGTCCATAGAACTTTTAAATCGGCCTCGCAGGTAGAGGAGTTGGTTAAGAAGGCATATGGTGTGCTGGCCTTCATCAATCGAGGGATTGAGTTTAGGAGTCGGGAGATAATGATGCAGCTTTATAAGACCCTCGTCAGACCCCACTTGGAGTACTGTGCTCAGTTCTGGTCACCTCATTACAGGAGGGATGTGGAAATGATTGAAAGGGTGCAGAGAAGATTTACAAGGATGTTGCCTGGATTGGTTGGCATGCCTTATGAGGATAGGCTGAGGGAGTTCGGTCTTTTCTCCTTGGAGAGACAAAGGATGAGAGGTGACCTGATAGAGGTGTACAAGATCTTGAGAGGTATAGATCGGGTGGATTCTCAGAGGCTTTTTCCCAGGGCTGAAATGGCTGCTACGAGAGGACACAGGTTTAAGGTGCTGGGGAGTAGGTACAGAGGAGATGTCAGGGGTAAGTGGAATCGGCTGCCGTCAGTGGTGGTGGAAGCAAACTCGATAGGGTCTTTTAAGAGACTTCTGGATGAGTACATGGGACTTAATAGGATTGAGGGTTATAGGTAAGCCTATATATAAGCCTAGGTGGGTGGGGACATGACCGGCGCAGCTTGTGGGCCAAAGGGCCTGTTTGTGCTGTAATTTTTCTATGTTCTATACTCATTGGAATTCAGAAGAATGAGGGGAGATCTTATAGAAACATATATGATTATGAAGGCAATAGATAAGATAGAAGCAGGGAAGTTGTTTCCGCTCATGAGTGAAACTAGAACTAGGGGCATGGCCTCAAAATAAGATGGAGCAGATTTAGGACTGAGTTGAGAGGGAACTTCTTCACACAAAGGGTTGTGAATCTGTGGAATTCCCTGCCCAGTGAAGCAGTTGAGGCTACCTCATTGAATGTTTTTAAGGCAAGGATAGATAAATTTTTGAACAGTAAAGGAATTAAGGGTTATGGTGAGCGGGCGGGTAAGTAGAACTGAGTCCACAAAAAGATCAGCCATGATCTTATTGAATGGCGGAGTAGGCTCGAGAGGCCAGATGGCCTACTCCTGCTCCTAGTTCTTATGTTCTTATAACGACCTGGTCTGGATCTCAGCCCATCACTGCACCCTATCCTGCAATTCACACTGAGTGCAATGTACCCTGAATCAGCTCATCCACTGACACTGTCCTGTTGTGTTTTTCAGCAGACTGTGACCAGCTAGCCAGCAGCTTTCCGAGGCCCCCGGACCATGTCTCGGATTGAGGGGGCTCAGGAATAACCATGACAGCGCTCAGCTGGACCCTCTACCAACGCAGGGGGATACACCTCAATGGGGCATAGTTCAAGGTTAGACTTGGGGTCACTTTCTGGAGAACACCTCACAGACAGTCAGAGGCAGTGATAGCCCAGGTCTCTGGCACTCGGAGAGCTGCTGAAGACCAGCCACCCCGTCAGATGATGAGCCTCTCGATGCGGCACTGGTGGACAAGCAAAGGGAGGCTGCAGAACATCAGGCCGAGCTCCAACAGTCACGTGTCAGTGTAGGTCACACGATGGAGTAGTAGCTCCGCATTCTGTCTGATGTTGTGGCTCTGACACGCGAGTGCTTCGAGGCCACCAGGGAAAAGTTAGCATTCACCATGGAGACCATCCTCCAGCAGGTCCTGTTGGATTTGCACTGAGCCATGCACTCAATGGCCACACACTCTTGTGGGCCATCAGGGTGTAGGGGACCAGGCAACCTGACCTCCCTCCAGGTGCCCCATCTCCTCCAGAGTTCATTCCAGAACTCTCTGGCAATCACAGGGAGGCTAAGCGTCGGCTGGACACCGTGGAGGCCTTCACTTAGGACATTCCAAAGGTGTGCAACCACTTAAGACTTCCCTCTGCATGTGCCCAACCCACTCCAGCAAGGCAGGCCACTGAGATTGCTTCTTCCCCTGAACAGGAGACCCTAATGAGACTGGGTCCTCCTGGGCTCAGGCCACCACAGGACATCCACCAAAGTCATCACAGTCATCAGGATGGAGTGGTCAGCAGGACGGAGCAGTCAGAAGGATGGAGCAGTCAGCAGGACGGAGCAGTCAGAAGGGTGGAGCAGTCAGCAGGACGGAGCAGTCAGCAGGACAGAGCAGTCAGCAGGACGGAGCAGTCAGCAGGACGGAGCAGTCAGCAGGACGGAGCAGTCAGCAGGACGGAGCAGTCAGCAGGACGGAGCAGTCAGCAGGACGGAGCAGTCAGCAGGACGGAGCAGTCAGCAGGACGGAGCAGTCAGCAGGACAGAGCAGTCAGCAGGACGGAGCAGTCAGCAGGACAGAGCAGTCAGCAGGACGGAGCAGTCAGCAGTCTGTCTCTTCCTCCTGCTGCGGATGTTGGGATTGCACCAGGGTGTTGTGGAAGGGTTAGGAAAGTTAAAACGTTTTGATGTCCCTTCCCTCAATGGATTTTGGGCTCAACACGTTGCTGAACTCTTCCTCCGTCGGAGATGAAGGCGATAGAAGAAGAATTCATCATCGTGCCAAATTCAAAATTAATTGAGGTGAGGATGTATGGGGATTTAACTGAGTCCTTTGCTGAGTGCAGAGTGTTCAGCATCAGAGACAGGTGGGTCAGTGGGTATAGTGAATACACAGCAAGAGCTGGGCTTAGAAAAAGGAACGGATCAAAGGGATGGGAAGGTGTGAAGGTTCTCAATGGGCATTGATGTTCATAAATTGTTGGAGCTTGCATTCCTTAACACCTGAAAGGAAGAGAAAAAGCTTCTTGTTAAGGCATCAGATGTGATCAAGAAGGAAATGGAGCTGGGGTGAAGGGCAGCTTTGAGAAAGGGTGAGTCACTGCTGTTGGGGAGAGAGGCTGAGTGTGTACATAGGGTGGTGCAAACCTCTGAGTGTCAGTGGATGAACAAGGAACAAAGAACAAAGAAAATTACAGCACAGGAACTGGCCCTTTGGCCCTCCAAGCCTGCACCAACCATGCTGCCCATCTGAACTAAAACCCCCTACCCTTCTGGGGACCATATCCTCTATTCTCATCCTATTCATGTATTTGTCAAGATGCCCCCTAAAAGTCACTATCGTATCTGCTTCCACTACTTCGCCCGGCAGTGAGTTCCAGGCACCCACCACCCTCTGTGTCAAAAACTTGCCTCGTACATCTCCTTTAGACCTTGCCCCTCGCACCTTAAACCTGTGCCCCCTAGTAATTGACTCTTCCACCCTGGGAAAAAGCTTCTGACTATCCACTCTGTCCATGCCTCTCATAATCTTGTAGACTTCTATCAAGACACCCCTCAACCTCTGTCATTCCAGTAAGAACATGCCAACCTCTCCTCTTAGCTAATGCCCTCCATACCAGGCAACATCCTGGTAAATCTTTTCTGTACCCTCTCCAAAGCCTCCACATCCTTCTGGTAGTGTGGCGACCAGAATTGAACACTATATTCCAAGTGCGGTGTAACCAAGATGCTAAGGTCCTGTACTTGAGGAAGGATGTGAAGGCATTTGAGAGAAGATTCACAAGAATGATTCCAAGGATGAAGAACAGTAGCTATGAGAATAGATTGAGGAGGTTGGCTATGTTTTCCTTGGAGAACAGAAGACTGAGAGGAGATTTGATATCTGATATGCGAAGGATCTGCCCTGTATTCACTGGTTAGAAAGTTCCAAAAAAGTGATTATCATAGAGTAAGCTATCAGCCCACAAAGTGCTCAGAGATGGGGTTGTCCATATCAGGCAGCAGTCCACGCCAGGCAGCCGCCTTCTTCAGATGGAAGGTGGATCAGGGAAGGTGGAGTAAAACTGGGGGAGGAGTTCCTGAACTCTTTGACTAGAAAGCAAGGTGCTGCCATCACAAGCTACTGAGACCAACTGTCCATTTATCCTGTATGATCAATGAAACACTCTCAACTCTCACTGGTTTTATACTTTTCCTGTCTATTTAACTCATGCATCATATCTAGACTGTTACTTCCGAATCAACTTTTAAAAACTACCTTAAAATTACTTATAAATACTCAACTGTCTGTCTTAGGGATCAGTGACTCCCAAACTCAAACTCTTACAGAGGTGGGATCCACAGCTCTATCTCAAACGAAGGGTCATCCAGACTCGAAACGTTGGCTCTGTTCTCTCTCCACAGATGCTGAGAGTTTCCAGGATTTTCTGTTTTTGCTTCAGGTCCCAGCCTCCGCAGTAATTTGCTTTTATACTGCTGTAGTTGAAGTGTTGCTGGCTTGAAATCTGAGAAGCAAGCCTTAGATTGTAGTTTAATGTGTGTGGAGTAGTTACTAAGTGAAGCCAGGGTCACAATGGCATTGGCATGTGCCAGGGAATGATTGATAGAAAGTCTGACTGAAAAAACAGCCATGCCTGGATCGCGAGATCTCCTGGGAGCTGTAGCAGAATACAAAAGAGTGTATTTTTGTTAGGTTTTCTAAAGAGATTTAGAAAGGAAAGATTGGGTGAAAAAAGGCAGGAACAATTTGGTCTATAGTTCACATGTGTATGCCTTACAGCTGAACACAGAGTACAAGGAATTAAGGGAGCGGGTAGATAAGTTGCAAAAGTTAAAGTCTACTTATTAGTGTCACAAGTAGGCCCACGTTAACACTGCTATGAAATTATTGTGAAAATCCCCTAGTTACCACACTCTGGCGCCTGTTTGGGTACATTGAGGGACAATCTAGCATGGCCAATGCACCTAACCTAAGGAAAGTGATGGTCGCTAGGAAATAATTGCTATTCTGTACAATCATAGCATCCCTACAGTGCAGAAGGAGGCCATTCGGCCCATCAAGTCTGCACCGACAACAATCCCACTCAGGGCCTATCCCCATAACCCCACGTATTTACCCTGCTAACCCCTTTGCCACTAAAGGGCAATTTAGCGTGACCAATCAATCTAACCCACACATCTTTGGGTGTGGGAGGAAACTGGAGCACCCGGAGGAAACCCACGCAGACAGGGGGAGAATGTGAAAACTCCACACAGTCACCCAAGGTCAGAATTGAACGCTGGCGCTGTGAGTAAGCAGTGCTAACCACTGTGCTGCCCAGTTACACTGGGAACAGGAAGCACATGATAGAACGCATTATACAAGGAAAAAAACTAGACCAACCACCAGAACAAAATATTGATTTACAGACAGACAATACCAATCTAAGTGAGGAGTTAGAAACTGCAAGGGAGGCTTTGAGGGTGTTAATTCTGTAGCAAAGTTTCACGTCCCCTATAGCAGACCCTCACTGTGTTTGGCTAAAATTAAACAGCTTCAGGCGCAAATCGGTCAACAGCAGACACTTCTGGCTATTGTCTCCAAAACCAGAGCTGGTGACCACAGACTTTGCTGGAACAATATACTTGAAAGCACTTCCTCCTCTGTCTCTCCGATGAGGAGAGGAAATACCAGTGGACTTGGTGACCCCAGCCAGGGCCAAGACAGAGGCCGAGGGGAATGGTGAAGAAATGTCCACTGTGGTAGAGAGAGATAACAATCTTGCACAGATACCTTTCCCCCGGTGTGGTTATGGCCCTGAGGGAAGAGGCAAAACAAAGATAGACAGCTGATATCAGGGAGTCTTGTGAACCTTGTTATCTTTACAAGTGTCTGGTGTGGGCTAACTAATCACCCTCAGTGAAACAGCGACCTGGAGCTAAGTTATGGAAAGAGGGAAAGTGACCATTCTGACATCTTGGGTACCTGTTCTGTATTCACTGGTTAGAAAGATTCAAACAAGTGATTGCAACTGAGTAAACTACCAGCCCCTAGGAATAAAATATATTAACGAGTGGAGGCAATGAGCAGCATAGTTGCACAGTGCTTAACATTGCCGCCTCACAGTGCCAGGGACCCGGATTCAATTCCGGCCTCCGGTGACTGTGTGGAGTTTGCATGTTCTCCTTGTTTCTGCGTGGGTTTCCTCCGGGTGCTCCAGTTTCCTCCCACAGTCCAAAGATGTGTAGGTTAGGTGGATTGGCCACGCTAAATTGCCTCTTAGTGTCAGGAGGATTAGCAGGGTAAATATATGGGGTTACAGAGACAGGGCCTTCGAGGATTGTTGTCGGTGCAAGCTCGATGGGCCAAATGGCCTCCTTCTGCCCTGTAGGGATTCTATGAGTGCTTGGAGGCAGTACTGTCTCATCAGGCATCCAACACCTTAAGATGGAAGATGGACCAGGGAAGATGAAGTAGGTCCAGGGAAGGGACCTGAACATTACAGCTGGAGAGCAGAACACAGCCATTAGAAGCCTCTGATATTGACACAAACTGTGACAACTGCCCATCCGTCCTCTCGGATCAGGGAACAACTCTCAAATGTCACCAGTTTTTTACTTTTTCTGTTTATTTAGTTAATAAAGTTAATAGACTCCCTTAAAATTACTTACAAATACTTCTCTCTCTTTGTTAGTCCTCTGTGCCTCCTGAACCCAGAATCCTACAGATAGGAGTGGAAGGAGCTTCGGCAGACTGATGTCCAGAGGAGGTCACAGAACCAAATAATCCTCTCTCTGGGGATGTGTTGATTCCGGAAGCAGTGCATAAATCCTGGGGCTTTGGTAGGTCAGGGGCGGGCTGGGTTGTTAAATCGGAGGGAGTGATGCTCTGTCCCCGAGAGGGATTGGATTCTAGGGTGAGGGCTTTCCCTGTCGCTGGCGGGAATGGTGGTCTTGGAGGGGGGGGGGGGGGCATGGGGGGGGGGGGGGGGGGGGAGGGATGGGGTGGTGGCGGCATAGGTCCCAGAGTGTGTCAATTCCAGAGTCCAGGCTCTCAGACCCGGCTAACCAGTTATTTACCGGATTTGGGGCGGGGATTACTGCTGGGGCAGGGCTGGGGGCTCAATCAGAGGCCTGGGGGATGAAACAGAGGGCTTAGAGGGGAATTCAGAAAGATCAGAGGCTGCATGGGGATGATTGAAAGCCTTGTGGGGATACGTGAGGTGGCTGATCACAGAGAAGTTGTCCAAACAGATATGCTGAATCTAGCAGATATATGGAAAATCCAACATTCCTCACCTTGCTTTAACTACTGCCTGCAGTTAAATTCAATATGATGATTAGAAATGTGGCTCACATCACATATTGTAATATTTAAAGTGCCAAACTCAGAGCAGTTTGGTCATCTGCATCCATCTCACCGCCTTTAATACTAGAAGAGATTGGAAGGGAGACAGGTTGGGGATATGGTTGCGATTGTTAAGAATCTGAATAAAGCTATGTGTAGGTAACAGTAAAAAGACAATAGCATTGAAGGATGTTCAGGAAGGACAGTCAACTTTATCAGAATATCAAGAGGGATGATGAAACTGAAGACTGCATTATCTTTGTTGTACTTACATCCTACTGTTTTTCACTGTGAAAATTTACACAATCTTACTTTATGATGAAAGATGAGATAAGAAATTAATTTTGCAATGAAACAGAAGTCAACAATGCAGTAACACAACACTCCACTTCAAGCAACTTCTTCAGAATTTGATGTAATTTGGGGTGAATTCCATATTCAAAGCAAAGGATGCCAGTGCCAACATTAAACATGCCCCAGGTTAGCTTTGGCACAGTTAGTTTTTAAAGTTTATTTATTAGTGTCACAAGGGTGGCATGGTGGCACAGTGGTTAGCACTGCTGCCTCACAGCGCCAGGGACCAGTGTTTGATTCCTGGCTTGGGTCACTGTCTGTGTGGAGTTTGCACATTCTCCCCGTGTCTGCGTGGGTTTCCTCTGGTGCTCCGACTTCCTCCCACAATCCAAAGATTTGTGAGTTTAGTTGATTGGCCATGCTAAATTGCCCTTTAGTGTCAGGGGGACTTGCTAGGGTAAATGTATGGGGTTATGGGGATAGGGCCTGGGTGAGATTGTGGTCGGTGCAGACTCGATGGGCTGATGGCCTCCTTCTGCACTGTAGGATTCTATGATTCTATGAAGTAGGTTTACATTAGCACTGCAATGACGTTACTGTGAAAAAGCATTAGGCCAAAGTGTGCTTTATTCTGTGCCATAACCTGCAATAGCTCCAACCAGTCATATAGGTAGAAAAGTGACAAATAGAATTCAATTTGGAGAAACGTGATTCAGTGCTGTTGGGGAGGGCAAACAAAGTATTGGAACATATAATAAATGGAGGATTCTGAGAAGTGAGGGAGTCCCTAGATTCCCGAAGGTAACAGAACAGGTAGCTGAGGTAGTTGAGAAAGCATGTGAGATGTTTTCTTTTTTTAGCTGAGACCAAGTGCATGAAGGTCATTCTCGAACTATATAAAAAACACCAGCTGGGCCACAGTTAATGTATTGTTGTGGTTCTGGTCGCCACTTTGAAGTAAGGATGTAATCGCACTAGAAAAGGTACAGAGAAGATTCACGTGGATGTTGAATTTTCATTATGAGGTAAGATTGGATAGTCTGCGTTTGCTTGGAAAAGAGGAGGCTGAGGTAAGATTTAATTGAGAGTGTAAAATTAGGAAGGGCCTAACGGATAGGATGGATTTACTTCCCTTAGCAGAGGGTCAGTAAACAGGATTTAAAGTAATTGGCAGAAGCATTAGAGGGGAGATGAGAATTTAGTTTTTCTCTGAAGGTGGTCGGGATCTGGAACTCATTGTCTGAAGTTGTGGCAGAGGTAAAAGCCCTCACTGCATTTTTTAAAAATGCTTACAGATATAGTTGAAGTGCTGTAACCTAGAGGGTTACAGACCAAGAGCTGGAAAATACAATTAGGTTGGATAGCTTGTCTTTGCATAGACATGATGGCCAAATGGCCTCCGTATCTGTGCCATAATTTTCTATGTTTCTATAATTTCAGCAAATCAATGCTGTGCTCTCTCCAAGGCCAATACATCCTTCCCAAGGTAAAGTAAAGCTTATTTATTAGTCACAAGGAGGCAATGAAGTCACTGTGAAAATCCCCGAGTCGCCACACTTCGGTGCCTGTTTGGGTACACTGAGGGAGAATTTAGCATGGCCAATGCACCTAACCAGCACATCTTTGGAGTGTGGGAGGAAACCGAAGCACCCAGAGGAAACCCACACAGACACAGGGAGAATGTGCAAACTCCACACAGACAGTGACCCAAGCCAGGAATCGAACCCGGGTCCCTGGCACTGCGAGACAGTGTGCCACCATGCTGCCCCTGCGATGTCCATAACCAAACACAGTACACCAGATATGGTCTAACCAGAACTTTGCATAACTGTAGCATAGCTTATCCCCTTTTGTTTTGGTGATGTTCATTAATATTGACAAAGCCACCAAGGAGAATTCCCTTGCTCATCTTCAACCTACTGCCATAGGAGTTTTGCATCCACCTAAAATGGTAGATCGGGCCTCCCATCTGAAAGGCAGTAGCTCCAACAACATCACACTTCTACACAAAATTAGGGCTCATGGAATTGAGGGTAATATATCAGCATGGATTGAGATTGGTTAATGAACAGAAAATAGAGAGTAGGAAGAGACAGGGCATTTTCACATTGGCAGGCTGTAACTAGAGGAGTAACGCAATGATCAATACTTAGGCCTCAGCTATTTACAATTTACGGATAATTTGTAAATGTAAATGAGACTGAGTGCAACATATCAAACTTCTTTGATAATACAAAGTTTGCTAAGAAAGGAAACAATGAGGAGCACATGAAAAAGGGGTACAGCGGGATGGATAAGTGGGCAAGAACAAATAGAATATAATGTGGTGAAGTGTGGAGTTAACCACTTTGGTCAGGAAAATAAAAGAAAGTGGAATACTTTCTGAATGGGCTGCCATGATGTCAACTTTATAACACTCACTACCTTTTATAACCAGCTGAACTGGCTGAAGTACTTTACAGCCAGATATTCTGAAAGTTGTGTTCCGAAACAAGTTTTTGCTTTCTGTTCTACAATGAAGAAAATATTACTGTCTTGTCCAATTTGGACATTGGCAAGACTTTCCCCCCACCCCACCATCTCTTTTTACTCTTTACAATTTTATAAACATTTTAGAAATGGGAGGAAATCACCTTCAGACAATAGTTCTTTAAAAAAAATTACAAGTAATGTCAACATTTCTTGTAAGTTTATCGAATGTTCCTTTAGTTATACAGTGCGGATTATAAAGAGACATTTAAATGTTATAACAACAAAAAAAAAACTCAGCACGTCTGACAGCATCTGTGGAGAGAGAACAGAGCTAACATTTCTCTGGCAGGCGAAGCTAGATGGATGGAATAGTTTTCCTTATCTTTGGGAAAATATATGCCATAGCCTGAATGAAACAAATTGATTTACCTCAAAATATTAATTAGAATGCTGATTTCTCAGTATTTATTTTGTTTTCTATATACTCAGTGTTAAGAAGCTGCAGCTTCATCATTAAAATCGTAACAAATTGTACAGCAGAGCTCTTATAATGCCATATCTGTTGTGGTGTGAGGGTGCAGCCTTCTGTACGACTTTTCAGGCTGAAAAATATCTAAACCAACTACCTGTACACTGAAGCCAACCCTATTATTGCCGGACAAAGTGTGAAAATAAGGTGAAGTTATGCCGCATTTTGTCAAGGTGTCATATTTCTCACTTGTCGCTTTGTGCTAGTTACTCGCTCTCCAGATGTTGGTAGATTACCAACTTAATAGAATTTCATAGAATCCCTACAGTGCAGAAGGAGGCCATTCAGCCCATCGCGTCTGCACCGGCTCTCCGACAGAGCATTTTACCCAGGCCCTATTCCTGTAATCCCATGTATTTGCTCCACTAATCCCTCTATCCCTCTAGTGTCTTGGGACACTAAGGGGCAATTTAGCATGGCCAATTCAGCTAATTTGCACATCTTTAGAGTGAGGGAGGAAACCGGAGTGTCTGGAGAAAACTCACACAAACATGAGGAGAATGTGCAACTCCACATGGATAGTCACCCAAGGCCAGAATTGAACCAAGGTCCCTAGTGCTGTGAGGCTGCAGTGCTAACCACTGTGCCACAGTGTCACCCCTTTTTTTTTGCACCGACCAACAATCCCACCCAGGCTCTAACCCCTAGTTGCTGCTTTTTGAACAACGTCAATACCCTGTCTGTTCAGGTGGATGCAAACCACCCCGTAGCACCATTTGAAGAAGAGGAAGGAATTCTCACATTGTCTTGGCAAATACTCCTCCTTCTAAAAATGTCACCAAAAACAGATTAACTCATTCATTAATTTGTTGTTCAGGAGAACTCTTTGTGAGTAAGTGAATTGCTGTGTGTGGTTATCTAACAACAGCAATTACACGTTGGAAATAACCCAGTGCCCGAGGCCAGATAAAATGCTATATCCCTTCTTTTCATACAGCTTTTGAACCGAAAGTTAATACACGTATTGCTTTTAGGCAGTGTGGCTGATACTGTTAGAAGGATTGAACCTGCACTCTTTGGCATGTCAGGACCATGTTAACATGCCAGTTTTAAATATGTATAAGCAAGTAGACATGAAAATTATGGAAATAGATTACATTAACAGCCTTCCATCTCTTAAGACGATGACTTGTGCCATGCTGGTCAACTCTGTGTTAAGCATCACAAAGTGGTGGCTCAGGCGCCTCACTCTGGCATGGCAGTCTCTGCCACATTTGCTGCAGATGAAAACAGTGAACTGAGAAGGTGCACGATTTACTGGCCTTGTTTTCACTGGGCCTTCTTCTCGACCAGCTGGCACAGATTATAGAGGAGATGAGAGGAGGAGCAGTGCCCCCATCTCCCCATTGTGACTCCCATGGAGGAGAGAGACTTGGAGATCTGCAGGGTGGACATCCCACATCCTCCGATTCCCCGGAGCAAGCCGGAGAAGAGAAATGGGCTTTCCTGGTAATGAGGGTGAAACGATGGAAAATAGGTTAAAAACAGTAGGGGTCGGTTCCAATAATTGAAACAGGGAAATGGATGAACAGACCTGTTTGCCATGGTTTGGATGGTATGAAGTTTCCAGCTTGCACCTTGATGTTTCTAATGGGAATACCGCACAATCTTCATGGGTAGAGCCTCATTCACTGAAATGCTAATAATTCTGCCATCAAAGGTCAATTTCATGTGAGTGGGGCAAATAGTTTGATTGGTAATTAATGAAATAGCCTATTCCCATGTTGGTGTAGGGAGTGAAATATTTTTAAGCACTTCTGACCCACTTTTAGTATTAAACAGTTTGATAAACATTCAGTAAAAATGTTTTTTTCTGATTACTTTTCTGCGCAATGCCTTCAGATAGTTTCTTATATTAAAGGCACTATCTAAATGCAGATTGTTATTGTTGCACTCTGCCCCAGCCTTGTGGGTTTCAGAGCAACATCAAAAGCAGACTCTATGCTACATTAGAATGAAGTTCTCCAGGGCACACATCAAAAATCCTTCAATTATCGCTGAGATATTTTCTGACTTACTGGTAGCTGATATGATATTTTTGTGCAATACTTTATCATGAGCCCATTTGAATCTCTGATGTCATTGTAAAAGTAAGAAGTCTCACAACACCAGGTTGAAGTTCAACAGGTTTATTTGGAATCACAAGCTTTCGGAGCGCTGCTCCTTCATCAGGTGAAGGCTCAGTGAAAACAAGGCCAGCGAATCGTGCACCTTCTCAGCTCACTGTCTTCATCTGCAGCAAATGTGGCAGAGACTGCCATGTCAGAGTGAGGCACCCGAGCCACACCTCATGCTGCTTAACACAGAGTTGACCAGCATGGCCCATCACTCACCTGATGAAGGAGCATTGCTCCAAAATCTCGTGATTCCAAATAAACCTGTTGAACTTTAACCTGGTGTTGTTCTTACTGTGCCCACCCCAGTCCAACGCCGGCATCTCCACATCATGAATATTGTCAAATGCCTTAAATTTTGTATTAAGGATTCCACCAGCTGAATTTATGCCCAGTTGCAGATTGGCTAAATACATAGGCTGCTCTTTAGCTTGATGTTCAACTGCATCAACTAGCAGAACCACTTGACAAGTGCTTAGATAAAGGCAAAGTACTGTGGATGCTGGAATCTGAAACAAAAACAGAAAATGCTGGAAAAACTCAACAGTTTTGACGGCATCTGTGGAGAGAGAATAGAGCCAACATTTCTAGTCAAGTTGACCCTTCAACAGGGCTGGTGGGAAAGTGTAATTTCCAGAGCTTTCTCTGACTCTGTAACAAGAGGTGGAAAACACAGGGAAAGAAGTGACAGAAAAAAAGAATGAAAAGAAAAAACACACATGTAATTTGGCTGCCTTTGTAATCCATACAACAGACATGGTTCACAACTTTCAATTATAGCTGTTTTGGCATGCTTAGACATACAGCTTGTGGTTCGCAATCATCAGCTTCAAGTAAAATACTTTGATCAGTTACGATTTTTTCTTTAGTTTTTGTGATGGGGGCATTGGGATGGAGGTTTGAACTGCTGCATTACCCAGCAGTTAACCATTTTTGTGATGCCTTACAGTTTCTGGCACCAATTATAATGGTTCTGCAATCTCCAGATCTTATTGATTCTTTTCTGGGTCGCGGTTCTGGCACTTTAGCCGAAATTTTATCATCCTGCCTGCCACAGGAATTGGAGTGGGTGAGGAACCAGTGGGCGAACCATGGAATGTTCCTCTGACCTCGGGTGGGATTTTATGGTTTTGGGATGAGCGAGGCCAGAGAATCTGCCCTTTGTTGTATGATCCATGTGTGAGACTTGGCAATGACTATTGGTTGGTTATTCAATTGGAGGAGAATCACAGATGTACCTTTCAGCAGGGGGTCACGGGATTTTAGATCTGGGCTAAGAAACAAAGCCAGCTTTCCTTTCTGTAAGCTGAGGATATTGAGGTCAATTGCTGAAATCAGTCGGCTCAAATGGGTGAAGAATTGAAAATAATTTGTGATTCTCAGCAAAAGGGATGTTTTTTCTGAAAGAACAGGCAGGATTTTCCAGCCTCACTCATTCCGAAACCGTAAAATCCTGCCCGAGGTCAACGGACCTTCCCATGCTCCGTCCCTCACCCAACCCGATTCCTGAGGTGGGCGGGCCTGTAAAATTCCGGTCAATAAATCATGCAAATTGAATCAAAGGAAAACAATTGTTTCCATATTTTAAAAAAACATTTAGAGCTATTTATCATAAAGCTCCAGGTCAAATAAATAGTACAATGACTTTAAATTAGCCAAATTGTATTTCTGTGTTGCAGACTCTCCACATTCACAGAACCATAATTTGCAGGTTATTCATATCCATGTCAATTCTTTGCTAGAAAAATCTAAAACTAATCTCACTGCCCAGTATCATCCTCTGCACATCCCTTAAAAGAAGCGGTGCCGTCTAACTCAACCACTCCATACGGCACAGCATTCCATACTGTGACAACACTCTGTGTAAATAATTTTCTTCCAATGCCTCCCCTCTCTCTTAGTGACTATTTAAATTAGTAAGCATTTTCATTTGTGTAAAGCCATCTACCAATAAAGATAGGATCAAAACCATAATGACTTTAATTGTTGACATGATTACTATCAATGTAATGCATAGTGCATCAGGAGGGGAATTTTACACCTCTACAATGTGTTTTATTTCCTCAATGTGTGGGCTGTTGTTATTGACATGCATAGGAAACCACTGCCATTTAGACTTTTGACACGGTCAATGAGGTATTTGTGCACAGCATATATGTTGAAAGCCTTTTTCTAACAGCTTTTGGAGATTATTCTTGAAAAATAGATAGCAAATTTCCTAACTTTTCACCAAAAAAAAAGTATCATCAATGTGGAAGGTGGCATTAAATTGAGTGGAAAGCTATTCTGCCAGATCCCTGTCCTTTTTCCACCAGTTCTGCTGGAAGTGAAGGCCATTGTTTAATACACTCGATTACATATTTTCAAGAGTATTAGGAGTGCATACAAATGAGGGAGGACACACCATATTTCTTGATATTTGCTCCTGAGAAACTTCAACCATAAGGAACATTCCTGTGCTTTGCTGAAGACTGTAGGTTGAAGAGTTAAATTTTAGGTGCGACAACTATAATTCCTCCCTCGATGTCAACAAAACGGAGGAGATAGTCATCGACTTCAGGAAGCATAGTGAAGGACATGCCCCTGTCTACATCAATGGGGATGAAGTGGAAATGGTTGAGAGCTTCAAGTTTTTAAGGTGTCCAGATCACCAACAAACTGTCTTGGTCCCTCCATGCCGACGCTATGGTTAAGAAAGCCCACCAAAACCTCTACTTTCACAGGAGGCTAAGGAAATTCGGCATGCCCGCTACAACTCTCACCAACTTTTACAGATGCACCATAGAAAGCATTCTTTCTGGTTGTATCACAGCTTGGTACGGCTCCTGTTCTGTCCAAGACTGCAGAAAACTGCAAAAGGTTGTGAACGAAGCCCAGTCCATCACTCAAACCAGTCTCCCATCCATTGACTCAGTCTACACTTCCCGCTGCCTCAGAAAAGCAGCCAGCATAATCAAGGACCCCACGCACCCCAGACATTCTCTCTTCTACTTTCTTCCGTCAAGCAAAAGATACAAAAGTCTGAGGACATGTACCAGCCGACTCAAGAACAGCTTCTTCCCTGCTGCCATCAGACTTTTGAATGGATCTACTTTGTATTCAGTTAATCTTTCGCTACACCCTAGCTATGACTGTAACATTACATTCTGCACTCACTCCTTTCTTTCTTTATGAACGATATGCCTTGTGCATGTTGTCGGCAAAATTACCTCAGACTAGTCGTAGGTCAAAATACAGTGGTTTATTTGCACAATTGTGGGAGACGTCTGATGCCTAACATGGCCTCAGACCTCTCAGCAAATACAGGTTAAGAACATCTATTTATAACCCCCCCCCCCGCCTCCGTCACGTCCGCAGTTTCCCAGGCCCCACAGGTTCCCAGGCTGTGGCTTGTCCTCCATCGTGTGAACCTTGCTGCCTTGGCGGTTTCTTCATGGTTATCCCAAGGCCGTGACTGTTGTTGCTCTCTGTGGACACCTGTGGGGCAGTCTCGCACAAACAAGTTCACTGGCATACAGAGGTGCAGGGGCCTATATATTTGCACAATTTATGTACGTTCGTAGGTACCTGTATAATTTATATCAGTAAGGATATGATGAATATATATGAATGTATCATTATACAATCACAGAAGGCCTGTATGTAGGCTCTACCGTTACACAGCAGTACAGATTAAAGAATACAAAATGGCTGGGTTAGCCACATTCTTGAACAGATTAGCCAGGAAAAACATACTTTTGTATACAACAGCTGCTGCTCTTATCTGTTCTTGGATACATGAGCATGAAAACACCCTAACGTAAACATGAGTACTACAGTATTTCTCACCAAATCACAGAGTTCGGGTCAATGCTCAAATGTTACAAAGTTCATTAACCCATTCCCGTCTTCATTCCCCCCTTTTGGTCGGGTGCCAGGTGGTCCACACATGGCCCCATGACCAACTCAAAACCAAAGGTTACCAGCATATGGGCCCAGCTCCTTTGTTAGGAGGTCCGCCCCCTCTGCCTGTACACTTGCACCCGGCATAATTCGGGTTGTTGCCGTTTTACAGCAGGTGTTCAATAATGCCATACAAACACAGCAAGCAATTACAATTACAATTAATACAATCAATCCATGCATCAGGTATGCACCCCACGACCTAAACCATTGCCCCAGCCAGCCCGGAGGGTTATAATTGTGATATTGGTTCCCCTCATCCTGTATTGTTTCCGCCACGTGTTTAATATGATCTGCTAAGCGAGTTATATTCTCCAAAGCATCGGGAATATACGTACAGCATTCTGAGCCAACTATGGCACATGTTCCTCCTTGGGAGGCTAGCACATAATCGAGTGCCAATCGGTTCTGTAACGCCACAGTCAGAATAGCTACGACCTCTGCTGATATTTCAGAGACGGCCGTGCTCACCTCCTGGAACCCATCCTTAGTCTCATTCGCAATTCTCTCTGGGGTCGAGGCCATCTGTATAAGTTCTTGTGCTGCCTTTGCTGTCCCATAAAGTGGGTAGGCTATCATAAAGAACCGTTCTGTCTCACTAATGGCTCGTTTAGCCCTAAGCAGGTGTATCTCAGGGTGGTCCCATCAGTCAGTGTAATGGTGAATATGGGGCACCACATATGCCAAATAACACGATCCTGTCCAATTCCAGGGAAGCCATGGATAGGCATTGCTTCCACAGACAAAATAGATACCATTATATGCAGTCATCTTGCTTATATAAGCGGCGGAGAGGCTAACCGGGACAGTGGCTGTGGGGCACTAGATTGTGACCTGTACCATGGCCCAAGCGTCATTAGTGATATCAATCTGCTGTATACAGTAGCTACAGCCAACAGGTATGGTGCCATTTCTTATCAGGCAGATAGATCCCCTTTGTTTATTTTTCACAATGAAGTAGGGTGGGGAACCTGATCTGTCGTAGCTAGGCTGGTAATGTTTCTTAAAGGTTGATAAAGTGCACCCTCCGCCCCGTAGCTTTAGCATAACATCACTGTTGCTAATATTAAACGTACCCTACATCGTGGTACCCAATGGGGTTTTAAATGTCAGTTGCCTTGTCCCTTTCTGGGTTCCATTCTGATTTAAAACCCATTCGATTATTTCCGGAGCTGATAAAGGGATAGGGAATAAAGGAATTCCTCCCTTTCCTCCATGCGTGGGAATGTGTGAACAGACCCAGCACTTGCTCAGATTCGATTGTGATGCATACAGATAAGACATATACACAAAGGTGTTCATACAATAGACAGAGTCATTGTTACAGAGATGATCACTGTGCTTCAGTTCTGGTCGCCGCACTACCAGAAGGACGTGGAGGCATTGGAGAGAGTGCAGAGAAGGTTTACCAGGATGTTGCCTGGTATGGAAGGTCTTAGCTATGAGGAGAGATTGGGTAGACTGGGGTTGTTCTCCTTGGAAAGACGGAGAATGAGGGGAAATCTAATAGAGGTATACAAGATTATGAAGGGTATAGATAGGGTGAACAGTGGGAAGCTTTTTCCCAGGTCGGAGGTGACGATCACGAGGGGTCACGGGCTCAAGGTGAGAGGGGCGAAGTATAACTCAGACATCAGAGGGACGTTTTTTACACAGAGGGTGGTGGGGGCCTGGAATGCGCTGCCAAGTAGGGCGGTGGAGGCAGGCACGCTGACATCGTTTAAGACTTACCTGGATAGTCACATGAGCAGCCTGGGAATGGAGGGATACAAACGATTGGTCTAGTTGGACCAAGGAGCGGCACAGGCTTGGAGGGCCGAAGGGCCTGTTTCCTGTGCTGTACTGTTCTTTGTTCTTTGTTCTAAATCCTCATAATTCCATCTATACTTTCCCGCCATGGCTAACAGGGCCAGGGTCATGAGATGCAGCATGAAAAGCATCTTATCACTTACTAATAACCCGTGCGACCGTTATACAATGGTCCAAAGGCTATACTGCCCGCGCGCAACTTCCCGCAAACCCGTTCAGCTTGCTTGGAGGTCAGTCATTGTCTGTACACACCTGCAATTGGAGTCTATCACATATGTTCCTAATTAGTTTCGGCATATTCTTTCAACTGAATTTAATGCTTAATATTTTCATATACTTTTCCCTCTTATGTCTATACAGGCACAGGTATCTTCACTAATTATAACTTCATACGGCCCATTCCATTTTAGTACAAACCCTGATTTTCAGGTAGTGTTTTCACTAGGACGTCCCGCTGTTGGGACGTCAGGGAGCATTTCAAGCTCTCTCTCTCCGTCTGTTATTTCCTGATTGTCTTTTACCAATTTGCACAGCCCTTTTAGTTGGGTGCTTAGTTCCAAAACATATCTCCTGAAGTTATCTTTTAGTGGACCGACATCAGTCCCACCTGTTATGATGCTTTCTGGTAATTGCATCACCCGTCCTGTCATTAGTTCATAAGGGGTTAATCCGGTTGTCCGGTTTGTGGTAGCCCTTAATTTCATTAGTATGGCGAGCAATACCTTTGTCCACAAAAGCCAGCGCATTATATATTTAACCACATATCCCCCTTCCATAGAAAGCTTAGTGTAAATCAAATAACACTCTGCATCGGCTGCAGTTGGACATAGAATAGAATCATAGAATCCCTACAGTGCAGAAGGAGGCCATTCGGCCCATCGAGTCTGCACCGACCACAATCCCACCCAGGCCCTACCCCCATGTATTTTACCCGCTAATCCCTCTAACCTACGCATCTCAGGACTCTAAGGGGCAATTTTTTTAACCTGGCCAATCAACCTAACCTGCACATCTTTGGACTGTGGGAGGAAACCGGAGCACCCAGAGGAAACCCACGCAGACACGAGAAGAATGTGCAAACTCCACACAGACAGTGACCCGAGCCGGGAATCGAACCCGGGACCCTGTAGCTGTGAAGCAGCAGTGCTAACCACTGTGCTACCATGCCGCCCCTTCATCCATTCATTAATCCTATCAAAAGACATCGCTTTCCTCATTAAAATCACAAGCCATACAGCTCCAATCTTTATATGATGTACTCTTACATTATATCTAATTTGATCATTTGTTTGACCACATTTGAAAGTGCGATGTTTAAGCAGAAATGATCCTTCTATAGACAGTGTTTCGTGGTCACAGATGCCAATTGTTTATACCAATTATGTTTATGCAGCCAGACACAGTGTGTCCCCAGTAATTTCCAAGAAAAGAGATTCTAGTCAAAGGAACAAAGAACAGGAAACGGGGGGAAAAAAAGCTCTGTTCAGTGTAGTTAAGATTGAGGAACCAAGAGAGACTCCAAAACGGCAAAGCTGCAGAAAGCAGATGGAGAATAAAATGGGCTCGTGAGAAGCCTGAGATCCAAGTTGGCCAGAAGGTTAGTGACTCCTTACTACGGGCTGGTGAAGCAGTGGTGTTCTGTTGGCACGGCTGGGTATCTGAGAGATTGTGTGGAAGGCGGAGCTTGAATGTATGTGGCAATCAGGGCAGAGGAATACTGGAAGGAGAAGTTGAAACCCTGGAGGTGGTTCCTTGGTGAAGACATCTGGGAGAAAGCATTGTTTGAGGGAAGATTCAAAGGAATGTTCTTTGTGAGTGAAGAATGGAAACCCTCATGTGGAAGACTTTTTGGCCCTCCAAGTCTGTGCTGATCATGATACCCTAACTAAACTAAAGAAAAACGTTCTGCCCTTACTCGGTTCAAATCACTCTATTCCCTCCCGATTCATGTACCCATCCAGATGCCTCTTAAATGTTGCTAATGTGCCTGCTTTCACCGCCTCCTCTGGCAGCACGTTCCAGGCACCCACCTCTCTCTGCGTGAAAAACGTCCGCTGCACACCTCCCTTAAACTTTCCCCCTCTCACCTTAAACCTGTGCCACCTTGGAATTGACACATCCACTCAAGGATAAAACCACTGACTATCTACTCTCTCTATGCCTCTCATAATTTTAGAGACCTCTACCAGGTCTCCCCTGAGCCTCCGTCTTTCCAGTGAAAACAATCCTAGTTTATTCAACCTCTCTTCATAGCCAACACCCTCGAGACCAGGCAGCATCCTGGTGAATCTTCTTTGCGCTCTCTCCAAAGCTTCCATGTCCTTCTGGTAGTGTGATGACCAGAACTGCATTCAATACTCCAAATGCGGCTTAACCAAGATTTTATATAGCTGCAACATGATTTCCCAACTCTTGTACTCAGTGCCCCAGCTGATGAAGGCAAGCATGCCATTTGCCTTCTTAATCACCTTGGACCCCTGTGTTGCCACTTTTAGGGAACTGTGGACCTGTGCACCCAGATCCCTCTGTATGTTAATGTCCCTAGGGGTTCTGCCATTTACTGTATAATTCATACCTAAATTTGGTCCTCCAAAATGCATCACCTCGCATTTGTCCAGATTAAAGTCCATCTGCCATTTCTGTGCCCCAGTCTCCAGTCTATCTATATCCTGTTGTATCCTCTGACAATCCTTGGTACTATCAGCAATTCCACCAATCTTTGTGTCATCTGCAAATTTTCTAATCCGACCACCCACATTTTCCTCCAGATCATTTATATATATACTACAAACAACAGAGATCCCAGCACTGATCCCTGCGGAACACTACTAGCTACAGATCTCCATTCTGAATCACACCCTTCCACCACAACTCTCTGTCTTCTATAACCAAGATGTGGAGATGCCGGCATTGGACTGGGGTAAACACAGTTAGAAGTTTAACAACACCAGGTTAAAGAGGTTAAAGCTTATTCTATAACCAAGCCAGTTCTGTATTCATCTAGCCAGCCCTATCCGAATCCCATGTGATTTTAGTTTTTGTACCAGTCTGCCATGTGGGACCTTGTCAAATGCCTGACTAAACACGGCACGGTAGCACAGTGGTTAGCACTGCTGCTTCACAGCTCCAGGGTCCTGGGTTCGATTCCCGGCTCGGGTCACTGTCTGTGTGGAGTTTGCACATTCTCCTCGTGTCTGCGTGGGTTTCCTCCGGGTGCTCCGGTTTCCTCCCACAGTCCAAAGATGTGCGGGTTAGGTTGATTGGCCAGGTTACAAATTGTCCCTGAGATGCGTAGTTAGAGGGATTAGCGGGTAAATATGTGGGGGTAGGGCCTGGGTGGGATTGTGGTCGGTGCAGACTCGATGGGCCGAATGGCCTCCTTCTGCACTGTAGGGTTTCTATGATCTAAAGTCCATATAAACTACATTCACAGCCCTTCCTTCATCAATTATCCTTGTCACTTCTTCAAAAAGCTCAATCAAGTTGGTGAGACATGACCTTCCCCGTACAAAACCATGCTGCCTGTCACTAACTAATTCATTTTCTTCCAAACGTACATATATCCTGTCCCTCAGTATCTTCTCCAAAAGCTTCCCCACCACTGACATCAGGATCACCGACCAATAATTCCCTGGATTATCCCTGCTTCCTTTTTTAATCAAGAGAACAACGTTGGCAATTCTCCAGTCCTCTGGAACCTCACCTGTGGTCAAAGAGGATGTGAAGATATCTGTTAAGGCCCCAGTTATTTCTTGGAATCATAGAATTATACAGCGCAGAAGTGGCCCTTTGGCCCATTGAGTCTGCACTGACACATTAGAAATACCTGAACTCCCACTTAATCCCATCGTCCAGTGCTTGGCCCACAGCCCTGAATGTTATGATGTGCCAAGTGCTCATCCAGATACTCTTTAAAGGATGTGAGGCATCCCCCCTCCACTACTCTCCCAGGCAGTACATCCCAGACCATCACCACCGTCTGGTAAAAAAGTTTTTCCTCACATCCCCCCAAAAACTCCTGCCCCTCACCTTGAACCTATGTCCTCTCGTGACTGACCCTTTGTGGTGAACCATAGATGGTTACCACTATGGTACTGAACCATAGATGGTTAGCACTATGGGTACTTGTACATATGTTACTGTTGTCACTGTTGGGGTTAGGGTTGGGGTGTTCCACCTGTTGGTATTGTGCTGTGGTACACTCCGGTTGGCTCCGCCTACCTGTAGGAGTATAAAGGTCACTGCACTGCCTGGTGACCCTTTAGTCTGGGATTGTATTGTTATATAGTATGCTCCATTCTTGTTACTAATAAAAGCCTTTATTTCCCGGGTACGATCTAGCCTCCCGAGTGATTTAATCGTGCATCAATTTTATTAGTAACAAATTTTGGTAAAAAAAAAACCATGGAGCAAGTGTTAAAACCCGATCGGCTTACCTTAGATCCACGTGCAGCTGGAGCGTCGAACACTTTCGACCATTGGTTGAAGTGTTTTCAAGACTATATCGATGCCTCAACAGCCATTCAAAACGACGCCGATAGACTGCGGGTCCTCCACGCAAGGGTAAGCGACATTGTATACTCATCAATCCGTGATGCCCAAGACTACAAAGGGGCCATCGAACGACTTAAGAAACTGTACAACAAACCGCCAAACGAGATTCATGCTCGACACCTTCTTGCCACTCGACGGCAGCAGCCCGGTGAAACGACGGGACAGTACCTGCGCGAACTTCAGCAGCTAGCCAGAGCCTGCAATTGCAAGCCAGTGTCGGCGGCCCAGTATACTAATGACTTGATCCGAGATGCGTTCGTGGCGGGAATCGGCTCATCCTATATTCGCCTGCGGCTGTGAGAGCAAGGTAACCTAGACCGAGCTAAGACGGTGGAATTGGCTGATGCGATGGAAACGGCCTCCAGAAGTCTAGAAACTTACCCCACCGACCACGTGGGAACATCGTGGCAAGTACAGCCACCGACTCAACTCTACCCAGCGGCTCCGAAGAACTGCGCGATTGTGCTTTCAACCTCAGACCTGACGACGGCGGCAGCTCCAGGAGGCCCGCGGTGCTATTTCTGTGGATTGGCAAAACACCCTCGGCAGCGATGACCGGCCAGAATGGTATTTTGCTCCGCGTGTGGGAAGAAAGGGCACAATGCCAAAGTATGCAAAGCTAAACCACCCTCGAACCTTAGCAGCGCGGCGTGTGATTCTCCAGAAACCGTCTCCTTGTCTCCGGCTTCATCGAGGTCTTCCACCACGTGCGATTCACGAGCGCCGCCATTCCTGACGACGAAGACGCAAGACACGTGCGACCTGCAGAGGCTGCCACTTTTAGCGCCACCGACCACGTGCGATCCATGGGCGCAGCCATTTTGGTCGGCACCAACCGCAGACGACCAGCAGGGGTCATCATCATCAACCATCTCAGCTGCCTGCAGTTGCACTCAAGATCCAACGGTGGCGTCAATCATCCTGGACGAGGCCAAGCCTCACAGACTCGACAGGTCCATGATGGGCATAGAGGTAAATGGACGCCTAATACATTGTCTGTTTGACAGCGGGAGCACGGAGAGTTTCATTCATCCTGACACCGTGAAATGGTGCGGACTCCGAGTACAGACTGTCAGACAGACAATCTCGATGGCGTTGAGGTCCCGATCTGTTACCGTTCTTGGGAGCTGCGTGGTCAACCTAACGGTGCGGGGCACAGTTTATGAGCACGTTAGGCTCCTCGTGTTACTGCACCTTTGTGCTCCGATACTCCTGGGACTAGACTTTATGGTCCACTTGAGGAGTGTAACCCTGTAAGTATGATGGGCCACTCCCTCCACTTTCAGTGGGAGAACAGCAGCCTCCAAATTGCCCAGCGCGCTCCACGTGCAGTCTCTCGACACTCAGAATCACCCCACCATCTTTATTCAAGAATCTCGTGCCAGGCTGCAAGCCCATCGCAACTAAGAGCAGGCGTTATAGCGCTGAGGATCGGATCTTTATTCGATCTGAGGTTCAGCGGCTCCTCAGGGAAGGGATCATTCAACCTAGCACTAGCCCATGGAGAGCGCAAGTCGTGGTGGTTAAAACTGGAGACAAACCCCGAATGGTCATAGACTATAGTCAGACCATTAATAGATACACGCAGCTGGACGCGTATCCTCTTCCGCGCATATCTGACATGGTCAACCAGATTGCGCAGTACCGGGTGTTCTCCACCATTGACTTGAAGTCAGCTTACCTCCAGCTCCCCATTCGCCCAGAGGACCGAAAATATATGGCCTTTGAGGCGGATGGTCGTCTCTACCACTTTTTAAGGGTCCCCTTTGGCGTCACGAATGGGGTCTTGGTCTTCCAGCGTGCAATGGACAGAATGGTGGACCAAAACGGGCTACGGGCTACCTTCCCGTACCTGGACAACGTCACTATCTGCGGCCATGACCAGCAGGACCACGATGCCAATCTCCTTAAATTTTTACGCATTGCGTCTCGCCTGAATCTGACCTACAACAGGGAGAAGTGTGTATTTAGCAAGCGCCGCCTAGCAATTCTCGGATACGTGGTGGAAAAGGGGGTCCTAGGCCCTGATCCAGACCGTATGCGTCCCGTCCTTGAACTTCCCCTACCCACTAGCATCAAAGCACTGAGAAGATGCCTAGGCTTCTTTTCGTATTACGCACAGTGGGTTCCCAATTATGCGGACAAAGCCCGTCCGCTCATAAAGTCTACCTCTTTTACCCTGGCCCTGGCAGCAGAGGCTCGCTTAGCCTTTGAAGGGATAAAAGCTGACATCGCGAAAGCCACGATGCACGCTGTCGATGAGTCCATCCCCTTTCAGGTGGAGAGTGATGCATCTGATTTCGCCCTGGCCGCCACACTTAACCAGGCGGGCAGGCCCATCGCCTTTCTCTCTCGCACCCTCCAAGGCCCTGAAATTCAGCACTCCGCAGTGGAAAAAGAAGCTCAGGCCATTGTGGAGGCCGTCCGGCATTGGCGCCATTACTTGGCTGGGAAACGATTCACCCTGCTCACGGACCAGCGGTCCGTGGCATTCATGTTCAACAACACGTTAAGGGGTAAGATCAAAAATGATAAAATCTTGAGGTGGAGAATCGAACTCTCCACCTACAACTATGATATCATGTACCGTCCGGGGAAGCTGAATGAGCCCTCAGACGCCCTGTCACGTGGAACATGTGCAAGTGTGCAGGAGGATCGGTTACAGGCCCTCCACAATTATCTCTGCCATCCGGTGATCACTCGGCTCTTCCATTTCGTAAAGGCCCGGAATCTACCCTACTCAGTAGAAGATGTCAGGTCAATAACCCAAAGCTGCCAGGTATGTGCCGAATGCAAACCGCACTTCTATCGACCTGACAGGGCACACCTCATTAAGGCCACTCGCCCTTTTGAAAGACTGAGTGTGGATTTCAAGGGCCCCCTTCTTTCGACAGATCGGAATGTGTACTTCCTCAACGGCAGATGGAGTTCAATCCTGATAAATGCGAAGTGATGCATTTTGGTGGGAATAATGTAGGGAGGAGCTACACGATAAATGGAAGAACCATAAAGGGTGTAGAGACGCAGAGGGACCTGGGTGTGCAAGTCCACAGATCTTTGAAGGTGACGTCACAGGTGGAGAAGGTGGTGAAGAAGGCATATGGCATGCTTGCCTTTATAGGACGGGGCATAGAGTATAAAAGTTGGGGTCTGATGTTGCAGATGTATAGAACGTTGGTTCGGCCGCATTTGGAATACTGCGTCCAGTTCTGGTCGCCACACTACCAGAAGGACGTGGAGGCTTTGGAGAGAGTACAGAGGAGGTTTACCAGGATGTTGCCTGGTATGGAGGGGCTTGGTTATGAGGAGAGATTGGGGAAACTGGGGTTGTTCTCCTTGGAAAGACGGAGGATGAGGGGAGACTTAATAGAGGTGTATAAAATTATGAAAGGCATAGATAGGGTGAACGGTGGGAAGCTTTTCCCCGGGTCGGTGGTGACGTTCACGAGGGGTCATAGGTTCAAGGTGAAGGGGGGGAGGTTTAACACAGATATCAGAAGGACATATTTCACACAGAGGGTCGTGGGGGCCTGGAATGTGTTGCCGGGCAAGGTGGTGGAGGCGGACACACTGGGAACGTTTAAGACTTATCTAGACAGCTATATGAACGGAGTGGGAATGGAGGGATACAAAAGAGTGGTCTAGTTTGGACCAGGGAGCGGCGCGGGCTAATTGTTCCTGGTTTCTCGTTTCAAGGCTTCATTCTACGATCATCTTGCTGGTGCCAGTACAGAGTGAGACTGCGGATAGTTGGGAACCTGTCTCGGGGGCAGGGAATTCATATGGTGTTCGTGGAAGTGGAAATGACTAGGGTTGGGAAGCATTTTCCGATCGGGGCCATTGTGATCTCCTGGACTCGTTTCGATCGCCTCAGGGGGTCGGAGAGGAATTTCCCAGATTTTTTTTTCCCCATATTGGCCCTGGGGTTTTTCACTCTGGGTTTTCGCCTCTCCCTGGAGATCACATGGTCTGGAATGGGGGGGTGGGGGTAGAACATAGAACATAGAACATAGAACATTACAGCGCAGAACAGGCCCTTCGGCCCACGATGTTGCACCGACCAGTTAAAAAAAAAAAAAAACTGTGACCCTCCAACCTAAACCAATTTCTTTTCGTCCATGAACCTATCTACGGATCTCTTAAACGCCCCCAAACTAGGCGCATTTACTACTGATGCTGGCAGGGCATTCCAATCCCTCACCACCCTCTGGGTAAAGAACCTACCCCTGACATCGGTTCTATAACTACCCCCCCTCAATTTAAAGCCATGCCCCCTCGTGCTGGATTTCTCCATCAGAGGAAAAAGGCTATCACTATCCACCCTATCTAAACCTCTAATCATCTTATATGTTTCAATAAGATCCCCTCTTAGCCGCCGCCTTTCCAGCGAAAACAATCCCAAATCCCTCAGCCTCTCCTCATAGGATCTCCCCTCCATACCAGGCAACATCCTGGTAAACCTCCTCTGCACCCTCTCCAAAGCCTCCACATCCTTCCTGTAATGTGGGGACCAGAACTGCACACAGTACTCCAAGTGCGGCCGCACCAGAGTTGTGTACAGTTGCAACATAACGCTACGACTCCTAAATTCAATCCCCCTACCAATAAACGCCAAGACACCATATGCCTTCTTAACAACCTTATCTACTTGATTCCCAACTTTCAGGGATCTATGCACACATACACCTAGATCCCTCTGTTCCTCCACACTATTCAAAGTCCTCCCGTTAGCCCTATACTCAACACATCTGTTATTCCTACCAAAGTGAATTACCTCACACTTCTCCGCATTAAACTCCATCCGCCACCTCTCGGCCCAACTTTGCAACCTGTCTAAGTCTTCCTGCAAACTACGACACCCTTCCTCACTGTCTACCACACCACCGGGTAAGTTAATAGGTTGTAATGAACAAAGCATCGTAGCTGTGAGGGACAGCTCGGTGGATAGGATATTGGTATGTAGATAGGCTGGAAAATTGGGCGGGGATCCTGGATTCAGGATTCAATCCTGGACCGGGGAGCGGCGCGGGCTTGGAGGGCCGAAGGGCCTGTTCCTGTGCTGTATTGTTCTTTGTTCTTTGTTCTTTGTTGTTCTTTGTGATTGATGAGTACTCACGATTCCCTTTTGCCATTCCCTGTTCAGACATGACCGCTGCCACGGTTATCAAAGCATTGCGGGATCTTTTCACCCTGTTCGGTTACCCCAACTATATCCACAGTGATAGGGGCTCGTCGTTTATGAGTGACGACTTGAGGCAATACCTGCTCTCAAAAGGGATTGCCTCAAGTAGAACTACGAGTTACAACCCCAGGGGTAACGGGCAGGTTGAAAGAGAAAATGCTACAGTCTGAAAGGCTGTCTTACTGGCGTTGAGGTCTAAGGGTCTTCCAGTTTCCAGTTGGCAAGAGGTACTTTCTGATGCGCTCCATTCAATCCGGTCCCTCCTGTGTACGACAACCAACGCTACCCCACATGAGCGGATGTTTACCTTCCCTAGGAAGTCTTCCTCTGGGACCTCACTGCCATCTTGGTTGATGTACTCAGGACCTGTCCTCCTGCGGCGGCATGTTAGGACCCGCAAGTCCGACCCTTTGGTTGAACAGGTCCATCTCCTCCACGCCAACCCTCAATATGCCTATGTGGCATATCCTGACGGGCGAGAGGACACGGTCTCTATTCGAGATCTGGCGCCTGCAGGGGACTTGGAAACCCCTGTCACTCCCGCACCCCTGGTTAGGGACCCCTTGACCTTTATCTCCCCTCCTGACACGGCACGGGCAGTATCGGGACCACCACTTAATCCTCTTACTCCCGTGTACAGCTTGCCTGAGTCCAGGAGATTGTCGCCACCTCGGGGCGTGCTCGAGTCCAGGAGATTGTCGCTACCTCATGGTCCACCTGTCCGTGAGGAACTGGAGGAGTCACTGGACACCGCCTTGGAGAGAGGGTCATCACGGTCACCAGAACTGGCGCTACCGCCAGTGTTGATGAGGTCGCAGAGACGGTGCAGCCCTCCAATACGACTGAACTTGTGAATATATAGACAGTTCATTCTGGGGTTTTTTTGCCCCACCGACCTTTGTTTTAAAGGAGGGGTGAATGTGTTGAACCATAGATGGTTACCACTATGGTACTGAACCATAGATGGTTAGCACTATGGGTACTTGTACATATGTTACTGTTGTCACTGTTGGGGTTAGGGTTGGGGTGTTCTACCTGTTGGTATTGTTCTGTGGTACACTCCGGTTGGCTCCGCCTACCTGGAGGAGTATAAAGGTCACTGCACTGCCTGGTGACCCTTTAGTCTGGGATTGTATTGTTATATAGTGTGCTCCATTCTTGTTACTAATAAAAGCCTTTATTTCCCGGGTACGATCTAGCCTCCCGAATGATTTAATCGCGCATCACTCTTCAACTAAGTGGAACATCTGCTCCTTATCCACTCTGTCCATGTCTCTCATAATCTTGTACACCTCGATCAGGTCACCCCTCAGTCTTCTCTGCTCCAATAAAAACAGCCCAGCCCTACACAACCTCTCTTCCTAATTTAAATGTTCCACCCCAGGCAACATCCTGGTGAACCTCCTCTGCACCCCCTCCAGTGCAATCGCATCCTTCCGATAATGTGGTGGCCAGAACTGCACACAGTACTCTTGCTGTGGCCTCACCAAAGTTCTATACAACTCTAACATGACTTCCCTGCTTTTGTAATCTATGCCTCGATTGATAAAGGCAAGTGTTCCATATGTCCTTTACACCACCCTACTAACATACCCTTCCGTTTTCGGAGATCTGTGGACAAATATGCCAAGGTGCCTTTGTTTCACAGAACTTCCTAATGTCCCACCATTCATTGAGTACTTTCTTGTCAAAATACTCCTTCCAAAGAATATTACCTCATACTTTTCAGGGTAACATTCCATCTGCCACTTATCTGCCCATTTGACCATTCCGGCTATATCTTCTTGTAGCCCAAGACTCTGCCTCACTGTTAAACAACCTCCAATTTTGTGTCATCCGCAAATTTACTAACCCTACCCCCCACATAGTCATCAATGTCATTTACATAAATCATGAATAATCGGGGGCCCAACACAGATCCCTGTGGAATGCCACTGGACACTGCTTTGGTGAGGCCACTGGCGGCACAGTGGCACAGTGGTTAGCACTGCTGCCTCACAGTTCCAGGAACCCGGGTTCGATTCCTGGCATGGGTCACTAACTGTGTGGAGTTTGCACATTCTCCCTGTGTTTGCGTGGGTTTCCTCCGGGTGCTCCGGTTTCCTCCCACAGTCCAAAAGATGTGCCGGTTAGGTGAATTGGCCATGCTGAATTCTCCCTCAGTGTACCCGAACAGGCGCCAGAATGAGGCGACTAGAGGATTTTCACAATAACTTCATTGCAGTGTGAATGTAAGCCTACTTGTGACAAATAAATAAATAAACTATAAACTACAACTGAGCCAATTTTGAATCCATTTCATCAAATTACCCTGTATCCCATGTGAATTTATCTTCTCTAAAAGTCTCCCATTGTCAAAGGCTTTACTGAAATCCATATAAACTACATCGATTGCACTATCCTCGTCTACGCACCTGGTCACCTCTTCAAAAAATTCAATCAAATTTGTTAGGCATGACCTCCCTCTGACGAAGCCATTCTGACCATTCCTGATCAACTTTGCCTCTCCAAGTGGAGATAGATGCTCACCTTCAGAGGTTTTTCTAATAGTCATGAAAACACATTGGCCAGCAGGATTAAGGAAAATCCCAAGGCTTTTTATACTCATATAAAGAGCAAGAGGGTAACCAGGTAGAGGGTTGGCCCACTCAAGGACGGGGAGGGAATCTATACGTGGAGCCAGAGGAAACGGGCGAGGTATTAAATGAGTACTTTGTGTCAGTACTCACCAAAGAGAAGGATTTGGTGGATGATGAGTCTGGGAAAGGGTGTGTAGATAGTTTGAGTCATGTTGAGATCAAAAAGGAGGAGGTATTGGGGTTCTTGAGAAACATTAATGTAGACAAATCCCCAGGGCCTGATGGGATATACCCCAGAATACTGAGAGAGGCAAGGGAGGAAATAGTTGGGGCCTTGAGAGAAATCTTTATATCCTCACTGGCTACAGGGGAGGTCCCAGAGGATTGGAGAATAGCCAATGTTGTTCCTTTGTTTAAGAAGGGTAGCAAGAATAATCCAGGTAATTACAGGCCAGTGAGCCTTACATCAGTGGTACGGAAATTATTGGAGAGGATTCTTCGAGACACTTGGAAATAAGTGAGAGGCAACATGGTTTTGTGAAGGGGAGGTCATGTCTCACTAACTTGATCGAGTTTTTCGAGGAAGTTACAAAGATAATTGATGAGGGTAGGGCAGTGGATGTTATCTACATGGACTTCAGTAAGGCCTTTGACAAGGTCCCTAATGGCAGACAGGTGCAGAAGGTGAAGTCGCATGGGATCAGAGGTGAGCTGGCAAGGTGGAAAGAAAACTGGCTCGGTCAAAGAAAACAGAGAGTAGCAGTGGAAAGGTGCGTTTCTGAATGGAGGGCTGTGACAAGTGGCATTCCTCAGGGATCAGTGCTGGGACCTTTGCTGTTTGTAATATATATAAATGATTTGGAGGAAAATATAACTGGGTTGATTAGTGAGTTTGCGGACGACACAAAGGTTGGTGGATTTGCGGATAGCAATGAGGACCATCAGAGGATACAGCAGGATATAGATCAGTTGGAGGCTTGGGCGGAGCGTTGGCAGATGGAATTTAATCCGGACAAATGTGAGGTAATGCATTTTGGAAGGTCTAATACAAATAGGAAATATACAGCTAATGGCAGAACCCTTAAGAGTATTGATAGGCAAAGAGACTTGGGTGTACAGGTAGACAGGTCACTGAAAGTGGCAAAGCAGGTGGAGAAGGTAGTCAAGAAGGCATATGGCATGCTTGCCTTCATCGGCCGGGGCATTGAGTTTGAGAATTGGCAAGTCATGTTGCAGCTTTATAGAACCTTAGTTGGACTGCACTTGGAATATAGTGTTCAATTCTGGTCGCCACACTACCAGAAGGATGTGGAGGCTTTGGAGAGGGTACAGAAAAGATTTACCAGGATGTTGCCTGGTATGGAGGGCATCAGCTATAAGGAGAGGTTGGAGAAACTTGGTTTGTTCTCACTGGAACGACGGAGGTTGAGGAGTGACCTGATAGAATTCTACAAGATTTGAGAGGCATGGACAGTCAGAACTTTTTCCCAGGGTGGAAGAGTCAATTACTAGGGGGCACAGGTTTAAGGTGCGAGGGGCAAGGTTTAAAGGAGATGTACGAGGCAGATTTTATACACAGAGGGTGGTGGGTGCCTGGAACCCATTGCCGGGGGAGGTAGTGGAAGCGGATACGGCAGTGACTTTTAAGAGGCGTCTTGACAAATACATGAATAGGATGGGAATAGAGGGATATGGTCCCCGAAAGGTTAGGGGGTTTTAGTTAAGTCAGGTAGCATGGTCGGTGCAGGCTTGGAGGGAAGAAGGGCCTGTTCCTGCACTGCATTTTTCTTTGTTCTTTGTTCTTTGTAGTTTTGCTACCACTGACCTGAGACTCACTGGTCCATAGTTCCTTGGTTTATCTCTGCAAATCTTCTTAAATAGCTTAAAGATCTTCCATTGCCTCCTGCAATAACCTGCGATAGATCCCATCCGGCCCCAGGTACTTGTCTATCTTCATGCAATGTAGGATACTCAGCATTTCCTCCTTCAATATATTGACATTCCCTAGAGCGTTCACACACCTATGCCTGACCTCAACATCCATCATAACATTTTCCTTGGTGAACACCAATCCAAAGTATTCATTAACGATCTCATTCACTTCCTGTGGCTCCGCGCGTAACTTCCCTCCATTGTCCTTGAGTGGGCCTACTCTTTCTCTTGCTACCCTCTTGCTCCTAATATATGCACAAAAAGCCTTGGGATTCTCCTTAGCCCTGTTTGCTAAGGACATTTCATGGCTCCTTTAAGCCCTCCTAATTCCATGTTTAAGTTACTTCCTTCTTCCACTATTCTCCTCAAGGGCTTTGTCAGTTTTTAAATACTTAGACGTATCATATGCTTCCTATTTCTTTTCGACTAAGCATACAATTTCCCTTTGTGATCCATGGTTCCCAAATCCTGCCATTCCTATCCTTCATTTTTGCGGGGATGTGCCTGTCCTGTATTTTAATCAACTCGCCTTTAAAAGCTTCCCACATGCCAGATGTGGATTTGCCCTCTTTTGGTGGGGAAACCGAGGTGACTGGTTGTGGTGAACCATAGATGGTTACCATTATGGGTACTTGTACATATGTTACTCTTGTTACTGTTGGGGTTAGGGTTTGGGTGTTCCACCTGCTATTATTGTTTATGTGGTACACTCCGTTCGGCTCCGCCTTCTTACAGGAGTATAAAGGTCACTGCTACTTCCTAGTAGCCCTTAGTCTGGGATAATATTGTTAAGTAGTGTGCTCCAATCGTGTTGTGAATAAAAGCCTTTATTCCTGGGTACGTCCTAGCCTCCCATGTGAATCAATCGCGTATCAATTTTATTCACAACAAGATTCTGAAAATTTTGTTCGAAAAAAAAAATGGAGCAGATGCTAAAGCCCGATCGGCTAACCTTGGATCCGCGTGCCGCTGGGGCGTCGAATACTTTCGACCATTGGTTGAAGTGCTTCGAGGATTACGTTGAGGCCTCGACAGCAGTCCAGTCCGACGCCGACAGATTGTGGGTCCTCCACGCCAGGGTGAGCGACACTGTGTATGCAACAATTCGTAATTCCCAAAATTACAAAGATGCTATCGAATTACTCAAGAAGCTGTATAATAAACAGCCGAACGAAATTCATGCTCGTCACCTATTAGCCACCCGACGACGGCAGCCCGGCGAAACTACCTGCGCAAACTTCAACAGCTAGCCAGAGCCTGCAACTGCAAGGAGGTGTCGGCTACTCAATACACCAACGACCTTATTCGGGACGCGTTTGTGGTGGGAATCGGCTCATCCTATATTCGCCTGCGGCTGCTAGAGCAGGGTAACCTGGACCTGGCTAAGACGGTAGAATTGGCCGATGCGATGGAAACGGCCTCCAGAAGTCTCGAAACCTACCCCACCGACCACGTGGGAACAGCGTGGCAAGTACAACCACCACCTCAACTGTACTCGGCGGCTCCTCGGAACTGCGCAATAATGCTCCCAACTTCAGACCTGACGGCTGCGGCAGCTCCTGGAGGCCCACGGTGCTATTTCTGCGGATTGGCGAAGCATCCTCGCCAGAGATGTCCGGCCAGGACGGTGTTTTGCTCCGCCTGTGGAAAGAAAGGGCACTATGCAAAAGTGTGCCGAGCAAAGACCCCTTCCAAGCCCAGCAGTGCTGCATGCGACTCCCCAGGATCCATCTCCTCGTCTTCGGCCTCGTCGATGTCTTCAGCCACGTGCGATTCACGGGTGCCGCCATTTCCTATGATGACGACGCAAGCCACATGCGACCTGCGGGTGCTGCCGTTTTCAGCATCATCGACCACGTGCAATTCATGGGCGCAGCCACTTTGGTCGACACCGGCCGCAGAAGACCAGCAGGGGTCCTCGTCGTCGGCTATCTCAGCTGCCTGCAGTTACGCTCGGGATCCAACAGTGGCATCAATCATCCTGGACCCAGGCCAAGCCTCACAGACTCGACAAGTCCATGATGGACATAGAGGTAAATGGGCGCCTGGCGCATTGCCTCTTTGACAGCGGGAGCACGGAGAGCTTCATCCATCCGGATACAGTAAAATGGTGCGCTCTCCGTGTGCAAACTGTCAGGCAGACAATCTCCATGGCGTCGAGGTCCCGATCTGTCCTCGTTCTTGGGAGCTGTGTGGTAACCTTAACAGTGCGGGGCACAGTCTACGAGAACTTCAGGCTCCTCGTGTTACCGCACCTTTGCGCTCCGGTACTCCTGGGGCTAGACTTTATGGTCCACCTGAAGAGTGTGACCCTGCAGTACGATGGGCCACTCCCTCCACTTTCAGTGGGAGAACAGCAGCCTCCAAATTGTCCAGCGCACTCCACATGCGGCCTCTCAACACTCAAAATTACCCCGCCCTCCCTATTCGAAAATCTCGTGCCAGGCTGCAAGCCCATCACGACTAAGAGCAGGCGTTACAGCGCTGAGGATTGGATCTTTATTCGATCTGAGGTTCAGCGGCTCCTCAGGTAAGGGGTCATTCAACCTAGCACTAGCCCATGGAGAGCACAAGTCGTGGTGGTTAAGACTGGAGACAAGCCCCGGATGGTCATAGACTATAGTCAGACCATTAATAGGTACACGCAGCTGGACGCATACCCTCTCCCGCGCATATCTGACATGGTCAACCAGATTGCGCAGTACCGGGTGTTCTCCACCATCGACTTGAAGTCAGCCTACCACCAGCTCCCCATTCGCCCAGAGGACCGCAAATACACGGCCTTTGAGGCGGATGGCCATCTCTACCACTTTTTAAGAGTCCTTTTTGGCGTCACTAATGGGGTCTCGGTCTTCCAGCGTGAGATGGACCGAATGGTGGACCAAAACGGGCTACGGGCTACCTTCCCGTACCTAGACAACGTCACTATCTGCGGCCATGACCAGCAGGACCACGACGCAAACCTCCAGAAGTTTTTACGCACTGCGTCTCTCCTGAACCTGACCTATAACAGGGAGAAGTGCGTATTTAGCAAGCGCCGCCTAGCAATTCTCGGATACGTGGTGGAAAACGGGGTCATCGGCCCCGATCCAGACCGTATGCGTCCCCTCCTTGAACTTCCCCTACCCACTAGCATAAAAGCACTGAGAAGATGTTTAGGCTTCTTCTCGTACTATGCACAGTGGGTCCCCAATTACGCGGACAAAGCCCGTCCGCTCATAAAATCTACCTTTGCAAGGATAAAAGCCGACATTGCGAAAGCCACGATGCACGCTGTTGATGAGTCCATCCCTTTTCAAGTGGAGAGTGATGCATCTGATTTCGCCCTGGCCGCCACACTTAACCAGGCGGGCAGGCCCATCGCCTTTTTCTCTCGCACCCTCCAAGGCCCTGAAATTCGGCACTCCTCTGTGGAGAAAGAGGCTCAGGCCATTGTGGAGGCCGTACGGCATTGGCGCCATTATTTGGCTGGCAAACGGTTTACCCTGCTCACGGACAAACAGTCCGTGGCCTTCATGTTCAACAACACGTTAAAAGGAAAAATTAAGAATGATAAAATCTTGAGGTGGAGAATCGAACTCTCCACCTACAACTATGATATCATGTACCGTCCAGGGAAGCTCAATGAGCCCTCAGATGCCCTGTCGCGTGAAACATGTGCCAGTGTGCAGGAGGACCGGTTACAGGCCCTCCACAATGATCTCTGCCATCCGGGGATCACTCGGTTTTTCCATTTTGTAAAGGCTCGGAATCTGCCCTACTCCATAGAGGATGTCAGGTTGATAACTCGAAGCTGCCAGGTTTGTGCAGAGTGCAAGCCGCACTTCTACCGGCCTGACAGGGCACACCTCATTAAGGCCACTCGCCCTTTTGAACGACTGAGTGTCGACTTCAAGGGCCCTCTTCCTTCGACAGATCGGAATGTGTATTTCCTCAACGTGGTTGACGAATACTCCCAATTCCCCTTTGCCATCCCCTGTTCTGACATGTCCTCTGCCATGGTCATCAAAGCCCTGCGGAGTCTTTTTACCCTGTTCGGCTACCCCAGTTATATTCACAGTGATAGGGGTTCGTCGTTTATGAGCGACGACTTGAGGCAATACCTGCTCTCTAAGGGAATTGCCTCAAGTAGGGCTACGAGTTACAACCCCAGGGGTAACGGACAGGTCGAGAGAGAAAACGCTATAGTCTGGAAGGCTGTTTTACTGGCGCTAAGGTCTAGGGGTCTTCCAGTCACCCGTTGGCAAGAGGTACTTTCTGATGCACTCTATTCAATCCGGTCCCTCCTGTGTACGGCAACCAACGCTACCCCACATGAGCAGATGTTTACCTTCCCTAGGAAGTCTTCCTCTGGGACCTCACTGCCGTCTTGGTTGACGTACTCAGGACTTGTCCTCCTGCGGCGGCATGTTAGGGCCCGCAAGTCCGACCCTTTGGTTGAACAGGCCCATCTCCTCCACGCCAACCCTCAATATGCCTATGTGGCATATCCTGACGGGCGAGAGGACACGGTCTCTATCAGAGATCTAGCGCCTGCAGGGGACTTGGAAACCCCCGTCACTCCCGCACCCCTGGTTAGGATTCCTTTGCCCATTCTCTCCCCTCTTGACACGGAGCAGGCAGCATCGGGACCTCAACTTAATCCTCTTACTCCCGTGTACAGCTTGCCTGAGTCCAGGAGATTGTTGCCACCTCGAGGTCGACAGGCATGTGAGGAACTGGAAGAGTCAGTGGACACCACCTCGGAGAGAGGGTCGTCACCACGGTCACCAGAACCGGCACTGGAGCCAGTGCTGCGGAGGTCGCAGAGACGGTACGGACCCCCGATACGGCTGAACTTGTGAACATGTGGACAGTTCGTATTGTCTTCTTACGCCACCGGCCTTTATTTTTAAAGGAGGGGTGAATGTGGTAAACCATAGATGGTTACCACTATGGGTACTTGTACATATGTTACTCTTGTTACTGTTGGGGTTAGGGTTTGGGTGTTCCACCTGTTATTATTGTTTATGTGGTACACTCCGTTCGGCTCCGCCTTCTTACAGGAGTATAAAGGTCCCTGCCAGTTCCTAGTAGCCCTTAGTCTGGGATAATATTGTTAAGTAGTGTGCTCCAATCTTGTTGTGAATAAAAGCCTTTATTCCCGGGTACGTCCTAGCCTCCCGTGTGAATCAATCGCGCATCACCGGTACTGCCTAAAGTTTAGACAATACAAGACTCACGAGGCAGGTTTCTATGTGTAAAACGTAACTTTATTTAAACTGGTGGCCACCAAGAGTTCATCAAAGGGTAAAGTAGCTCTGACATAGAGCAGCTAGACCTCTCCGATGAATCTAACATATACAATCCAAAACAGATCAATTATAGATTTTTCTTATCAATAATTCCCATCTTTCATTAACTTTAAATCAATTATCTTCAACATACACAAATCAACAATAATACCTGTCATATACTTTAGCCAATCATATCCTACTCTCTGGCATAATGGCATTTTATTAGCCCGTAGAATACGGAAGCTAACCCCTGTGTTGGCTGACCCCACTTCCTGTGTTGCCTAGTAACCCCAGATGGTTAGCTCAAAGTTCAAATGAATGTTCCCATGGGTTTTCTTAAAGATCACTGCCAAACCAGATTAACACATGACTCCACGTCTAGGAGTGAATCCATCTCGCGTGGACAGTGAATAGACCCTATTCATGAATTGTGATTAGGTGATCTATATGTTCCTTCTATCCGAAACTTTACTGATAAATCTTGCATATTTCCAAGGTTCAAATATTCTCTTGAAATATGGCTTTGCCCTAATGACTTTTACCATGATGCCTTGCAGTAAAATGCTTTTTAACTAAAGTGAACAATATACCTTAACAATACATTAATACATTCAAAAGATCAGCATATGTGTTTTAAAATCATAATCAGTCATCTGAATCTCTTACTGCATCTCATATGTGTAAATTGCTTTTTGTTAGCTGATAAACTTATTTTAAAAGTCATTTAACTGAATGCTGCTAGTTCTGTCAGTGCCTTAATGTCTAATGGTTTGAAAATCTTACCACACCATTAGGATTTCCACTTACACACTCAAATGGCTGCTCCCAATCCATAATTCCCCAGGTCCTGTCTAATTTGGATGTAAATGGCCCTCACCCAAGTAAGCATCCTTACCCAAGGGCCACTTTTGTCTTTATCCCTGACTACCTGAAATCTTATGGAATTATTGTCGCTAAGCCCAAATGCTCCCCACTGAAACATTGATCAGCTGGCCTGGCTCATTCCCCAATACCAAGTCTACTATGGCCCCTTGCCTGGTTGGATTGTCAACATATTGTATCAAGAAGCCCTCCTGGACACATCTAATAAATTGTTCTCCATCTGAGCCCCTGGCTATAAGGGGGTCCCAGTCAATATGGGCGAAGTTAAATTCACCCACCACAACTACTCCGCTTTTTTCATACCTTTTCAGTATCTGACTGCACAACTGCTCCTCTGTGGGCTGTTGGGAAGTCTATAATACACTCCCAACACTGTGATTTCACCCTTCCTATTCCTGAGCTCCACCCATAATGCCTCACTACAAGATCCCTTCAATGTGTCCTCCTTCAACGCAGCTGTGATGTGCTCCCTAATCAGCAATGCAACTCCCCACCCCTTTTGTTTCCCCTTCTGTCTCGTCTAAAACAACAATATTCCAGAATGTTAAGCTGCCATTCCTGTCCCTCCTTTAGCCATGTCTCCATAATTGCAATAACATCATCATTCCATGCAGTCATCCAGGCTCACAGTGTGACAAGTATCTTGGGGGATTAATGAGAAATCAACAGTGCTTATTTTGGGTGCCATCTGTCACTTCCTTTCAGAGTGTGGGGTATCTGACCACAGTTCACCTATTGGTTTACATGGACTGTGTATTTACCGAGAACATTAGAGTATAAAACTTGTGTTATCCTTATGAACCTTTATGTAACAGCCACAGTTGGGTGAAGGAGAAGTGTATTATAGTTCATCTTTTCTTGTCCAATAAATTCTTAATCTTTTATTATTTTGTTAAAAGTTTGTCAGCGGACTCCTGTGACTCTGTTCAGTATTTGCCTTCCACATATCTAAAATAAAAGTTAGGATCTATCAGCTGGATTTCACTCTGGCATCTGACTTGTTCAGTGGTAACATCAGCTGGGATCATAATAGATGTGCAAAAGAATCATTGCCTAGTTTCATTTGTTGCTATATTACAAAGCAAGTTTGTGATTTGAAGAACATCAAAAGCTGCATCCTTACTGAATAATTTAACATTATTTTCAGTTCTTTCAAATGAACTCGTTCGCAGCAATTTGATAATCATGGAAGATTATTTAAAGATTGTTTTCTCAAAAAAAGTAAAGGTTTTTCTCACAACATAAGTCAAGAGAAATATGTAGCCTGGATTGCTGGGATAAATGTCTCCTCTTAATTCTTTTTCATTGAGCTTATAACCTGTTTGTTTAAATACATGACATCTGTATTTTTCTTCGCACAGCCACACATTTATCGGCCGGAATTTTCCAGCCTATGCATTTGTAATTGTCATTGATGATCAAATCGCAGAATCTTTATAGTGTGGACGGAGGCCATTCAGCCCATCAAGTGCACTGGCTCTCTGAAAGAGCATTCTACCTAGTCACACTCCCCTGCCTTCACCCCATAACCTGGAACATCCTTTCTTTTCAGAAAGCTATTCAATTTCCTTTTGAATACCTCGATTTGACCTGCCACCACCACCTTCTCAGGAAATTTGTTCCAGACTCCAACAACCTCTGAGTGAATAATTTTTTCCTCACATCACTTTTGCTTCTTTTGCCAATTATTTTGAATCTATTTGTGCTGTTTTGAGTGGGAACATTTTTTCACTATTTACCTAGTGTATACCACTCAGGATCTTGAATACCTCTATCAGGTCAACTCACAGCCTTTTTTCTCCAAGGAAAACAGTCCCAAACTCTCCAATCTATCCTCATAGCTACAGTTCTTTATCCCTGGAATCATTCTTGTGAATCTCCACTGTACTCTCTTCAATGCCTTCATATCATTTATTAAGTATGGTCTCCAGAACTGGATGCAGCACTCCAGATGGATGGCACGGTGGCACAGTGGTTAGCACTGCTGCCCCACAGCATCAGGGATCCGGGTTCAATTCCCAGCTTGGCTCACTGTGCGGAGTTTGCACGTTCTCCCTGTGTCTGTGTGGATTTCCTTTGGGTGCTCCTGTTCCCTCACACAGTCCAAAGATGCGCGGGTTATGTGGATTGGCCATGCTAAATTGCCCCTTCATGTCAGGGGACTAGCTAGGGTAAATACATGGGGATAGGGCCTGGGTAGGAGTGTGGTCGGTGCAGACATGATGGGCTGAATGGCCTCCTTCTGCACTGTAGGATTCTATGATTCTTCTATCTATGAAATAGTGTCTTGTATGTGGTATTGGAACTATCAGTATTGACAAAGCAATAGACTGAAGCACAGGGTAAGATGGTAAGAGCTGAACAAGAGAATAACCAGTTGAAAGAACAGCTAATTGTCATTTGAGATCAAATGCAGAAGGAGCACATAACCCTTTAGCAACATGAAGAAATGAAGACTGCCACTAGCAGTAGAATAAAGTCAAGGAGATGTTGCTAAATTCCAAAAAAATCTCAAGGAAAAACAATTGAACTTTACAAAGGAAAGTGAAACCTATTGTATGAGCTTCACACTCTACAAGGATCCTTCAGACTGCAATTTGTTCCTCTGGAAAATTACAAAGAGAAGAAAAATGAATTTATTGACACTTTAAACAACTGAAGAAGCAATGGGAAGAGATGTTTTATGTTTCTGGAATAAGCCAAGAGGTAGAAGAAAGAAACTGCAGAACTGAAGAAAACAGTTGGAGATTTGGAAGTAAATTTGGCAAATCATTACATTTCCAAAGATATATATGAAGAAATGGAAAGCAAGTTTGTTAACGCTAAGGGCAAAAAGAATAAGCACATGGAAAAGAAAGTATGCCAAGGTTGAACTGCAAAGTGAAAGATCACAGGAAGGAAATGCCAGGCTGCAATCAGACATCCAGGCATTGAAAGAGGGAATACAGTTACAGTACATTCCTGTTGAAGAGTTTGAAATTCAAAAAACATCACTCAACTGCAAAGTTTTGGAACTGCAGGAGGAAAAGAGAAGCTGAACATGAATATTGTTAGGTTAAAGAACCAGCTGAATAGGAAAGAGGAGGCATTGAAAGAAAAAGCTGTACTGCTTTCCAATATGTGAGTGGATGCTGAAGTCATGAGTATTCCATTGAATCCCTTCAGTGCAGAAAGAGGCCATTTGGCCTGCCGAGTCTGCACCAACTCTCTGAAAGAGCGTCTTACCCATGCCCACATGATTACATAACTGAAACAAGACAGGACTTCACCGGAGACAGACCTGACCAATGGTGAAACCAAAATGAAGCACAAGGACAAAATTCTACTGCAGGCAAAGAAAGGAAAGACAGAAATAAGATCAGAAAATTCAAATATGATTGCATAGATTAAAGATCTAGAATGAAAAGCACTGGATACCTCAAACTTACTGAGGACTAGAGAATTGTTGATAAATGAAATGGTTGAGATGAAAATCCTGAACCTAGCTTGTCATGAAAAAGTTGAACAGTTGCAAGAGGAAGTGAAAGCTCTCACAACAGACCGTGAAGACTCTCAGAAACATCTAGCAGAGGCAAAATTAAAGAATGTGAGCTTGAAGGATAGCACTCAAGAATTAGGCTCTGCTGGTGAAGAACTGTTCAGTGAAGAGAACCAACTTTCTGATGAAAACACTGGAGTGTCACTCACAAGAAGTTGAACACTTGCACGAGGACTTGAAGTGCCTAAATCAGGGTTTCCTGAAAGTCATGGAACCTTTTTGACCTCCCAGTGGTACTGATGGAATCCCTAAGAAACATTCTTGTTAAGTTTGTTATATATTAGATGTAGTAAATATATTGTGTAAAGACTGGGGGGAGTTGTAGTATAAGGATAGGAACAGCTAATGTGGGACTGGGGAAATAGTACTATTCACATTATGATGTAGAGAGTCACACAACAGAGTATGGAGAGAGCCTGGTCTAAGATAATACCTAGTCAGGGCTATTAGTTTCCTCTTACTAATAAACAGTTGATATTCAACCACACAAGCCTCAAGGCCTTTTCATGAGACACCAAAAAAGTTTACAACATGACAGATCTTAGATTGACTGATGGAAGATGGTTAAGATTTAGAAATAAATAAACGCAGTACAAAAGTCCATGAACATGTTCAAAGTTTGCAATAGTCACAAACTTTACAAAGTTATAAGATTTGAAGAACATACCTTTTATTCTCAGTGATTGTAAGGTATATATCTATGGCTAGCTTTTGATTTTAGCACATATCCTGTAAATTATATTCATAGTCACTTAATCTTAAAGTTATTAGGGCACAGAAGGAGGCAATTCAGATGTTGTTGGATATTAAATTATCACTTCCTTATTTTATCATATACTATGCAAAGGTTGATAAAATTGCACACTTTAATGTCATATAATGTAATTGTTCATAACTGTGCATTGCTACACTATTCCACATTTGAGCCGAGACAATTTGAACTTCAGTAAAGTCAAACTGTACCAAAACAACCTGCATAAATTGTTAAGAATAGTTTTCCTTGACCAAGGGCTCAGAAACATGTTTGTGAATTAGGTCGCCACACACTTCAATGAAAACAGCTTTGGTGTGTGAGTATTTGGGTCACACATTGGAGCTTTCAAGTTACCTTCAAGCTGTTCATTGGGGCAGCATGGCCATATTTGACACATGGAGCGGCTCAGTGCACTCATCATTGTGAAGAGAAGTATTTACCAGCTGAAACTGAAAATTTGAAGAATAAAAGTGTTGGTACGCTTCATCTCTTTGCTAACCATTGACTTTCCCAAAAAGTCTGAGATGCAACCAAACTTTTCCTTGACGTCATATTTTCCCCAGAGAATAGCTTTCAACCACATAGTCACATCACTAAAACCATCCATCTCTGTAACTTTGCCTGACTCTGTGCCTGCCTCATCTGAATTGCTGCTAAAATCTTCATCCATTTCTTTGTTACCTCTAGATTTGAATATTCCAACACAGCCTTGGCTGGCCTCCCACATTCCACCCTCTGTAAACTGGAGCTCATCCAAAGCTTTGCTGCCTGTGTCCTAACTCACCCCAAGTCCCATTCACCCCATTCACACTGATTTACATTGGCTCTGGTTAAGCAGAAATTCTGATCCTTGTTTTCAAATCTCTTCATGGCCTGGTTCCTCTCCATCTCTGTGGTCACTTCCAATCCTACAACACTTAGAGATACTTGTCGGAACTCTACCACCTTGCCTGGCACGGAATCAGAGCGGGCGAGGGTCTGACAATGGAAATTTCCACTGACCTCGGGCAGCAATTTCCAGTCTCACCCGCGCGAGGCTATAAAATCCCGCCCACTGAATCAGTATCTCTCCAATTCTAGCTTCTTGAGCTCCTTAATTTTAATTGCTTCCCTACTGATGGCAGTGATTTCAACTCAGTAAGAAGTTTAACAACACCAGGTTAAAGTCCAACAGGTTTATTTGGTAGCAAAAGCCACACAAGCTTTCGGAGCTCTAAGCCCCTTCTTCAGGTGAGTGGGAATTCTGTTCACAAACAGAGCTTATAAAGACACAAACTCAATTTACATGAATAATGGTTGGAATGCGAATACTTACAACTAATCAAGTCTTTAAGAAACGAAACAATGTGAGTGGAGAGAGCATCAAGACAGGCTAAAAAGATGTGTATTGTCTCCAGACAAGACAGCCAGTGAAACTCTGCAGGTCCACGCAACTGTGGGAGTTACAAATAGTGTGACATGAACCCAATATCCCGGTTGAGGCCGTCCTCGTGTGTGCGGAACTTGGCTATCAGTTTCTGCTCAGCGACTCTGCGCTGTCGTGTGTCGCGAAGGCCGCCTTGGAGAACGCTTACCCGAATATCAGAGGCCGAATGCCCGTGACCGCTGAAGTGCTCCCCAACAGGAAGAGAACAGTCTTGCCTGGTGATTGTCGAGCGGTGTTCATTCATCCGTTGTTGCAGCGTCTGCATAGTTTCCCCAATGTACCATGCCTCGGGACATCCTTTCTTGCAGCGTATCAGGTAGACAACGTTGGCCGAATTGCAAGAGTATGTACCGTGTACCTGGTGGATGGTGTTCTCACGTGAGATGATGGCATCTGTGTCGATGATCCGGCACGTCTTGCAGAGGTTGCTGTGGCAGGGTTGTGTGGTGTCATGGTCACTGTTCTCCTGAAGGCTGGGTAGTTTGCTGCGGACAATGGTCTGTTTGAGGTTGTGCGGTTGTTTGAAGGCAAGAAGTGGGGGTGTGGGGATGGCCTTGGCGAGATGTTCGTCTTCATCAATGACATGTTGAAGGCTCCGGAGGAGATGCCGTAGCTTCTCCGCTCCGGGGAAGTACTGGACAACGAAGGGTACTCTGTCTACTGTGTCCCGTGTTTGTCTTCTGAGGAGGTCGGTGCGGTTTTTCGCTGTGGCGCGTTGGAACTGTTGATCGATGAGTCGAGCGCCATATCCTGTTCTTATGAGGGCATCTTTCAGCGTCTGGAGGTGTCTGTTGCGATCCTCCTCATCCGAGCAGATCCTGTGTATACGGAGGGCTTGTCCGTAGGGGATGTCTTCTTTAACGTGTTTAGGGTGGAAGCTGGAGAAGTGGAGCATCGTGAAGTTATCCGTGGGCTTGCGGTAAACTTCTTACTGTGTTTACCCCAGTCCAACGCCGGCATCTCCACATAGTGATTTCAACTGCCAGGATCCTAAATATCCCCCTGAGTCTAACTCACATTCTTCATTAAGATGCTCCTTAAAACCTTTTTAATGTCCCAATTTCTCCTTGTTGGGCTCCGTGCCACATTTTGTTCCATGACAAAAAGTGTCTTGGGATGTTTCACATAGTTAAGATGCTATGTAAATTCAAGTTGTTTTCTCATGTGTATAATGTTACAGACAGAGATGGTTCTCATCTTATCCACATCTCAGCTGACCAAAGATAGATGTGTTCTTAGAAAAAAACAAAGCCTTTTAAGTACTGCGACTGTTAAGAATTGACAATTGACAGGTTTTCTTATAAGCTTAAATAAAAGTTGAATAAATCTTTATTACTCTCAACACCCAAAATGTATTCACACCCCCACAAACACACACGAGAGAAGATGATAGTTACAAAGGATGTTGCATGCACTTGGGTCTTAAAAGACCTAAACTTCACTGTCACCCTTGCTTCTTTCAAGGTGAAGTCTTGAAAAGTTACAGATCTGTGATTCTCTTTTGGTCCACTGAAGAATTGGAGTCTGGAACTTGATGAAGCTGAACACACATTTGTTTGCTACTTGCAAACAAGTAGGTTTCTCTGGTTCCATTCCAGCCAAGATGCAGCTAAAACCCGGTTCCAAAAATCTGTTTGGTTCTTCAAGCAGACAAACAGATAGGTGAAAGCCAGCCCAAATGCTGGTACACGGCCGGTAGGAGATCTGTACTCCTGCTGTCTTCTTGCATTTTCCTTCCATCACACTCCTGAGCCATTGGAACATTTGTTGCTTCACTAGTTTTTCCATCTTTCCCTTTCACCCTGCGATCACATTTCACACATCCTCTGAGTCTCGGCTGCTTTTTAATTTTTTTTGTATTTGGCTCCTTTAGTCACACATTGTCATCACTTCTGTTATTTAATCATCTCCACTCTTCTATCTAAACACTTTACAGTGTTTGTTCACCTTCTCTTGCCACCTCCTTTTCCCTGACTCTGTGCCTCCTTATAAGTCATTCTTCATTTGGTTCTGATGAAGGGTCATTGACGTTACCCCTCTTTCTACAGATGTTGCCTGACTGTTCCAGGTCCAGGGCTTCCTGACATCTTTGTGCGCATTCTATCATCTGCTGTATTTTGTTTTCTATGATTACTGTGCTCTTCCAGAGGAAGTATGACTCACGCAGTCTGCCGTTAACAGCTGCAACCCTTAAGAAGGGAAGTACATTTGAGGTCCTGCAGGAAGAGTTTAAGGGATTAGGCTAAGATCAACATACATGATCTCCAGGGTGGCAATCTGCGAATTGCTCCTTGTCTATCTTGCTGAATTCTAGGACGAGAGCTAGTCTTGGATGAGCATCTGTTTGGAAAACAGTCAGCCATGGAACTCAAGTAATATTAGTGACATTCACAGTGGCGACGCCAATGGTGCTGCCTTTAGCGCAGTGGCAGTTCATCCCATGATTGCTGAGGCTACTCATACAGAATCTGCTGAACTTTATACACACTGTGCTGACTGGTTCTTTGTCAGCGCTCAGACTCCTATCTGCTCATTTCCTCATTCTGTTTCTCCTCCTTTACAGTGAAGCAGATTTTGCAGACCAAAGTTGAGCAACAAGCAGAAACCAAAGGTTATTTTTGAAACCTTTTAAGGCAATGTTTGCACAGCACCCTCTGCTCAGTTATAGAAACACTGAAAGATTTATAGCCCAGAAGGAGGCCTTTTGACATTGGTCTGTGCTGGCTGAAAAAGAGCCATCCAACCCAATCACGTTTTCCAGCTCTTGCTCCATAGTGTACAGAATCTTGAGTGAACATTCAAATGCTTTTTTAATGCAACAGGATTTTCTGACTCTCCAACCTTTCAGGAAATAATTTTCAGACCACAACACCCTTTGTGTGGAAAAAAATACTCCCGACTCCCTCTAGTTATTCCACTAAAATCTGTACCAACTGTTATCGAACTCACTGCTAAATGAAATAGATCTTTCTTATCCATCCTATTCAGGCCCCTTTATTATTTGATATAACTCAATTAAATCTCCCTTTAGCTTCCTCTGTTTCAAAGAAAACAACCCCAGTCTACCCAACCCTTCCTCATAGCTAAACTTTTCCAGTCCTGGCAAAAATCTTGCATATGAAGTTCCAAACTGCATATTCAGTGATCTTCCCTATTGCAGCTCTACTCTGGTTCTATCTGCTTTAGAGACTTTAGAGACAGAATTCCCACTCACCTGAAGAAGGGGCTTGGAGCTCCGAAAGCTTGTGTGGCTTTTGCTACCAAATAAACCTGTTGGACTTTAACCTGGTGTTGTTAAACTTCTTACTTAGAGACTTTGGCCAGGCTTGTCCCTCTAAGGAATGATGTCAGGGCTGTTTCTGGGTGAACCACCTCCAGGCGGGCAATTCATTGAGATTTTCAAGAGGACGCCATCTTAAATGACCTGGAGGTGGGCAGACACTCGAATTTGACAGGCCAATCAGGGGCTTGAAAGTAGCAGCAGGCTATAATGGATGGTAAAGGAGTGAGGGTGCTTCAAGTTGGAGGCAGCCTCTCTGCAAGATTTTTAAAGTTAAATTTTAAAATGTTTTGTTACAGTCAGGCCTCCATTATTGTTTAGAGGGGAGGGGTTGGTGGTGTAGGGTCAGATCCTCTCTCTAAAAGGCGGCCTGTAGCTGAATCCTGCATCAAGACAGTCAGGACCACCCAGAGCACGACCTGCGATCGGGAAACTTCCTCCAGGCAGCTCAACATGCTCCTGAGGCCTGGGGGAGTCTTGTGGCTGACTGGAGGATCCCAGTCATCATCCTTTAATTGGCTTCAATAGACTCTATTCACTAATCGTAAGCAGCTAGTCCTGCCACCACACCCCACCTTCCTATCTTGCATCTGCACAAATGGCCCTGGGGTAAGAGGGAACCAGAATATCGGTCGCCTTCCATCCCAGCTCCGCCCACAGCTCAAAATCTTTCCCTTGGTCTCCCAACACCTAATATTTCTTCCACTCCAAATAATGATGGCACTGCTCACTGCCTTAAATTAAAGGCTTAAAAAGTAAAGGAATTTTACACCCCCCGGGAACAGGTTGGCAGGCAGGAGTTGGGGGAGACATAAAATTAAGTGGGATGGCACAGGGCATCATGCCTATTGCCTACCTGACCCCATTTGAATTTTGCCTGTGTTAGGAAACTCCAACCTCCCCCTCAATTGAGGCTCGTATGTGACCAATTAGTGGTACAACCTGGCATCCTGAGTACATGCTTGAAGCCATTGGAGGAGTGGGGGCTGCGGGGTGGGTTCCTATTCAGCCACCCTGTATCCCGAGGAAGGCTCCCCAGCAGAAACAGATATGCCTGCTTGACTACCCTCCCTGCCTGACTGACCCCGGCAAGCCTGGCCCGCGTAACTGCTTCTTCAGCCCCCATCACTGTTCCTGGTCAGGAACTTGCTGCAGTTCCAACAGTGGCCCCCATTCCTGTTCTAGTAATGTTCTAGTGGCATCACAAGAACAGAACAGGCTGCTATGATTGGTTGTGAGCTGTTGGAGGTTGACACAAGGGGGAAGAAGAACTGACCATAGGCAATTAATTGCCTGAGAACCGGGAGGACTGGTCTTGTATTCCAGATGTGGAGATGCCGGCGTTGGACTGGGGTAAACACAGTAAGAGTTTTAACAACACCAGGTTAAAGTCCAACAGGTTTATTTAGTAGCAAATGCCATTAGCTTTCGGAGCGCTGCTCCTTCGTCAGATAGAGTGGATATCTGCTCTCAAACAGGGCATACAGAGACACAAAATCAAGTTACAGAATACTGATTAGAATGTGAATCTCTACAGCCAACCAGGTCGTAAAGATACAGACAATGTGAGTGGAGGGAGCATTAAGCACAGTTAAAGAGATGTGTATTGACTCCAGACAGGACAGCCAGTGAGATTCTGTAAGTCCAGGAGGCAAGCTGTGGGGGTTACTGATAGTGTGACATAAATCCAAGATCCCGGTTTAGGCCGTCCTCATGTGTGTGGAACTTGGCTATCAGTTTCTGCTCAGCGACTCTGCGCTGTCGTGTGTCATGAAGGCCGTCTTGGAGAACGCTTACCTGAAGATCAGAGGCTGAATGCCCGTGACCGCTGAAGTGCTCCCCCACAGGAAGAGAACAGTCTTGCCTGGTGATTGTTGAGCGGTGTTCATTCATCCGTTGTCGTAGCGTCTGCATGGTTTCCCCAATGTACCATGCCTCGGGACATCCTTTCCTGCAGCGTATCAGGTAGACAATGTTGGCCGAGTTACAAGAGTATGTACCGTGTACCTGGTGACTGGTGTTCTCACGTGAAATGATGGCATCCATGTCGATGATCCGGCACGTCTTGCAGAGGTTGCTGTGGCAGGGTTGTGTGGTGTCGTGATCACTGTTCTCCTGAAGGCTGGGTAGTTTGCTGCGGACAATGGTCTGATTGAGGTTGTGCGGTTGTTTGAAGGCAAGAAGTGGGGGTGTGGGGATGGTCTTGGCGAGATGTTCGTCTTCATCAATGGCCGTAGCTTCTCCACTCCGGGGAAGTACTGGATGACGAAGGGTACTCTGTCCACCGTGTCCCATGTTTGTCTTCTGAGGAGGTCGGTGCGGTTTTTCCCTCCACCCACATTGTCTGTATCTTTAAGACCTGGTTGGTTGTAGAAATTCGCATTCTAATCAGTATTCTGTAACTTGATTTTGTGTCTCTGTATGCCCTGTTTGAGAGCAGATATCTACTTCATCTGACGAAGGAGCAGCGCTCCAAAAGCTAATGGCATTTGCTACCAAACAAACCTGTTGGACTTTAACCTGATGTTGTTAAAACTCTTACTTGTATTCCAGGCCAGCAGAGGCAGCCACAGCCCCAACTTGCCAGAGAGTGGGTGAAGCCAGAGCCTGAGTGTGAAATCCCAGCCATTGTGTAAATTGTCTGTTTGGTGACATTTAATGGCATAGATCTGTGTCAATGGTCTTTCGATCTAAATAGCAACAGTGATTAATTCTCCCAATGTAAAAACTTTGGGATTTCATGAAAGACGTTATAAAAATGCAAGTGGTTTTTTTTCTTTTATAATCCTGCATTTTTTAGATATTCACAGTTGCATAGTAGAGAAATCAGTCTGATTATGACTTGCAGAAAATATCCCCATAAAGTAATTGGGAATGCTACACATTCAGGCAACTGTAGTGCCAGTTTTCTGACGGTGAATGCTTAGTATATTTGCATAACGTTTTCTCCAACATTACTTGAAGTAGGCATCAGCCTGTGTTTAAGAGCTGAGACCAAAGCTCGGAGCAGAAAACTCCCTTTATTCATTACCAATGTGGAGCTATTAATTCTGAACCATTATCCAATTGTCTGCTAGTCCCCTGCCACTATAATGGTCCTCAAGCAGATTTGGTTTGAAATATAATCTACTGAATTTTAGTCTCTTTTAAACTCCTTATGGAGGCAACATTGTTCATTGTGTACCAATTAGTGCACACACAAATTAAGCATTGAGGTTGTATAGTTTTTCATCGCCTGTCTCCAACCCAGCCTCAATTCATCTTCTATTGAAATCTTTATCCATGACTTTGTTACATCTTGACTTGGCTATTCCAATACACTCCCAGCTTTCCACATTGCACCCTCCGTGGTTCATTCATAGAATCTACAATGCAGGTGGAGGCCATTCGGCCCATCAAACCTGCACCGACAACAAGCCCACCCTGGTCCTTTTCCCACAACCCCACATATTTACCCTTCTAATCCCCCTGAAATTAAGGAGAAATTTATCAGAACCAATCAACCTAACCCGCACATCTTTGGACTGTGGGAGGAAACTGGAACACCTGGAGGAAACCCATGCAGACACGGGGAGAAAGTGCAAACTCCACACAGACAGTGACCCAAGGTCGGAGTTGAACCTGGGTCCCTGGAGCTGTAAGGCAGCAATGCTAACCACTGTGCCACCGTGCTGTCCCATTCAACCATCACTCATGTGCTCGCTAGCTGTATTGCTTCCTGGTCTGGTAAAACTTTAATTTTAAAATTCTGGATCTTCCCCAAATCCCCGCCTGACCTTGTCCCTCTTTATCTCTGCAACTTCCTCCAGTTCAATAGCCCTGCAAGGTCTCTGTGCTCCTCCAATTCTTGAGTATCCCTGGTTTCCTTGTCTTCAGTGTCTATGCCTTCAACTGCTTTGGTACTAAATTCTGATACACCTGCACCTTCCAGAGGGCTGACAACAACAATTATTATGTATCCCACTAGGAATTACATATTACTTACAGAGTGGTTAAAGAAAGCAGCAAGAAACATTTTGTCCTCATTGCAGCTTCAATCTCTGCCCTTAGAAATCATAGAAACCCTACAGTACAGAAAGAGGCCATTCAGCCCATTGAGTCTGCAACAACCACAATCCCACCAGGCTCTACCCCCATATCCCTACATATTTTACCCGCTAATCCCTCTAATCTACACATCCCAGGACACTAAGGGGCAATTTTAGCATGGCCAATCAACCTAACCCACACATCTTTGGACTGTGGGAGGAAACCGGAGCACCCGGAGGAAACCCACGCAGACACGAGGAGAATGTGCAAACTCCACACAGACAGTGACCCAAGCCGGGAATTGAACCCAGGTCCCTGGAGCTGTGAAGCAGCAGTGCTAACCACTGTGCTACCATGCCACCCGGGAGAACACTTTGTTGGGGAACACTTCAGCAGTCACGGGCATTCAGCCTCTGATCTTCGGGTAAGCATTCTCCAAGGCGGCCTTCACGACACACGACAACACAAAATCGCTGAGCAGAAACTGATAGCCAAGTTCCGCACACATGAGGATGGCCTCAACCGGGATCTTGGATTCATGTCACACTATCTGTAACCCCCACGACTTGCCTGGGCTTGCAAAATCTCACTAACTGTCCTGGCTGGAGACAATAAACATCTCTTTAACCTGTGCTTAACCCTCTCCACTCACATTGTCTGTACCTTTAAGACTTGATTACCTGTAAAGACTCGCATTCTAACCATTATCATGTAAATTGAGTTTGCGTCTATATATGCCCTGTTTGTGAACACAACTCCCACTCACCTGATGAAGGGGCAGTGCTCCGAAAGCTTGTGCTACCAAATGAACCTGTTGGACTTTAACCTGGTGTGAAGCTTCTTGCTTAGAGGGAGAGCCAATATTCACTTAGCTCACTGAGGGTCTCTGCTGGGCAAAATCAGTTGCTACATCACAATTATATATGATTAATCAGATGAAAGCTTAAGGGTTAGAAATTAGATAATCCAATTTCTTTTATTTTGAGGTTCAGGATTCACAATCTTCAGCTGAACAACAGTTTAAAATGAGATGGGCAGCATGTAAAATTGGTACACCCATTTCAGCTGCATGATATACAGTGTAACGCTGAGTGGCTCCCACAATGATTTGCTGTCTGTAGTGTCTGCAGTGGTCTTTGCCCACAGCTGGGGACAGTATAGCATTCTGAACTAACCACATGCTCCAGCTGCCTGCCCTTTTAAAGACTCAATCATTATAATGGGGAAACTGGAACAATGCACTGCAGACTGCTGGATGATCACTCTGGAACAGTGAGGGACAAGGAGCATGTCCCAGCCAGACAGAGAATAGTCTTCCTAATTACTGATGTTGCTCTGGAAGCATTGATCATACAGGTGCAGGCCAGGAAAGATGTCATGTTTCTGTCAGGAAGCTGTCATGAATGGGCTTCGGAAGGGAATGAGAGCAAATACCAAGGATGATTAATGCCCAGAGTGATTCACCCAGGATGTAGGGATGACCTAAGAGTAGGAATAAGTCATTCAGCTCTTTGAGCTTGTTCCGATTTTCGAAAAGATTACGACTGATCTGGTTGGAGTCCCTTCTTTACTATTCTGTCTGCTCCCCATAAACCTGTCTATCAAAAATCTTTCAAACACAGCCTTGAATAAATTCCAGCCTCCACATCTTTCTGGGGAAGAGAATTCCACAGCCTAACCACCCTTCCAGCCAAAACCAAAATCTCCTCGCCTTTGTCTTTAAAAAGTAACTGTGTCCCTTATGGCAGCAGAGACTGAGGAAATTTAATGATTTCATTTGAGTGGTGAAGATGAGTGAATGAATCGGCACATTCGATACGGTGGCACAGTGGTTAGCACTGCTGCCTCTCAGCTCCAGGGACCTGGGTTCGATTCCGGCCTTGGGTGACTGTCTGTGTAGAGTTTGCAAATTCTCCCCATGTCTGCGTGGGTTTCCCCTGGGTGCTCTGGTTTCCTCTCACAGTCAAAAGAGGTGCAGGTTAGGTGGATTGGCCATGCTAAATTGCCCATTAGTGTCCTAAGATGTGTAGATTAGAAGGATTAGCCATGGTAAGTATGCGGGGTAACGGGGATAGGGCAGGGGTGAGGGCTTGGATAAGATTCTCTGTCAGAGAGTCGGTGCAGACTCAATGGGCCAAATGGCCTCTTCTGCACTGTAAGGATTCTATGATCATATCAACAATCCACCACACCATTCAGTTCTCACACTGCTTAAAGCACTGCACCTCCATCACTCAGCCAGCAGCTCTCTGGCACACAGGAATTAAACCTTACATCCTTCTCCCACACCTCACCCACTTATACCTTCCAATCAGACCAGGCATGCACACAGCTCGACGGGATTCCACAAACCCACAGCAAGTACATCATCCAAGAAGAGTGGCACATTGTCACTGCAGGACAAGGTGGCGCATAACAAGCAGGGAACCCACAGGAGCAGCAAAGAAACAGCATGCTGTATCCCCTCTGACCAAAAAGAAAAAAAAGACTTGCATTTCGACAGCATGCTTCACAACCACAAGTCATCACAAAGTGTTTTACAGTTAGCAAAATATTTTTGAAGTATGGTCAGTGTTGTAACGTAGCTACTCACGGGGTTTCCTTTTTCTGCCTCCTCCTCTCCGTGTCCTGGTCACGTTGCAGACCAGAAGGTACTGCATCAATGCTCTTCCTGCTTATGTATAGCACTGGTCTTTTCTTCCCTTACTGTGTGCAGTGAGTGTCTCCGAATTCCGACAGCAACTCCAAATATGTTCCCACAAAGTTTACCACAGCAAAGCTAAATCAAAAGCATTTCAGCTGCAACCTGTTGTGTGGCTCTTTGAATAACCTCTTACAGGACCTTTTCTTCATAGAATTACAGAATTGTGACAGCAGAGAAGGAGGCCATTCAGCCCATCACATCCATGATGGCCCTCTGCAGGCATAATTTACCTCGTACCACTTCCCTGCCTACTCCCTACAGCCCAGCACATTATTCTCTCTCAGATAATGATCCAACTCTCTTTCGAGTGCCTCAGTTGAACCTGCCTCCACCACACTCTCTGGCAGTGCATTCCACTTGCTGCGTGAAAAAGTTTTTCCTCATGTCTCCATTGCTTCTATTGCCAATTCCCTTAAACCTGTGTCCTCTTGTTCTCGATCCTTCCATCAGTTGGGACAGTTTTTCCCTGTCTACTCTGATTTTGAATATCTCTATCAAATCTCCTCTCAACCTTCTTCTCACCAAGGAAAACAGTCTCTGCTTCTCCAATCGATCTTCATAAACTGATGTTCCTCATCCCTGGAACCTTTGGCATGAGTGTTGTTTTGGAGTGATTAGCAAAGACACGTGACTTGTCCAAATTTGGGCTCCTGATGTTACATCAGCCTGTTTGGGTCACTGACATTATGATATCATCCATTTGAGGTATTTGGCTGTACAGAGGGGGCACACGTGTGTGCAGCATGCCAATTTGCTAATGCCTTGTGGGTCTGCAGGAAGTGGCAAGCAGCACAATGCATACAGAGAAACCTTAGGCTTGTCTCCATAGCCCCACTAGAAACAATGCTGCACACCTGAATTTCATGTCTCTGAGAGTTTGAACACCATCAGCCCATTGAGCTGAGTGTTGACTAATAGGATTTTCACCTGCAATCTGTTATGCACCATGTGACAGCCCGGCATATAGTAGAGGTCAAGTTTTCATCTAAAGTAAAATAGCATGCTGGAATAAAAACTGGAAGGGTGGCCTGGACATAACCCTGATTCAAAGAGGAAAAGCGTACATGCTTAAATTCCCAGTGTCACAGTGGTTAGCACTGCTGCTTCACAGCGCCAGGGGACCTGGGTTCAATTCCTGGCTTGGGTCACTGTCTGTGCAGAGTCTGCATGCTCTCCCTGTCTCTCCGTGGGTTTTCTCCGGGTGCTCCGGTTTCCTCCCTCAGTCTGAAAGATGTGCTGGTTAGGTGCATTGGCCATGCTAAATTCTCCCTCAATGTCCTGAAGGGGCGCCAGAGTGTGGCGACTAGGGGATGTTCACAGTAACTTCATTGCAGTGTTAATGTAAGCCTACTAATAAATAAACTTCTAACTTTATATCATGTACTCACTTTATTTAGAGAGTTACATTGAGTCGATAGCACAGAAAGAGGTTATGTGGCTCACCATAAACTATGCCCCTTATGTGCCTCCTCCCATCCCTATTCATCTTTACAAGAGTTTGTGTACAGAAATTTCTGACGGTTCAGAAGGCCATTAAAAAGCAAATGGAATCCTTAGACGTATTAATAGAGTATGAAAACAAGACATTTGTGCTAAACATTTACAGAGCACTGGTTAGCCTTCAACTACTCTGTTTGGTTCTGGGTGCCACACTTGAAGAAGGACATTAAAGTCTTTGAGAGGGTAGAGAAGATATTTATTGGGATGGTATCTGGGATAATGGACTTGAGTTTAGTGGATGAACTGGAGAAGCTGGGGCTGTTCTCTACAGAGCAGAGACAGTAAAGAGGAGATTCTATAGTGTTGTTGAAAATCATAACAGTCAGTGAGACAATAATAGACTTCAAGAGGAATGGGCAAGCGACTGGAATGAGCGGATGCATGGCCAGTGTAAATTAAATTAAATTGGTATGGTTCCTGCTCTGTCCAAGACCGCAAGGATCTACTAAAGGTCGTGAATGTTGCCCAATCCATCACGCAAAGCAGCCTCTCATCCATTGACTCTGTCTACACTTCCCACTGCCTCGGCAAAGCAGCCAGCATAATTAAGGACCCCACGCACCCTGAACATTCTCTCTTCCACCTTCTTCCGTTGGGAAAAAGATACAAAAGTCTGAGGTCACATACCAACCGACTCAAAAACAGCTTCTTCCCTGCTGCTGTCAGACTTTTGAATGGACCTACCTTGCGTTAAATTGATCTTTCTCTACACCCTAGCTATGTCTGTAACACTCGTTTCCTTCTCTATGAACGGTATGCTTTGTCTGTATAGCGCGCAAGAAATTATACTTTTCACCTATGTTAATGCATGTGACAATAATAAATCAAATCAAATCAAATCAAAAATCAAAGAAATACAGGACATTGTGATACATTTTGGTAGGATGTATGAGGAAAAGCAATAAAATGGCATTTGAACACAACCTTTTATATAGCAAGTTGTTGTGACCTGGAATGCATTGCCTAAAAGGATGATGGAAGCAGACTCCATATGAACTTCCAAAATGAATTTTGATAAATTCTTGAAAGGGAAACATTCATCAGTACAGATCAAGAATTGATGCAACAAGCTGGGCATAGTGGGGGGAACCTCACACAATATAAAGCTACTGTAGAGGAGGAATAAAGTCTGTTCTTTTTTCGTGTTGCTGTTACCACCAAGAGGTGAAAGAGCTCAGAGGACAAGAGAGTCCAGGATAGACTTTCTACCTGAGTCTGAGGAACACTTTTGTGGCAGAAATAACCCGACAGGAGGTCAGCTTATTTCTTCCTCTGCATTGTAAGCAGTGAACATGCCCTTTTTGTGGATCAAATCTATTGAGATTTATAAATATCCAGACAGATGGACTAGGATTTTCAAAAAGGCTGCAGGTTTGAGATCTGATGCGGGCGGGCTTTGAAAATCACCGTCCCAAAGGTTGCCTGATGATCCCGACGCCTTCTGGACATTTTCAAAGAGTTGGCAAGGAGGAGGAAATGAGCAAACCACTTGCCAAAAATTGCTGGGCATTTAGGTTCAGCAAGGAGCTTGTTATGTGTGGTCAGGATTGCAATTTCAACCTTTACATCGGCAAACCTGAACATTCTGGTGCACATTAGTGCCCAGCTGTCGGCTTCTTTGAGGGGATTTGAACCTCTATTTTTATTAGTTAAAGATGAAAGTGTGATGGGCCAAATGGTACCTGGTCCAGCTGGATTCCAACTAAGTGACAAGTTCCCACAATTCTGCTGCTTTTGTCCTTGGAGATGGTATAGGTTGCAGCGGAGAGAGATGATGCTGGTAAGAACTTTGATGAGTTGCTGCAGTGCATCTTGTGGATTGCATATTCTGCAGCCATAGTGTACCAGTGCTTGAGGTGGTGGATTTTGATTGCAGTGGTAGAGACATCAATCACATGAACTGCTCTGGCTGAGACAGTGTTGAGTATTATTGTGGTTACGTCCATCCAGTAAATGGTGGATATTCCATTACAATCCTGAAGTAAACCAGATAGAGATTGGAGGGAAGTTGAGGGACAAGCAGTGAGTCACTGGCCAAAGAATACCCCTGCTACTGCCCTGCCATTGTAACTGTGATGTTGCTATGGCAGGTGCAGTTTGGTTTCTGGTGAAACCAGGAGTTGGTGGTTGGAGGCTTGGTGATGGCGATGTCGTTGAAGGTAGCCTAGTATTCGCTGGAGCATTGTGGACCATGTCTTCAGCCTGATGTGGGGCCAACTGCACAGCTCCACTCAACCAGGTGGAGTCGATGACCTAGTGGTATTATCACCAGGCTATTAATCTAGAAACTCAGCTAATGTTCTGGGGAACCGAGTTTGAATCCCGTCACAGCAGCTGGTGGAATTTGAATTCAATAATAAATATCTGGAATTAACAATCTACCGCTGACCATGGAACCATTGTCGATTGTCGGAAAAACCCACCTGGTTCACTAATGTCCTTTAGAGAAGGAGATTTGCCATTGTTGCCTGGTCTGGCCTACATGTGACTCCAGAGCCACAGCAATGTGGTTGACTCTCAACTGCCCTCCAAGGGCAATTGGGGATGGGCAACAAATGCTGGCCAGCCAGTGACGCACATGTCCCACGAATGAACAAAAAAACCAGATTTGTCACCATCTGCTTGCTTGATGGAGGTGGTAAGTTTGGAATTATATTTGGAGAATTAGAAGGCGCACCTGATCAGAAACACACCTGAACTCCACCTCCTCTTCCCTCCATTTCAAAGACCAAAATCTTCCTCCCTCCTGTGCTAGTTATAAACTTGCTCTTACAGGTCACTGAGCTGCTGATTTAGCCTCTTTAGACATTGATTCGTGATTTTGCTTAAATTTAGCATGGTGTTGACTCCAAAACGGTTACTTCAAGAATTGATTTTCTTGTTATTCACTGTGTAACTTCACTTAACTCTGAAATATATTTTATAAGAGCTTGTTCTGTGATTTAATTGCCCAGAAAAAGTTTAATCTGACATGAAAGGACAACCACCTTGAACATTCACTGAGTGCTGCTTCAGTGCACAGAGTGTGAAGCTGAGAGCCTGGTGAGTGAGGGAGTTCGATGAAGTGGGAAACTATGAATTAATTGAGAAAAATACACTCAATGAACACAATAAAGATGGCAGTACAGGTGATGTGCCATGGCTGCAGCATGTGGGTGCTCCTGGGTGCCACTGCAATCACGGCCGCGATTCTCCCATCCCGACCTGCAACTTTCCTGGCAGGACGGGGTGGGAGATGTGCGTCGCTGGCCTTGTACCGGGATTTGCGCATGCGCCAGGAACGCATGCACATCTCCCAGAGCCGGCGAACAGTCGCCGGTCAGACCATGCTGGAAACCGACGGGAAGGGAGGTAAGTAATTTGAATCTTTTTTAATGTATTTTAAATATGTTTATTAGTTCATTATCGGGAACTTTCAGGTCCCGATTGAACCTCCCACCCCGCCAGGAGTACTTCATTCCAGCGGGGTTTACACTAGCTCCCCACCTTCAGCCCCCCATGGGGTTGGGTGGCGGGGGGGTGATGCCCTCTGGGCATGGGCATTCTGGCAGTGCCAGCCTATGCCCCCAGCACTGCCCAAGGGGCAAAGTGCCCATGCCCAGGGGCACCTTGACACTATCCATCAGGTATCAGGCAGTGCCAAGGGGGCGGGGCCTATTGTGGGCGGGCCTACGGGTGATCAGTGGGGGTGGGGGGTCCCGCTGCCACTCTGCAGACAGGATCGGTCTGGGATGGAGGGAGGGCAGCAACTGGGGCGGGCTAGGGGGGCATGGTCTGCCAGGGGCCTGCCTCCTGAGGGGGTCTGACGGGGGCAGCGGGGTGGAGGTTCAACCGGGTGAGGGGGGTGGGGGTATCGCCACTGCTGGGGGAGGTGGGCTATACATCAGGGCACTCTAGGATGTGGGGGAGTCAGGGCTGACCCAGGAATTGCTGTGGGGGCCATGATTGAGCCGTGGGGAGAGGCTGGAGGGGCAGCACTGTGGAGGTCCCGGGTTGGCATGCGCAGAGTTCCAGAACTGTCAAACTCCGGCGCGAATAGGCCACCCCTGCCCTGGGTTATTAATGATATTCACAACTGGGACCTCTGCAGTGCACAGAGTGCAGAGATTCGGGTGAGAAGCTGAACTGACAAAACAGTCGAGATCGAGAACAGTTTTCCTGCCAATTCAGTGCATTTGGGAGAATTGCAGCCCACATCTGCAATAAGTGTCTGCAGCTTGAGGAGCTTCAGCTCAGAGTCATTGAGCTGGAGGCTGAGCTGTAGACATTGTGATGCATCAGGGAAGGGGAAAGTTACCTGGACACGTTGATCCAGAATTATGTCACACCCCTTAGGTTAGCCTTGTCTGATTTGATCATTTGTTAAGGATAGGAGGGTGTGATTGTGAGTGGGGCAGATAAGAGGATTAGGAATGTGGGAGTGGAGCAGACTCAACCCTTGCAAATGAGCAACGAGTTGGTTCTTGCTGCTTGTATGGAAAGGCATAAGGGCTGTACAGCAGATGACAGACTGACTACAGTATGTAAGTTTTTCGGGCAACTCAGGCCTTTTTTATGAGCTGGGAAAAGGACTTGAACCCTAAAGAACTGTGAAAGTGGCCACATTTGGCTGCAGGACTTGACCAAAAATTTCCCAGGGAGCTCAGCCAGCCTGTGTGTGTGTGAAGGGGCCCAGTCCAAAAATTGCAAGCAGCCAGAAACCAGACAGACTGCTGATTAGGTTATCAGCAGCACAAAAAGGAACTCACGACATCACCAGACTAGGCCGGCAGCAAGACAATGCACCTGGTCTGGACTCAATACAGGTGATAATGGCCTTGTCCCAGAGCGAGGAGAAGCCCATTTCCATAATGGGAAAACAATTAAACGATCTCCGATGGAACAATAAAGGACAACAAGAGACCTATCACCTGGGATGGGACCATCTGGTCTCTATGGACTGTAAGATCGCAGCTGCAGATAACATTAGCAAGCCTTTGTCTGTGGAACTGCCGGTTGGAAGGGGGGTGGAGTTGGCAGGAAAAAAATTCAAGTTTTACAATATAAAAGGATGGTCAGGCCGGCCATCTCTCTCTTTTCTCTTCGGACCAGCATGACAGCACTCTCCACTCTCCTCCTGTTCCTGCCTCTCGTTAGTCTCCAGCACGCAGCCCGAAGCCCACTGAGCAATTTGAACTAGGATTGTGAGTATCCCCTGGTAATTCACGAAGTTCCCGAGATCATCATAGTGGATGAGGCTTTGGGGAAAGGGGGAGCTTTTGCATGTACCTTTCATAGTTTAAGACATGGTAAACTTGTGTAAAGTAAGCATTCCGGTGTGTCCGTTTTAGTATTCCTTCCATAGCTATAGTTTTATAGAGCATAAGGAATTGTGTGTTGTTTTCCTGGTGTTTGGTGATTGACCTTATGTATATATGTACATATACACAAGATGTATATATACATCTTTTACTTCCATTGGAGTCCGTTTTGATCTTTTCAATTTCTCACCAATGATCTCTGACTAAATCACAATGAGAAATATTCCTTACCATAATTCCGGAGTCTAGAACTGAGGGTACCCTGGGCGCTTCGAAACCACTCACTCAGGAAAGGCTGCCAGGTAGTGGATAGACAGCAGTTTCCTTTTCTCTCTCTTGGGAGTGCTACTCTAGTGAAGTAGACGCAAGGTGGCCATTGTTCCATCGGCGAGAGAGAGAATCACTCAGGCATTGGTGGGGTTTGGGTGACGGAGAACCAAACCTAAAATAAGCCCAGTGGAGTTAAAAAGAGGGATCCCGCTACAAGTACAGGAAGCCATTCAACTGGCAGGGTGGGGGGAATGGCGGAGGGGAGAGTTAAAAGGATTGTAACAGTAGGGGACAGTATTGTCAGGACCATCAACACTGTTCACTGCAGCTGAGAGCAAGAATTCAGAAGGTTGTGTTGCCTGCCTGGTTCCAAGGTTCAGGATATCTGGTCAGGGCTGGAGAGCAACTTGCAGTGGGAAGGGTTGTCATGGTCCATGCAGGTATCAATGAAGTAGTTAAGACCAGGAAAGAGGTTCTGCATAGGGAATATGAAGAACAATGCACAACTTTAAAAGCAGAACATCAGAGGTAATGATCTCTGGATTATTACTTGAGCCATGTGCAAACTTGCATAGGATAAATATTTGATTTGATTTATTATTGCCACATGTATTAGTTTACAGTGAAAAGTATTGTTTCTTGCACGCTATACAGACAAAGCATACCGTACATAGAGAAGGAAATGAGGGAGTGCAGAATGTAATGCTACAGTCATAGCTAGGGTGTAGAGAAAGATCAACTTAATGTGTGGTAGGTCCATTCAAAAGTCTGATGGCAGCAGGGAAGAAGCTGTTCTTGAGGTCAGTTGGTACATGACCTCAGACTTTTGCATCTTTTTCCCGACGGAAGAAGGTGGAAGAGAGAATGTCCAGGGTGCATGGGGTCCTTAGTTATGCTGGCTGCTTTGCCGAGGCTGCGGGAAGTCTAGACAGAGTCAATGGATGAGAGAGATGAATACATAGCTCAAAGACTGGTGTAAAAGATGTGGCTTCCAGTATGTGGGATGCTGGCACCAGTACTGGGGCAAGTGGGGGCTGCACTCTTAGGATAGACTTCACCTGAGCTGTGCTGGGAACAGTGTTCTAGTGAGTCAGACAATTAGGGAAATAAAGAGGGCTTTAAACTAACTAGAGATAGAATCATAGAATCCCTACAGTGCGGAAGAAGGCCATTTGACCCACCTAGTCTGCACCAACTCTCTGACAAAGCATCTTACCCAGCCCACCACCCCCATTCCCCATTCACATATCCCTATATCTTTACACCTCTAATCCCACTAACCTGCACATCTTGGAACTCTAAGGGACAATTTAACATGGCCAATCTACCTAAACTGCACATCTTTGGACTGTGGGAGGAAACTGGAGGAAACCCAACCCATATAGACACAGGGAAAATGTGTAAACTCCACACATACAGTAACCCAAGGCCGTAATCAAACCTGGGTCCCTGATACTGTGAGGCAGCAGTGCTAACCATTGTGCCACCATGCTGTCCCTATGCATTCCAAGGAGGAAGATTAAACAAAGGGAAATGGCAAGGCAATAGATCAAGGTAGCATTAAAGGTAATGATAATCAGAGTATGGCGTGTAGGGGACAGTGATTTAAAGCTTAAGAATATACCGGCAGATGGGCCAAGGTTCACAAAAACAGTTTGAAAACAGAATTAAAGTGTATCTGAATGCCTACAAAATTCTCATTCAAACGGATGAAATATCAGCTCAAATAGAAATTTATCTGTATGACCTGATGGCCATTACAGAGATGTGCTTACAAGAAAAGAAAAGATGGGGCCTGAATATCCAAGGGTACATGCCATTCAGGCAGAATGAGACACTGCGAAAAGAGGGTGGGGTAGCTCTGTTAATTAAAGAGGGCATTACGGTAGCACAGGGCGGCACGGTAGCACAGGGCGGCACGGTAGCACAGTGGTTAGCACTGCTGCTTCACAGCTCCAGGGACCTGGGTTCGATTCCCGGCTTGGGTCACTGTCTGTGTGGAGTTTGTACATTCTCCTCGTGTCTGCGTGGGTTTCCTCCGGGTGCTCTGGTTTCCTCCCACAGACCAAAGATGTGCAGGTTAGGTTGATTGGCCATGCTAAAATTGCCCCTTAGTGTCCTGAGATGCATAGGTTAAAGGGATTAGTGGATAAAGTATGTAGGGATATGGGGGTAGGGCCTGGGTGGGATTGTGGTCGGTGCAGACCCGATGGGCCGAATGGCCTCTTTCTGTACTGTAGGGTTTCTATGATACTACAGTAGTGAGAGATGACTTTTGTTCTAAAGATCAAGATGTAGGATCATTTTGGGTGGAACTAAGAAACAGCAAGGGACAGAAAATATTGGTGACAGTTGTTTACAGGCCACAAAACATCAGTGGTAATAAAATCACAGTATAAATCAGAAAATTAGAGGCATATGTAACCAGGGTAATGTAATAATCATGGGGGATTTCAATATACACATAGACTGGATAACCCTAATTAGCACTAATGTTTTGGAGGGCGGGGTGAGGGGGGGTTCCATGTGGAGGGATTCTATGGATGAGGGGTTCTGTAGTAGAGGGGGGTTGTGAGTTTTTTGGGAGGATGGGAAGGTTTCTATTTTTAATTTTGTTGCATCAGGGCATCCTTCAAAATGGGTGTCCCAAACGTTTAGAATAAATGGATCCTTTTCAGGTTGGCAGGGCTTTACAGTTCTTTACAGGAACAAACTGTTAATGTCCTAGCTCGAGATAATTCACAGCTCTTTAAATTGAGATTATTCCTCTCTCCATTCACATTGTTTGTACCTGTAAAGACTTGATTACCTGTAAAGACTCACATTCCAATCATTCTTCACATTCCAATCTGTAATTATCTTGTAATTGTGTCTTTGCCTATATGTGCCGTGTTTGTGAACCTACCTCCACTCACCTGATGAAGGAGCAGCACTCCAAAAGCTCGTGATTCCAAATAAACCTGCTGGACTTTAACCTGGTGTCTGTTGTGAGACTTCCTATTTTGTTGATAGGAATATTCGAATTTCTTGAGCCTATCAGCAGGCAATGGAAAACAACATCGGGATCTGATTGGTGGAGTCAACTCAGAGCAGGAAAACACTGTCTGTCCCAGTTGAGAGATGGTGGTGACTTGAAGGCAGTTAGAACGGATCTCTTAATTGTCTGGTCTGAAGTTTTTGAACTATTTTCCGTTAGTTATGTAGCAATATTCCGACATTCAGGCAGGCAGCCTGAGGCAATGGTGAGGTCGCTGATGTTACATTAGGGTGCGGGCCTGTGAGGCCTTCAGTGAGGACCGAGGAGAAGACATTGGCCAATGGCCGGCCAGGGGAGCTGCAGGGCAGTCTCAGCCTCCAGGGCTGAGGAAGGCAGGCGAACATTCAATCAACCAAAACAAGAACAGAGGCCAGGGCAGGCCAGATAAAGCCAGAGCCAGCAGAAGCAAAACAGCCAGCCAGTTGTTGAGACTTGTGGCTTGGCTGCCTGAGTGAGGTGAGGGCTAGACAGGCACCATGGTTTTTGGGGAGGTGCAGGGTGACTCGAACAGAGGCCAGGGCTGAGAGTTAGAGGGATAGGTCTAAATCAGACTAGTGAGGGCGAGAGCAGAGACCAGGTTAGGTAGCCAGCAGCAGCAGGCAGGCAGCCAGTGAGCCACCAGCGCACCTATGAGCTTAGGTTGTCAAGAGGAGCAGCTGAAATAAGGGCAACTCGTCCCCCAGGCCAGGACTAAGAAGGGCAAAGAAGCCACATCACTGGGGATGGGTTGGGGTAAGACATGGTTTTGATTTGATTTGATTTGATTTATTATTGTCACGTGTATTAACATACAGTGAAAAGTATTGTTTCTTGCGCACTATACAGACAAAACATGCCATTCATAGAGAAGGAAACGAGAGAGTGCAGAATGTAGTGTTACAGTCATAGCTAGGGTGTAGAGAAAGATCAACTTAATGCAAGGTAAGTCCATTCAAAAGTCTGACAGCAGCAGGGAAGAAGCTGTTCTTGAGTCGGTTGGTACGTGACCTCAGACTTTTGTATCTGTTTCCCGAAGGGAGAAGGCGGAAGAGAGAATGGGGCCGATTTTAGCAAATCGGCTCTAAGTGCCGGGTGCGGTCGTAAATCAGACCCGCGCCCGGCAGCCATGCTCCAGCGCCCGCATACGCCTTTTTTCGGCGCGGGTCTAGTGGGTGGGGCCTAGCGCATTTGCATCTGTCGGCGCGCCAACCAGCACATGCGCAGTTCGGGAAGAATCTGGCAGAACGCGCCCGGGCGCAAAACAAAAAGCAAAGAGCGGAGAGAACTTCTCTGCCGTTCATCCTCTGGTCGGGGGGTGGGGGGGTGGGGTGGGGGGAGGGGGGTGTGACTTATCATTCCCTGGGGGGTGGGGGGGAGAGGGGGTGTGACGTCTCATTCCCGGGGGGGGGCAGTGGGGGGGAGGAGAGGGGGTGTGGCGTCTCATTCCCTGGGGGGGTGGGGGAGAGGGGTGTGACCGATCATCCTCTGGTCGGGGGGGGGGTTCCGCTGTGTGTCTGCGGCACATCCTTCCTGGCACCATCACTGGTACACTGCCAGCCACAGATTACTCTTCCCTGCAGGGGCAAGAGAGCGGGAGAGATGGCTGTGGCTGGTAGTGAACCAGTGAATGATCCGTCACACCACCTCTCCACACACCCCCAGGGGATGATCCATCACACCCCCCCTCTCCTCCCCCCCCCCGCCCACCCCCCCCCCCCCCCCACACACAGGGGATGATCCGTCACACCCCCACCCCCACCCCCCAAGGGGATGATAAGTCACACCCCCTCCCCTCCCACCCCCCCCAAGAGGGCGATGTGGGCCCGCCCCGTCTCCTCATCCCCCCCCCCCACCAGAGTTCTAACTGGGCCCGCCCCCCCCCCCCTCCTCCGGCAGACGCCAGCGGACCTGTGTGAAGCCCGGTCACTTCAGCCGTGGCTCGAAGTCAGTGTCCAGGAACCTGCTGCAGGCTGTCGAAGGACTGAAGGTGAGCGGGAAGGACGGTGGAGGGAGACCACGATCGAAGTAGGTTAGGGGTGTGCTCTGCCGGGGGGGCCTGCCTCCCAGAGGGGTCCGATCCCGGGGGGGGGGGCTGCCTCCCAGAGGGGTCCGATCCCGGGGGGGACGGGGGTTGGCCTCCCAGACGGGTCCGATCCTGGGGTGGGGGTCTGCCGGGGTGGTTAGATGGGGGTGTCCGCGAAAGGTGGGCCTCGGCGATTCCCCTGCCGAATAAAAGTACAAGTTGGACTTTTATTTATCAGGTCGGTAAAGGCGCGGACGCGAATTGGGCCGAACGCTGGTAAAGGGGGAATTGATGGTAAAGTTGGGCGCGCGCTTCATTGTGCTAATTTAAATGCATGCAAATCAGCCCGCTGGCCGATTCGGGCGCGCACCGGATCGGCGCCCGGATCGGCCATTGGTAAAGGCATGATTGGCCTTGGGTCGGGTCTGGACCGCGTTTTAGGCCCGACGCCCAACTTTACCACGATTTTGCGCCCGAAAACGGGCGCGAAATTTTGGTAAAATCGGGCCCAATGTCTCGGGTGCGTGGGGACCTTAATTATGCTGGCTGCTTTGCCGAGGCAGCGGGAAGTGTAGACAGAGTCAATGGATGGGAGGCTGGTTTGCGTGATGGATTGAGCTACATTCACGACCTTTTGTAGTTCCTTGCGGTCTTGGGCAGAGCAGGACCCATACCAAGCTGTGATACAACCAGAAAGAATGCTTTCTATGGTGCATCTGTAAAAGTTGGTGAGAGTCGTAGCTGATATGCCAAATTTCCTTATGCCTCTGAGAAAATCGAGGCGTTGGTGGGCTTTCTTAACTATAGTGTTAGCATGGGGAGACCAGGACAGGTTGTTGGTGATCACGGGGTCCCCAGCAAGGAAGCAGAGCAGAGATCCCCCAAAAGTGTAAGGCCACCTCTGGCCAGGTGGCTCCGGCAATGCCTGTCCCACTGACCAGAATGGCCAAATCCCACGCCAGCTTCTGTGCTTAGATCCTGATTAATTATGCACAGACAAGTTCCCTCTGACTCTCCTGGTGGGCCAGCATCTGATTCGTCCGCTCGCCCTCAGCTGACAGGTTTGAAGGCCCTGGAGCCATATTTAAACACCAGTCCAGCACACTCATATCACTCTCTCCAGCCCATCTGCCTTCACGAGACTGTGCAGGATATCAGCAACCCAGAGGAAAAACACTAGCAACATCAAGAAGTCTGTTCCTCAATTGACCTCCGCCCATCACATCTGCAGTGTTCGCACATCCCCTTCCAGTAAACAATGTGGTCTCCCTTTGTCCCCCTTGTTTGTGAGCTTTTCATGCATCCTTGTCAGGGTCCAACTTCGCTTCCCTCAGTCTTCTCTCTGCCTTCCATTGTTCGACTTCCTCATCCACCTCCTTGCCCTTCTGCTTGCCATCATGAGCCCACACCCTATCTGCCTCCACCAATTGCCCAAACACCCCCACCTCTCGCCCTCCCTTGTCTTCATCAGGCCACCCGCCCCACCCCAGCCTCACCTCGCACTATATCCACAGTAAAACTTCAGACATTTGTTGTGGTGGCAGCATGAGTCCAACAGCAGTGTTGTCCAGATAGACACTGGTGTGTGGCACCAGGTGCGTGGCACCAGGGGGAAGGTAACCCCTGTACCCCCCAATCCTAGGTGCCGTACAGATCCTACTCAGTGACACAGGAGGGTACATGGTTCCAGCAGCATGGTGCTGTCATGAAGACCAGCTTGGCATGAAGAAGGAGAGCAGGAACAGGTCTGCCCTGGCAGAGTGGTGTATAGTGCATCAGGAGCAGTGCAGCACTCTGGCAGAAAGGCTTTGTTGCACTCACCCCGAAGTCCCTGGTGAACTGAGGACTGCCTTGTCCACGCTATTCTTTAGCAATCAGGTTTGACACTGATGTGATTTCCCATTGGCATGATGCAAGATAGAGAGGCCTGACAGGACACCGACAACCAACTGTTGTCATGAATATTCATGAGATGCAAAGAATGTAAATAGAGCTCAACCCAGCAGTTAATGGGACGGCTGACCTGTCATTAACCTGCCACTGTGAGAATTGCAATGTAATTTTACGCCGGATTCTTTCTGCCAACCTGCCATCAAACCCGCAGCAGGCAGGTTGGGAGAATTCCCTTCACAGGGTATTTCCTAAATGGTGAGAGGCTGAGAAGTGTTGAACTTCAAAGCAACTTGAATGCCCTTGTTCATGAGTCACTGAAAGCTAACATACTATATTCGGCAAGCAATTAAGAAGGCTAACGGTATGTCGCCTTTATTACAAGAGGTTTTGTGTATAGGACTAAGGATGTCTTACTGCAGTTATATAGAGCTTTGGTTAGACCACAGCTGGAGTATTGTGTGCAGTTTTGTTCTCCTTATCGAAGAAAACATATCCTTGCCACAGAGGGAGTGCAACAAAGATTCACTTAGCAAAGTCCTGGGATGGAGGGATTGTATTATGAGGAAAACTGAAACAAACTGAAACGCTATTCTCTGGAGTTTCAGAGAATGAGAGGTGATCTCATTCAATCATACAAAACTCTTGCAAGACCCGACAGGATAGATGCATGAAGGATTTCCCCCTGGTTGGGGGTTGGGGGGGGTGGGGGTGGGTGGTCTAGAACCAGGGGACACAGTCTCAGAATAAGGGGCAGGCTATTTAGAACTGAGATGAGGAAGAATTGCTTCACTAGATGTTGGTGATGATTGAAATCCTCTGTCCCGGAACACAAAGGTGGCTCAGTCTTTGAGTATGTTCAAGATTGAAATCAATAGATTTCTATATATTAAAAACATCAAAAGATATGGGGATAGCGCAGGAAAATGGTGCTGGAAGTAAAAGGTCAGCCATGATCTCATTGAATGACAGAGCGGGCTCGTAGGGCTGAATGGCCTATTCCTGCTCCTATTCCTGCTCCTATTTCAGCAAAAGCAAAATTCCCAATGATATATTTTGGAATTAAACACAGAAATACCAAAACCATAGGCATTAAGGAAACTATTATCCTTTCAAGCCCACGCTAGAAAATTTCAACCATATAATTTATTATTGTTAAAAGCACTCAAACATATAATTAATATACAACATTGTTTACTTTATACATTTTGCAAAACGTTCCAACAGTAATCTCAAGATCTGTTCTCAATATTGAAAATGAATTGTTTAAATATTTCAAAGTGAATGTGGGGCTGTATTTTAACAGCCCTGGGGAAACAGGCTGTGAGGTGAGAGGGAGGCAATATGGCAGTGGGAAGCTATTGCAAGAGGTACATGATATTTCCTGTAGCCCTGGTATTTTACAAACAGCTGGAACCTCGGCAGTGTACAATTGCGCCAGATAACTACTGAAGTGAAGAGCCACTCCCCTGTTCCCGAACAGCATTTTGCCAGCATTAGGAGGGGCCCCGCTACACGAGGAGCCGACCAGGTAAACCCTGGCAGCCTACCAGCAGGTACCAGGTGGGTTTCTCCTTTACGGCTGCTCCATGGCCCATGGACCGGATCACAGCACTCTACAGGACTGCCACCTAAGGGTGACCACCCTCACCCAATCGCCAAAGGGGAAGCCTCACCTTCAAACTGCAGCCTTAGCAGAGCTGCCAAGCTGCCAGCCCTCTGATTGGGCCAGCACTTTAAGAGAGCGGGCCGCCATCTCCAACTGGACAGCAGGTCGGCTGCTAGCCTGTTGATTGGTTGCCTCCAGTAAGAAGTCAACCCCCATCCCACTCCCACAATACTGGGTCTCACCTACTGGGAGCAGGGTCAACCCTCGCTTCCGGTCCCGGCAGCAAGAGTTCTCAACTCCTGACAGTTTCTCTCATTTAGACAACTCAAAAAAGAAGCTGGGTGTAATCGTGTTACATTCATCTTCAGAGAACCAACAACAGAATTTAATTGTCATCAACTATACAACAGAAATCAATCCTGGAGTAACTGATGTCACAGAAAGAAACGGATCTCACATAAAGGTCAATGAATTTCCAGTTCACCCCAACTCCCCTGCCAACGCACACAGCAACACCCCACTCCCCCAATCTTCCAAGCGATGAACCCCAACAGATCAATAAATTTATGATGATGATATCTGACTATGAAAATGTTTTCAATCTTTCACTGGTGCCAGTGGACAGATAATACCATCACATTGTCCACTCAGTTAATGCTACAGAAGAAAATTGGCCCCATAGAATGTATACCTTCAAATAAAATTAGTGGGTATTTCAAAGTGCATGGGTTAACTAAGGACAGTTACCACAGGTTTGTTAAAGGCTAGTCACATGTGATGAATATTACAGATAACTGGTGAGATAAAGTGAGTCAAAAATTAATGTATTGATTTGAAGACACACTTAATGAGATGTCACAGAATATACTTGTTAAAAAATTCACAAATGGTAAGAGCTTAGAGTGAAAATTGGTTGATGGAATAAATTGGTTGATGGACTAACTGAGCTTTGACCACAGAGTACTATTGCAGTGTTAGGCAGCCCACATTAATAAACAGACATTAAAATGTCATGACAATGGGTCCATCCATGATCTAGAGTGCAGGTAGCAACCACATTGCGGCCATTTCTGGGAGCCCCATTGGGATTAAATCCCAATCAGGCAGTGTACTGATGGCTGCTGGGGTTTCTGCATTCTGCAGCATGGACCTTCTGCCTCCAAAGCCTGCTGGCCAATCAGAGGATGTCAGTTCCACTGGACCAGCAGCGCCACCAGATGCCACAAGACAGTACTGCAGTAGGCTCCTGGAAGAGGATGGTTGCTGGAGCCCTTGAGCTTTTAAGTAGGGCAAGCTCACCGAGACCAGTCAACCAGGATCGCTGGTGGAAAGGATTTGAAGAGTTGTGAGGGTAAATACTCAAAACAGAATACCCTGCTTCTTAGAGTATTTAAGTATTGATTTGGTTTGATTTATTTCCTGATCAATCGTGACACCCAGATGTTGATGGTGAGTCATTCAACAATAGTGAAGTTATTGAATGTCAAAGGAAAGTATTTAGACTGATCATTGCCTGGCACTCATGTGGTGCAAATGTTATTTGACACTCACCAGTCGAGCCTGGATGTTGATCAGGTCTCATTGCAAGTGGGCATGGACTGTTTCATTGTCCAAGGAGTTGTAAATATAACTACAGTAAGAAGTCTCACAACACCAGATTAAAGTCAAACAGGTTTATTTGGTAGTTGGACTTTAACCTGGTGGTGTGAGACTTCTTTAGTAAGGCGTTTGATAAGGTCCCTCATGGTCGGCTTATGATGAAAGTGAGGAGGTGTGGGATAGAGGGAAAGTTGGCCGATTGGATAGGTAGCTGGCTGTCTGATCGAAGACAGAGGGTGGTGGTCGATGGAAAATTTTCGGATTGAAGGCAGGTTGCTAGCGGAGTGCCGCAGGGATCAGTGCTTGGTCCTCTGCTCTTTGTGATTTTTATTAATGACTTAGAGGAGGGGGCTGAAGGGTGGATCAGTAAATTTGCTGATGACACCAAGATTGGTGGAGTAGTGGATGAGGTGGAGGGCTGTTGTAGGCTGCAAAGAGACATAGATAGGATGCAAAGCTGGGCTGAAAAATGGCAAATGGAGTTTAACCCTGATAAATGTGAGGTGATTCATTTTGGTAGGACTAATTTAAATGTGGATTACAGGGTCAAAGGTAGAGTTCTGAAGACTGTGGAGGAACAGAGAGATCTTGGGGTTCATATCCACAGATCTCTAAAGGTTGCCACTCAAGTGGATAGAGCTGTGAAGAAGGTCTATAGTGTGTTAGCTTTTATTAACAGGGGGGTGGAGTTTAAGAACCGTGCAACTGTACAGGACCTTGGTGAGACCACATTTGGAATATTGTGTGCAGTTCTGGTCACCTCACTATAAGAAGGATGTGGAAGCGCTGGAAAGAGTGCAGAAGAGATTTACCAGGATGCTGCCTGGTTTGGAGGGTAGGTCTTATGAGGAAAGGTTGAGGGAGCTAGGGCTGTTCTCTCTGGAGCGGAGGAGGCTGAGGGGAGACTTAATAGAGGTTTATAAAATGATGAAGGGGATAGATAGAGTGAACGTTCAAAGACTATTTCCTCGGGTGGATGGAGCTATTACAAGGGGGCATAACTATAGGGTTCGTGGTGGGAGATACAGGAAGGATATCAGAGGTAGGTTCTTTACGCAGAGAGTGTTTGGGGTGTGGAATGGACTGCCTGCAGTGATAGTGGAGTCAGACACTTTAGGAACATTTAAGTGGTTATTGGATAGGCACATGGAGCACACCAGGATGATAGGGAGTGGGATAGCTTGATCTTGGTTTCAGATAAAGCTCGGCACAACATCGTGGGCCAAAGGGCCTGTTCTGTGCTGTACTGTTCTATGTTCTATGTTCTTATTGTACCTACCCCAAACCAACGGCAGCATCTCCACATCATAAACATAACTAAACATGGCAATTCCAGCAAACACTCCACATCCAATCTTATGATTGAGGGTCGGTAGCTGCAGGTTATGATTCGATGAGTATGATTATGTCTGGCTGCTGCTTGACTAGTGCATGGGATAGTTCTCCCAGTTTTTGCACACGTTCCCTGATGTTCATCAGGAGCCCTTTTGAGGGATTGACTGAGTGGAGTATTCTGTTTTCATGTTCAATGCCAGGTAGTCCGGGTGCAGGGTGCAGGGTGATTTTAGTCTTAGAGTTTCATGGAGTGGTTTGATACAATCCAGGGTCTTACTCTAACATTTCAGAGCACAGTTGTGAGGGCTTTGCAGTGGGTTTGGAGTCCCATACATGTGGATGGTAGATTTCCTTCCCTCAAGTAGTTGGGGAATCTGGTAGCTTCATGGTCCTCATTACTGAGACTTGCTTTTTATTCCAGATCTGCGGTGGAATATTCCCAAAACAATTCTAAGTGCCAAATTTGTGTGAAAACTGGAGTAAACCCTGCTGTTTTTTTCAGCAGGATTTTCAAAATGAATCTCCCACACTCTGAGCTCTGCAGAGTGCCCTAGTGAGATTCACATTGAAAATCAGAGGGCGGGGCCCATTCCTGCTGGAGACGCCGGCAGCATAGCGCTGAGCGGGCCACTGCGCATGCGCCACTCTGTCAGCGTCGAGATCGGTACATGCGCAGTAGCCCCGCACTGCTGGCCTCCCGATCACTGGCCAGCTCAATCGCTGGTCAGCCCCACGACCCCGCAATGCTGCTTCACCGATCCCCCCACAGACCGATCACTGGCCTCCCGGACGTGTTCGGACCAGCCTCAACATCCCCCGCCATCCCCTCTCACCACTGCCCGCCTCAATCTTCCCACCCCATCGGCAGCCCTGATCTCCCAATCCCTGCCCCTGCACCAACAGCCCCGACCAGCCCCCCCCCCCCCCCCCCCCCGCCGCAGTCCCATCCCCACCCCCTGCAGTCCATCCCACCCTCCCCCCACTGCAGGCCCAATCCCCCGCCAGGCCGACCTCACCCCTCACCCCAATGGCCAGCCCCCATTGCTGGCTCCCCTCCCTCTGTCATCAAACCCAAAGTGCAGAGTGGCAGTTGGACCACCCACCCCCACTATTCTCTCCCCCAGAGGCCCTGCACCTACTGGCTCTGCCCCCTCTGACTCCACCTCTTTGGCACTGCCTGATGCCTGGTGGGCAGTGCCAAGGTGCCCTCTGGACATTACTACTTTGTCCCTTGGGCAGTGCCAGGGGGCCAGGCTGTCTCTACCAAGCTTGCAATGCCCAGGGGGCACTCCCAACCACCTGGGGGGCCCTCCATCACCCCCCTTCACTCCAGCGGACTGGGCCATCAGCTCCCCGCTAGTGGGGAGCCATTGTAAACCCCGCTGGGAGTGAACCACTCCTGGCAGAGGCAGGGGAGAGGCTAATGGGCCCAGAGACTTCAGTCCCAGGCCCAATAAGATGCTAAACCTCATTTTAATAATTTATACAGCTCTGTGCCGATTTCTGGCATGGAGCTGATGGTGCTGGAAATCAGGCGGTCGGAAACGCATGGAGGCCGTGGCGCCCGGCGGGATGCCCGCTGTGCTGGGAGAATCGCCCTCCCCTGATTTAGTTGACTGAATATTGGTTGCTATGAGATGTGGAAAAGCTTCCACCGGTCCAGCTGTGGGTTTGAGTATTCGTTTAAGTTACATGGTCACAATGGAGTCAGGGGACCATCCTCACTTTGACAAACTCAAAACTTAATTGAACAAAAACAAGAAAATCAGCCAAAAGTTTGAACAATATAATTCTAAATCTCTTGGGGTACATGGAAGAAATGTTTATTTCTTGCAGTAACTTTTCCATTTACACCTTCTCTCCAAAGACAGCTGAAGCTGATGCCGGAGGACACAGCCATTCTCACACAAGCTGATCCTGAGAGAAACTTCAGACAATTAAATTAATGGAATGTTGTTCTTTCCAGTCAGAAATTGGTTTGAAAAAAATATTGCTGTTGGAATGTGGGGAAGGGCCCAGCTCATCCTCTTTTGGCATACTGTATTTTTTAAAGTTTCTACTCCATCCTTAAAGTTACAAAACCAATGCTCAGAGTGCACTGGGCAGACCCAAATCCATTCCTTATTTGCTCCAAAACCAAATTCAAATCCAATTGAATCTAATGCATGGTTCTCCCATAAAAGAAACAAACAAGATACAAGCTGACAAGATCAGGCATTGCCCCCATTTTGGGCTTGATCTGACGTTTGATCTTAGCCAAAATGCCAAGGTTGTTCCATGAATTGTTGTCACTTGATGCAGGAGTGTAAAGTTAATGAGGAGCAAGACATAGATGATGAAGAAAAACTGTCACTCAATCTCACACTCAAATAGTAACACTGCACAAAAAGGAGCATAGAGTCAGGATCTGCACATGCTGAGTTACCAGGCAGCTGTGGCCAACTCCCTGGTAGATATTTCCATTTCATAGGACTCCGATGAGGGGTTTTCTGGGATGGCGTGCAGCATAAGGCTGATGGGGTATGCACAATAAAATACCTGATGCATTGGCAGGCCTGCCAGGAAGTCTGCTGTCACTTGTGGATCATGGAGACATCCTGCACCAAACTAACACAGGGTTTTGTGAAGAGCTACCCTTCCCAGTGTGGTAATGGTAGCCAACTCCATGAGGACACGTGCAGCAACTGATGGACAGTATCTGAGCTTCCATTACAACACAAGCTGAAAAAATTCCAACTTTTAAGTGCTGCAGTGGAAACCCAGGCTAAGGTCATGATATCTGTTTGCTGCCTTGCCAGCTCAGACTGATGCCATCAAGGTTATGGATGTGAAAAGGGGCTTTCAAGCTCTTGTGGTAAGCCAGCAATCTGCCCTCCAACAGATTACTAGGATTGTTGTGGCACAGCCCCAGGAGTGAGTCAGTGAGTCCATGGTGCATGAACTTGCTGTCCTCTCTCCAGATTCCAACATTTGTCCTCCCGTCACTGCCAATCCATCACCAATGCTACCAAAGTAGCAGGCACTCATCTGCAATATATACAAAATGTGGTCGCACACCAACTGCAAACTCAGGGAGTGGGTATCTTTGAAGTTGCAGTGCCCACAAAGCCACATGCTGTGTGTGCAGTCAGTGGCTTCATGCACCGGGGGAAGCCCACTATCCTAGCAAAGCCACATGCATATTCCACACGTTTCTCTGAAGTCAGAGAGTACATAATGTACTCCTCTCCCCTGACATAAAGAGTACAGCAGATGAGAAGTGTTACACACAGTGTCCACTCCAAGACTTGAAGAATCCCAACACAAGGACAGAGCAACCTTCACAGCCACTGGCAGTGCTGTCTTTGCCTTTAGATTGCGGGTCTGCCTGCAAGAGGTAGCAGAGTGCTGTCATTTGTGGCCATCTGTAGGCCCCAGAAAACACTAACAGCTGAGATGCAAAGAAGGGAAGTCCATCAACAACTTGAGCATCATCCTCTCTTCACAGCAGACAAAGGAGGAGGCAGCGACAAGGAAATGTCCAAAGGGTTAATGAGGTGGGAGTAGACCATCATCCTGTGGCGTGAAAAATTCTCTTCATTCCTTTAATGGTGCATCTACTGTCATGAATTTACTGTAAGTTATTGTAGGCAGTGTGTACTTTCAGTCCCCTTACTGTTGTGTTCACTGTATCATGTTTAACAACAGCTTATTTTACTTTAAACACTAACCGCAGTAAACCACAGTAAGAATTTTGCTTTGTAAGGGCCAGCTCTGATAAGTGTCATTGCATCACCATTTCTAGCTAACGTAACCCACACTTCACCAATGTGATTGAACTGGTATGCGTTGCAGATGCTAACATTTACTTTGAATTGAAAATGTAAATCTGTCTGTAATAATATTGAAATCATTGGCGGGAATTTTACCGCCCTGCCTGCCACGGGAATCGGAGCGAAGCGAGGGGCGGACAATGGGAAGCTGTGTTGACCTCGGGCGGGGTTTTTATGGTTTCGGGATGCGCAGCATTTTACAGCCTCACTCAGACAAGACCAGAAATTCCCACCCGAGGTCAACAGAAATTTCTGTTGTTTGTTTATTTATTTGCATCACAAGTATGCTCACATTAACACCACAATGAAGTTACTGTGAAAATCCCCTAGTTGCCACCCTCGGGCGCCTGTTCGGGTACACTGAGGGAGAATGTAGCATGGCCAATATACCTAACCAGCACTTAGTCTGGAGAAAAGATGTTTTGCTGCAATAATAAGAGCCTTGGTGAGACTTCACCTGGAGTATTGTGTACAGTTTTGGTCTCCTTGCCAAAGGAAGGATATATTATAGAGGGAGTGCAAAAAGGTTCACCAGACTAATCCCTGGAATGGTGGGATTTATCCCATGAGGGAAGGTTGAGGGGACTGAATCTGTGTTCTCTCGAGTTTGAGAGGTAATCTCTTCAACCAGATAAAATTCATACAGGATTTTTCCCTACGCTGGGTGGTTTGGAACCATCAGACATAGTCTCAGAATAAGGGACAAGCCATTTAGGACTGCGATGAGGAGGAATTTCATCACCCAAAGAGTGCTAACTCTTTGGAATTTCCTACCTCAGAGGGCTGTGAGGCTCAGTTACTGAGTATGTTCAAGACTGAGTTTGATAGATTTCTGAATAGTAAAGATACCAAGGGATATGGGAATGGTGCAGGATATTGGCTTTGAGATCAAAGATCAGCCATGATCCGGAGAATGCTCGAGGGGCAATGGGACCAGTGTCTGAGCAAAATGGGTAAATAGAGAAATGACAAAGGCTTTAAAATAGTAAGATTGGTGAAGGGATCTACAAGAATCACAAGCAATGATACTTGGTTAACAAAATGGCCGGTGGAATTAGGGAGAATAAAGTAGAGGCGGACATCTTAGGAAGGGAGGAAAGAGATTTATAGAACAGGAGTCTATAAAGTTGGGTGAACATAAAGTCAGAGGAAATCCAATAAAAATTGGTTAAAATGTCTGTACAGCAATGTGCAGGCTGCCCATAATAAAACAGGAAAACTGAAGACAATCATTTGTTGGGAGGAGCTAGATACAGCAGGGATTATTGAGACAATGGGCAGGATTTTACGGTCTCGCATGGGTGAGACCTGAAATTCCTACCCGAGGTTACGGAGATTTCCGTTGTCAGACCCACGCCCGCTCTGATTCCGTGGCAGGTGAGATGGTAGAGTTCTGGCCATGGTTACAGAAAAGTCAGGACTGGGAATTAAACATTACAAGTTTTGAGGCTCCCAGCATGTCAGATGCCAGTTTTCAGTCAATTTGATTCACTCCACATGATATCAACAAACTGTTGAGGGCACTAGATACTGCAAAGGCTTTATACCCTGACAACATTCCAACAATAGTACTGAAGACTTGTGCACCTGAATTATCCACTCCCCTAGCCAAACTGTCCCAGTACAGCTACAGCGCTAGCATCTCCCGGCAATGTGGGAAATTTGGGTGACATGGTGGCACAATGGTTAGCATTGTTGCCTCACAGCTCCAGGGACCCGGGTTTGATTCCCGGCTTGGGTCACTGTCTATGCAGAGTCTGCACATTCTCCCCGTGTTTGCATGGGTTTCCTCTGGGTACTCCGGTTTGCTCCACAGTCTGAAAGACGTGTTGGTTAGGTACATTGGCCATGCTAAATTCTCCCTCAGTTCCCTACCCGAACAGACGCCGGAGTGTGGTGACTAGGGGATTTTCAGAGCAACTTCATTGCAGTGTTAATGTAAACCTACTTGTGACAATAAAGAGATCAATAAATTGCCCAGATGTGTCCTGTACACAAAAAGCAAGACAAATCCAAGCCAGCTGATTACTGTCACATCATGTTTATTCATGATCATCATAAAAGTGATGGAAGGAGTAAATGACAGTGCTATCAAGCAGCAATTGCTCAGCAATAACCTGCCCACTGACACTCATGGGATGTTTGCGACAGGTTTGGGGGTGGGAGGGTGTAGAGAATCCAGTGGGAGACAAAAAATCAGAAACAGTTTGAAATTCTCCCACTGGCAGATTAATAGTGGTTCTCCCATTGCTTGGTTGTGTGAACGCCATTTACAATAATTTATATATCAGGAATACTCATTAAAACAGCTGCTCGCCAGAATCCCATCAGGCCTTCCAATCTTAGATCATGCCAGTGGAAAATCATGTTGGCATCAAACGTGTTTCAAAAAGAGTGGCATGCACAAAGTGGATCTCAGTTCACTCAAGGCTACCTGCCATAGCGCTGCACCTCTCCTATTGTGCTTAACACCACACCGTTGGGGCAGACTCGTTCCTGCCCTCCAGCTCCATGCCAAGCTGGTTAGCTCCGCTGGCTGGACAGCTGGTTAGTGATGCAGAATGACGCCAATAGCGTGGGTTCAATTCCCGTATCAGCTGAGGTTATTCATGAAGGCTCACCTTCTCAATCCTGCCCCTCACCTGAGCTCTAGTTATCCGCAGGTTAAATCGCCACCGATCAGCTCTTCCCTTTAAAGGGGAGAGCAGCCTATGGTCATCTGGGACTATAGTGACTTTACCTTTACATGATTCCATGCTGAGTGTTTGATGGGAATCAGCTCAAATCAAATCAAATCAAATCAAAATCAAATGATTGCGGAGGGAGCTGAGGGAGGACTTAGCCTGATGGAGTGGAGAAAATCCTTCATCTGCTTCCTGCACTGCATGGCACTTATGGCATGTTTGCCAGCCACACTTGTTAAGTTCGTTTTCAGGAGACTTCTTACATTCTTGAAGCAATACGCAGACACCGACTGTTGTCCGAAACACAAGTATTTTATTGGCCTTACGTGTAAGCTGGCAACTTTTGCTACGTAACTTCCATTCAGTTCTGGGAGTCGGTTAGCAAAAGTCCGCAGATCCAGGGGGCGGTCCCCTTTTATACCATTCGCGTGCTTACAACATTCTACATTAATACGTCATTTGGGGCGTGATTAGCACTGCTGCCACTAGCCAATTAAATCCCAGCAACACTTAGTTACAATTAACTTCCAATCACATTCCTTCACAAACTAAGCCCATTACTTCATTGTTTCGGTTCCTCTTTTTGAAGCTAAGCAGACCACAAAATTGGCTATTTTCTCCTTCTTGGGGCTTTCTACATACACTGGCTAACCACAAACTGAGTGCAGCCAGTCATGTACTATTTCCCAGTGACCACAGCGCAAACACTAAGTTAGCCATTTTAGGAGGGCAAGGAGGCCCAAGCTGAATGTCAAATTAGCTTAAAATGGAAGAAGGTGCTGTTAGCTGCACCCTGCAAGCTCTTATAACATGAAATGCCCAAGATTTCAACCCCTTAACATCTCACACTGACCTCCTGGACAAAGGCCTCCCAGGCCGGAATGGAGAGGTGAGGTTGGTGTGCTTCCTCCTTTGGGCAGAGGACATGCCCCTGGACCTAGATACCTCAAATCCAGGCCTCAAGGACCTAGTGATTGAATCAGGTTGCAGACTTCTTCTTCAGCTGCTAGCATTTTGCCTCAGGGTTCTGGACATCCTGCACTCCTGCATGATCTCACGAGAACATGTGGGGCTGGATATGAGGGTGCTGGATTGGCATTTACATTTGGCTATCAGACCCTTGAAAAGTGACCATTTGAATCAGCTACTGACCTGCCAGGTGATTCAGAGAGATGCACATTCGTGCATAATTAATGAGATTCCAGGTGTAGAATTAGATGTGAGTTCACATCATTCCAGCCAGAGGGAACACCACCGCCACTGGACTTAGAAAAATAAAATGGAGAACTCTGTCCTCAGTTTAGGTTCTGCCAGGGCCACACAGCTCCTGATCTCATTACAGCTTTGGTTCACACATCGACAAAAGAGCTGAACTCCAGAGGTGCATATGACTGACCTTGATATCAAGGCAGCATTTAACTGAATGTGGCATCAAGCAACCCAAGCCAAACTGAAATCAGTGGGAACCCAGGGGAGTAATTTCCACTGGTTGGTGTTATACCCAGCACAAAGGAAGAGATTTGTCATTTTCGGGGGTCAATCATCTCAGTTCCAGGCCATCATTGTAGGAGTTCCTCAGGGGAATGTCCTGGGCCTGACCATCTTCAGCTGCTTCATCAATGATCTTCAAAGAACAAAGATCAAAGAAAAGTACAGCACAGGAACAGGCCCTTCGGCCCTCCAAGCCTGTGCCGATCATGATGCCTGCCTAAGCTAAAACCATATGCACTTACGGAGTCCGTATCCTTCCATTCCCATCCTATTCATGTATTCGTCTAGTTGCCCCTTAAATGCCACTATCGTACCTGCTCCCACCACCTCCCTGGGCAGCGCGTTCCAGACATTCACTACTCTCTGTGTAAAAAGCTTGCCTCGCACATCTCCTCCAAACTTTTCCTCATGCACCTTAAATCTATGTCCCCTGGTACTTGACTTTTCTACCCTAGGAAAGAGCATCTGACTATCCACTCTGTCCATGCCATTCATAATCTTGTAAACCTCTATCAGGTCACCCCTCAACCTCCGTCTTTCCAGGGAGAAGAAATCGAGTTTATCCAACCTCTCCTCATAGCTAATACCCTCCAGACCAGGCAACATCCTGGTAAACCTCTTCTGCATCTACATCCTTCTGGTAGCGTGGCGACCAGAATTGAACACAATATTCTAAATGAGGCCTAACTAAGGCTCTGTCCTTCCATCATATGGTCAGAATTGGGGATATTCGCTGATGACTGCACAATGTTCAGCATCATTTGCAACTCCTCAGATACTGAAGCAGTTCACACCCATGAGAAAAGGATCTGGGTGATAAGTGGCAAGTAACATTCATACCACATTCATTATCTTCTGCATTAAGCAGGGAAATCTCAACCGACACTTTGCCTTCCCCCTTCTTAGTTTGAAGCTCTTGTCAAAGGTTTGGAGAAATTAAAATCTAAGGTAATTGTACTTCTGCAAGAGAGTGAAATCCAAAGAAACATTTTAATCACATGGAATATTCAGCATCCATTGAAATCCTTATAAACTGATGGAAGATGGACTGATCATTAGAAAGAAGTACACAGCAGCTGAAGCACTGAACTTCAGCCTCAGGAATCAGATTAAATCATGTTTATAGTCTCCAATGTATAAAGACTGCTTCCAGCTAAGTTAGTTTAGGCCATTATGACTAAACAAAAACCTTTTCTGTGAGTTAATGCTGAAGGGCTGTCCTCAGTCTGTTCTTACACTGAGTATCGAATTAACAGCCCCACACATGCACTGAGTATTGATTTCCACCTGAAATCAGCAGTAAATTCACAGCATGTTCTTCAGCCGCAATGTACAAATTTTCTGCTGCACAACATTAAACTAAATCAGGGAACAGTCTAATGCAGGATTTGCTTCTGAAATTGGAGTACGTCACTCAAATCAACCCAAATGCTGCAATTTTTTTAAAAATCCACAATATAATTTAAAAATCTAATTAGAAATCATTTCAATCATGAGATGAAATAAACAATAATAGAAAATGCAATGGTAGAATGTTTAACATCACATATTTGAAATACATTGCAATGTATTGCTAAGGACAAGCTGTTGGAGTCACATGTATATACATATATCCAGCACAAGGGAATTTCTTGGTTCAATTAAAATCCTCAAAAGTTTCAAAGTTTATTTGAATTCACAACTAGTGCATTTTTCAGACTACCAAATTGAACATCAATAACTTGCAGAATATTACAATGAAAATATGGATTATTTAAATCACTATTGAAGAATTATCAGTCAGGCCATTGATTAAATTATACAAACATGAAGTGATTTTCCACCTTATGGCAATTTTACTGATTTAGTGCCACATGGATAATAGTTTACCATGGGCTGGATTCCATTCTCCCCTGCCAGCGTGCTTGAAAGTGGGTTGGGTCAGAGGAATTGAAGGAAATTAGTATTACGAGAAAAATAGTGCTGGAGTAATTAATGGGACTGAGAGTCGATAAATCCAGTAAGAAGTCTCACAAAACCAGGTTAAAGTCCAACAGGTTTATTTGGTAGCAAATACCATAAGCTTTCAGAGCGCTGAAATCACATTTCCACTCCATCTGATGAAGGAGCAGCGCTCTGAAAGTTTATGGTATTTGCTACCAAATAAACCTGTTGGACTTTAACCTGGTGTTGTGAGACTTCTTACTGTGTTCACCCCAGTCGATAAATCCCCAGGGCCTGATAATCTTCATCCCAGGATACCAAAGGATGTGGCCATGAAAATAGTGGATACATTGGTCGTCATCTTTCAAAATTCTGCAGATTCTGGAACAGTCCCGGCAGATTAGAGGGTGACAAATGTAACCCCACTATTTAAGAAAGGAGAGAGGGAGAAAACAAGAATTAGAGACCGGTTAGCCTAACGTCAGTCTCAGGAAAAATGCTAGGGCCTGTTATATAGGATGCGAAAGCAAGACACTTCGAAAATATTAGAGGAATTAGACAAAATCAGCATGGATTTATGAAAGGGAAATCATGTTTGACAAATCTGCTGAAGTTTTTTGAGGATATAACTCGTAGAATAGATAAGGGTGAGCCAATGGATTTGATATATTTGGATTTTCAGATAATTGTTGTAAAGTCCCACATAAGAGGTTCGTGTGCAAAATTAAAGCACATGGAATTGGGGTAATATATTGGCATGGATTGAGAATTGGTTGGCAGGCAGGAAACAGAGAGTAGGAATAAATGGATCTATTTCAAAGCGTCAGGCATGGTCTAGTGGGGTCCCTCAGGGATCAGTGCTTGGGCCCCAGCTATTCACAGGAAGCATCAATGATTTGGATGAATCAAAAGTAATATTTCCAAGTTTGCTGATGACACAAAACTTGGTGGGAATGTGATTGGTGAGGAGAATGTTAACAGGCATCAAGGTGATTTAGATACGTTGGGTGAGTGGGTGAATACATGGCAGCTGCAGCATAATGTGGATAAATGTGAAGTTATCAACTTCAGAAAGAAAAACAGAATGGCAGAATATTATTTAAATAGTGCTCGATTGGGAAATTTTGATATACAAAGGGACCTGGCTGTCTGAGTATACCAGTCACTGAAAGCAAGCATGCAGGTACAACAAGTAGTTATGAAGGCAAATGGTATGTCAGCCTTCATTGAAAAGGACTTGAGTAGAGGAGCAAGGATGGCTTACTGCAGCTGTGCAGGGTCTTGGTAAGACCACACCTGGAGTATTGTGTGCAGTTTTGGTCTTCTTATCTAAGAAAGGATATACTTGCCATAGAGGGAGTGCAGTAAATATTCACCAGATTGATTCCCGGGATGGCAGGATTGTCAGATTATTGTATGAGGAAAGATTGAGTTGATTGGGCTTGTATTCACTGGAATTTGGAAGAATGAAAGGGAATTTAATTGAAAAGTATAAAATTCTGACAGGACTGGACAGACTGGATGCAGGGGTGTTGCTTCCTCTGGCTGGAGGGTCTAGAACAAGGGGTCACAGTCTCAGGATATGGGGTAAGCCATTTAGGACTGAAACGAGGAGAAACATCTCTCAGAGGATGGTGAACCCATGGAACTCACCGCCACAATAGGCTGTGGAAGCAATCAGTGAATATAATTAAATAGGAAATAGATAGATTTCTAGACTTTAAAGGTTTCAAGGGGTGTGCGGAGAGTGTGGGAGTATGCTGTTTAGATAGAGGATCAGCTATGATCATATTGAATGGTGGAGCAAGCTCGAATGGATGAATGGCCTACACCTGTTCTTATTTTCTAGGTTTCTATGTGAAGTGCAGCATGTGGCCTGCTTGCACATACCCCTGGCCTAGATCCCAGTTTATTGTGAGTGGTGGGTATGCCTGCTCGCCCTTGGGCTGATTGAGGCCATTAATTGGACAATTACTGGCCACTTAAGTGCCCAATCCCATTCCTGCTGCTGTTCTGCCCATGGCAGAGGGATGTCCATACCAAGCAGGTTGAATGGCAGTTTTACTGCGCAGACTGGTGTTAGGGAAATAGAGACCTCCAAGGGGGGATTAGGTTTCCAGTGCACTCCCCAAGGGTCATACACCCCCTTTAACCCTCCTCCATATCCCTCAAAATTAGAAATAACTCCCACCTCAACCACTCAAAGAACAAAGAACAGTACAGCACAGGAAACAGGCCCTTCGGCCCTCTAAGCCTGTGCCGCTCCTTGGTCCAACTAGACCAATCGTTTGTATCCCTCCATTCCCAGGCTGTTCATGTGACTATCCAGGTAAGTCTTAAACGATGTCAGTGTGTCTGCCTCCACCACCCTACTTGGCAGCGCATTCCAGGCCCCCACCACCCTCTGTGTAAAAAACATCCCTCTAATATCTGAGTTATACTTCGCCCCTCTCACCTTGAGCCCGTGACCCCTCGTGATCGTCACTTCTGATCTGGGAAAAAGCTTCCCACCGTTCGCCCTATCTATCCCCTTCATAATCTTGTACACCTCTATTAGATCTCCCCTCATTCTCCATCTTTCCAGGGAAAACAACCCCAGTTTACCCAATCTCTCCTCATAGCTAAGACCCTCCATACCAGGCAACATCCTGGTAAACCTTCTCTGCACTCTCTCTAACGCCTCCACATCCTTCTGGTAGTGCGGCTACCAGAACTGGACGCAGTCTTCCAAATGTGGCCTAACCAGCGTTCTATACAGCTGCATCATCAGACTCCAGCTTTTATACTCTATACCCCGTCCTATAAAGGCAAGCATACCATATGCCTTCTTCACCACCTTCTCCACCTGTGTTGCCACCTTCAAGGATTTGTGGACTTGCACACCTAGGTCCCTCTGTGTTTCTATACTCCTGATGACTCTGCCATTTATTGTATAACTCCTCCCTACATTATTTCTTCCAAAATGCATCACTTCGCATTTATCCGGATTAAATTCCATCTGCCACCTCTCCGCCCAATTCTCCAGCCTATCTATATCCTGCTGTATTGCCCGACAATGCTCATCACTATCCACAAGTCCAGCCATCTTCATGTCATCCACAAACTTGCTGATAACACCAGTTACACCTTCTTCCAAATCATTTATATATATCACAAATAGCAGAGGTCCCAGTACAGAGTCCTGCGGAACACCACTGGTCACAGACCTCCAGCCGGAAAAAGACCCTTCGACTGCTACCCTCTGTCTCCTATGGCCAAGCCAGTTCTCCACCCATCTAGCCACTTCTCCTTGTATCCCATGAGCCTTAACCTTCTTAACCAACCTGCCATGTGGGACTTTGTCAAATGCCTTACTGAAATCCATATAGACGACATCCACAGCCCTTCCTTCGTCAACCGTTTTTGTCACTTCCTCAAAACTCATTAGGGCATGCTAGGCTGGCCGTAGTGGTACCCCAGGCTTATCTGAAGTTGGGCTTTCATTCACTCCTCTTCTTGAGGACTGGTTGTAGTCCTCAGTGGCCACTGCTCGAACTTGATGGTTCTTGGACTGAAGAGTTGCCTGCAATCTGACTGGCCTGCAGCTCCATATGGTGGGACATCCTTTCCAGATCAAGAAGCAGGAGTCTTGCCCTGAGTCAACTGACTGCACGGCAGCTGGCTTTTTCTTGCAGGCTCCCAACTGACGCTTCAGTGGGGATAGTGTGCAGGGAACACGATGCACCATAAAATTCAGCCCGTGGAGTCATTTAAAGCACAAAAGGAGGTTTTTCAGTTCATAAAGCTGTAGAAGTAATTTTAGTTATCCTGGTTCTGTAATGTAAGTTTAATGTATTTTGGATAATACTAACTGTAAGCACCTTTGTGAGGCATTGGCCGACTGTTAACATTTGTTGGTGCAGGAGCTTTAACAGTGGTGACATTTTTAGGGCAAATCTGGTTTGACCATAAGATATAGGAGCAGAATTTGGCCATTCAGCCCATCAAGTCTGCTCCACCATTTGATCATGACTGATATGTTTCTCAACCCCATTCTCTTGCCTTTTCCCCGTAACCTTTGATCTCCTTACCAATCAAGAACCTATCTATCTCTGTCTTAAATACACTCAATGACCTGGCCTCCACAGCCTTCTGTGGCAATGAATTCCATAGATTCACCACCCTCTGGCTGAAAAAATTCCTCCTCATCTCAGTTCTAAACAATTGTCCTTTTATTCCGAGGCTGTGCCCTTGGATCCTAGTCTCACCTACTAATGGAAATATCTTCCTCATGTCCATAGGTTGCATATATATTTCTTTGAGCTTGGGAAGATGAACAACAATCTAATTGCAGTGTTTAGAATAGGGTTGATCAATAAATTATTTCCTCAATTTGGTTAATTCAAGAGATGATAAGTCTTTTGATAGAAGCTTGGCCATTTAGAAGTGAAATTGGGAAGTATTTTTTCACACACAGGATACGAAAATCTGGAACTCGTTCCCCAACACGTTATGGATGCTGTGTCCGTTCAAATGCTCAGAACCGTGACAGATGTTTGTTATACAATGTTATCAAGGGGGATAGAGTTGAGATTCAGTTCAGCCATGAAATAATTATGACAGAGGAGCTGAATTTGATCCTTCTGCTCCTGTGTTCAATTTTATACAGTGTTGATTTTTTTTCCTGAACAAGATCTACATTGTTGCAATGTACACTTGCTGTAGTTATCCTATACTAAATAACCTGTCCACGTTTTTCACAATGTGGGACATGGTACCATTTTAAAAACTGCATTCCTGGGATGTTGGCATCACTTGCAAATCTAGCATTTATTGTCCTTGCCCTTGCGTGCAAAGAAATTGATAATTCTGGAAGCAATAATAGCCCAATTACAAATAAAGAAGCTTCAGTTACCAGTAATGAATATTACTTCCCTGTGCTAATATCATGATGGCTACCAAATAAACCTGTTGGACTTTAACCTGGTGTTGTTAAATTTCTTACTAATATTTGTCAACATTGTTTTTATATAAGCTGAAAGGCACTCATATCCTTATGAATCACACAAGAATGACTGGCGTACAGATTTCTCCCCTCCTATTGGCCACTTCAGAGGGCAACCAAGAGGCAACCACGTTGGCACAGGACTGGAGGCCAATGTAGGCTGACCAGTTAAAGAAAGTATGTTTCCTGCCCTAAAGGAGTGAACATAAGTCAATCCGTTAGATTTCTTTTACAACAATCCAACAGCTTCACGATCAAGTTTTACTGCCTTTTAAACTACATGCAACTTCCCAAACTGTCTTGGTGGAATTATTAACTATTTGACTTCTGGTTTGCTAGTTTGGAACCATAACCATTACAAAACGGTGTCCAGTTCAGACCATTTATATGTTTACAGGGAGCCACATCGGAAAATACAGAGACCCATAACGAAATCATTGTCATGTTTTCAATAGATATTGGCACTAGCAGTTTCAAAATAAGATTCGGGCAGCGTTTTAACACGGCTGAAGTGCGATGATCATTTGATGTTTAATGTGGCTGCCTAAGCAGTATCAGGCACTGTGCGCGTATTTGCATTTAGTTGCCATAGCAAATCAGAATTTTACTTTGGTTTCGATCTGCAAACAGCTTTATGTGTAACTGTTTGAACAATCCGCCCACCTCATTTCCTCGCCAACCAGGCTGAAGTTAATCTAAAACTAATATATAAAAAAAAGGAAATAGATTGTTATTTCTATATTTTATCCCGATATATAATGAACTGGAAAGTTGAACGCTCTCGCCTTGATGGATTTGGTGATCGCTGCTTGTCGTTGTTCGCTGTTTTATTGAATGGGGTGCTTTGACAAATATTCCTCTGACACCAGTCTCTGGCTGCGGGGCTGTGCTTTGCTGCGCTGTTTCTCGCTGCAATTCACCCACCCAGAGCTGACCAGCCGACCATATCCCTATTTGGCCATTCTTTCTCCAATAGACATCCCAGCTGCTGGCTCATGGCAACATTTGGGGAAAATGTCATTTTATAACACAACAGGGTCATTTAAAATACATTTACTTGACAAAGATGATTTAGAAAATCACGAATAAACAATTAAGTCAGGTTTTTAACCATTCAGATTGATAAGATAAGCATACAAAGAAATGAATAATTCTGGAAGCAATATCGTGACAATAACAAATAAGGAAACTTCAGTTAGCGGTGATAGATATTAGTTTCCTGTGCTAATATTGGTGAATATTGTTTTTGGATAGAAGGCACTCGCATCCTTATGAATCACGCAAGAATAACTGGCGTATAGATTTCTCCCCTCCATTGATGAACTCGGTTTCTTAATGCTTTGACCCATGGGTGATTGGTGATCACATAGGTTGTCCCGCCCCGGTCAGCCCAAACAGCATCCGAGTTTTCTCATAGACACAAAAGGCTGTGGTTAATCAAAAACCTGCGGTTATTAATAGCACACACACAAAGGTAAGATAACTCAATCGATTTTATATAATCGACAGCTCTCCTCAAGTTTTGACCACACCTAGAAAATTACTGTGAGCGATCTTCCCCTTATATCTATTGTAGTAAAGGATCTCCCTGTGTCTCGACAGTCGACGGTATGTGTTGTTATCCATAGCAGCAGGGTGAGACGAGGATCCTGAGTTTCCGTTTGCTTTCTGCTCTACAGTTAAAAGGTTCACATTGCTGGCAGGTCGGAGGCTCCTTACACACGGAAGCAGCAACTGGGGACTGAAATGTGAATCTGTGGATGAATCTCGCTGCAAATTTGCCAACTAGAGACGATAGCACCCCGCGTTTCACTTGAACAGCAGATTATTCTCGCCTCTGAACATTGTGGGAATAAATGGAGCTTTATGGAAAGGTAATGCATTATTTTACAATTCTTCTTTAAAGGCCGAATTTCTGTAATATCAGAAAGCTGTGGTTTTCGTGGCTTCTGGAAATAATACCATGAACACAGCCAGAATGTGAGCTTTGTCCCCACTGCAATTTCTTTAAATGGGCACTGACAATAAGCATTCTCATTGTGCCTGATTTTAGGAAATTTGTCATTGTTAATTTAGTAATTTTGCAAGGATGCAATCAATGTTTTTTTAAAAAAGTATAAAATAACTTAAGTAAATGCTTCGTGACATAGGTTAAGCTTTTGTTCAGGTTTAGCAAGTGTTTGCAAAATGTGCAACATTTCCCGACTGTTGGTTCCAAATGCCCACCCAGCAAGGGGCATCCCCCTTTGCCTTGTTTCTGCCAACTCTGAGCAGTGGGGGAATTGGGATGCCGGGAGTTGTAGTTCAGCAGAACCTCTCCCATTGTGCTTGAGCCGGGGCCTCAGCCAGAAAGGATACAGGTTCCAGGGTGCACAGCGCGGCTGGCGCAGGCGCAGTGTGCTGTCGGTGTCAGTACAAAAGTGGGTGAGAGGGGGAGGCTAGCGGCTCGTTCGGCTCGGCTTTCTCCACAGGCTCAGAGAGAGCGAGAGAGGAGGGATCGCCAGCGCTCTGGCAGCATGAGACACGAGGCACCAATGCAGGTCTGTCTAACCTTCCACATCACACTATACATAGCAGATGGAAAGGGCGTCCGAATGAGAGTTTTTGACCAGGGAGATTGCTTTATCACGCCTGTCACTGAATATCGGATTCCTTTTTTCTTTGCACATTACAATAACTTGCATCCTCACACAATACAGCATGCATCATTAGGTTATTTCCTTTAAGCGAACCGTTTAATTTCACAGTTCATTTGATCTTCAACTGGAATTGAATTGTTCAGCTTTGGGAATTTCAAAAAAATATGAATTTAATTGAACGTGTTCAATTAAAACGTGAATTTTGAATTAAGAATTATGTTTTCTCCCGAGACCAGCATATTTATTCATTACAGTTTTTGTTCCTCCATTGATGGGTGCTCAATATCTTGCAGCGTTTAAGGGCTATTCATGTTCCGGGGAAAAGGACTTTAAGGTAGATGAAATTGTGATGACAGATGCATTTCTGTATCAGGATTACATCCTTCATTGGTACCTTCGTGATTCTTTGGACACTATTGTCTTTCATACACATCCCGGGCATCTTACATTTATTTTAGGTTGTACAGTCATGTACCAAGATGTCTGGGCTGCAGTGTAGGGTGTCTATCCATCTGACTTGAACATGCCCGACTTTTTCATTCAAGGGGATTGATTATCTTTGAGGAGATCGTTGGGCGACTCTAACCGAGGGATATTTCGCGAGTTTGAAGCGTACACACATTTTATGCTAAAAGAGCGTTTAAAATTATTTCCAATGCGCTTTTCACGTTCGTCGTTGCACAGGGACAGAAGGAATAATCTATACGTTTTGCCATTCATAATTCATAATACCAAACATACTATTTAAAGTAAAGGCTTACAGCAGTAAATATTTTATTCTGGTATTTAAATCTAAATTCAACTCGGAACTATTCTGGTTATTACAAAATACGTCTTGTGGGCGAAATGCTGGGTATTTTAAATATACTATTGATTAATTCAAATGATTAAAATCACTTCTCAATTAGAAAAGTTGTTTTTGTTGGAATGGTACACATTAGAAACATGCTTCTGTGCCTGTAGTTAGAGGGTGTACTGAGCATGATATATGCTCAAATGGTCGGGACTAAGGGAATTGGAGGTATGGGATTGTTAATGATGCCATCACTTTTGCAATTTTGTAGAGATTTCCTGATTCCTGTCTGATAAACAGTTTTTGTATTAAGTAAATCGGGTTGGTAGTTAGCTATAGTCCAGGAGGAGCCATAGTGAGAGAACAGTGGGTTATATAGCTTGAGGGGCACTACTCCACAGCAAGCATGGGGCAAGGCAAGAAGGCAGGCCTCCATGAACTGCCATAATATGGCTGAGTGGACTAATAATGCCCGTTGCAGCTACAGTGAGAAAGTATTGCTTGTCAGGGAAGGATAAATACATATCTCCAGCTGTGTACATGCTCATGGCTGACATCAATTAGAAACTCACACTACTGAAAATAGTTTCTGGTATTTTAGGAATTGTTCTTTGTGTCGAGTTATATGAATCAGAGACAAAAACAAAATCAGAAAGGGACAAGTAGCTCCCTGCATGGCTTAATAGATGAAAGAACAATCCTGTATAGCATTTAATAATGCAATCCAGGAGGTCTCACTTTGGATTTGGACTCTGCTGACTGAGATGATTTCAGCTAGGTCAGCATTTGGGAGAATACAATTGGGTTTAGTGGCCCTGGGTTGTAAAGGCAAAATATCAGTCAGGTTCCTAGGAACATTCATAGGGCATTCTGCCCCTTCAGCCTGCTCCACCATTCCACAGACCCTGGTTGTAATGTAATTCCACAACCCTGGTTGTAATGCAATTCTGGGCTCATGTGAATGATGAGCACTTGGGAAAGTTATTGGAGCAAGTGCCCATGGAATTCTAACTGGAAAAAACTCAGCGCCTTTCTAAAAGAAAGAAAACTGCAGTGAATTGCTACTGATGTAAAATGTTAGAGCCCCTGTGAGTTACACTTTTGTCAACAACATTCATTGCTTAGGAGCTTGCATTCCACTGAAAACATTTGGTGGTTCGGGTGTCGAAAATCAAGTAGAAATATATTTAAATATGATAAGAGAGCAAAGTGCAAGCGCTTTAGTTCCCATGGCCTTGCCTATCTTTTGTCACCTTCACTTAGTTGCTTCACTCTCTCTTCCGTTTACTTATTTTTGGACTTGCATTATTTCAGTTTCTTACTGATATCCTTCTCAGATGGGAATGATAGTTTATATGATGTGTTGGGAAAGGGGGCTGCTGCATAGTGTCTTCTGCTCCTTCCTCCATTTATGCTTCGTGTTATTCATCCACCCTTCTTCATTTCCATTCTTCCTTTTTTTTCCCTTTTCCTGTCTCCCTTTCTCCTTTTTTCACTCTAATCCCTCATATGTTTTAGCTTCTGCTGTGTCCCCAAATCCAGCACCACCTCCATCATCTCCTAGCTTTTTAGATTGATTACAAAAGTGAGGCAGTTGTGCTCTAGTTATACAAAACCTTGGTCAAACTCCATCTGGAACACTGCAGTCAGTTTTGGATTTCCACCTGAGGAAAGATGTACTGAAAGGGGTGCAGTGCAGATTCACCAGAATAATACTGGATGTTGGGAGGTTAAATTATGAGGACAGGTTGTTTAAACATGCCTTGTATTCCCTTGAGTTTGGAAGGTTGAAGGGTGAGTCTTTAAAATGATAAGAGGATTTAACAGGATGGATACAGAGTAATCACTTCCTTTGATGGCTGAATCCAGAACCAAGTGTTATAATACAATTAGAGCTAGGCCATTTAGAAGTGAAGGGGAGGCGATGGCTTTGTGGTATTATCGCCAGACTATTAATCCAGAGACTCAGCTAATGTTCTAGGGACCCGGGTTCGAATCCCGCCACGGCAAATGGTGGAATTTGAATTCAATAATAAATATCTGGAATTAAGAATCTATTGATGTCACATGAGCAGTCTGGGAATGGAGGGATACAAACGAATGGTCTAGTTGGATCAATGAGTGGCACAGGCTTGGAGGGTCGAAGAGCCTGTTTCCTGTGCTGTACTGTTCTTTGTTCTTTGTTCTTTGATGATCATGAAACCATTGTCGGAAAAATCCATCTGGTTCATTAATGCCCTTTAGGGAAGGAAATCTGCCATCCTTACCCAGTCTGGCCTCCATGTGACTCCAGAGCCACAGCAATGTGGTTGACTCTCAGCTGCTTTCCAAGGGCAACTGTGTATGGGCAATAAAATGTTGGCTAGCCAGCAATGCCCATGTCCCACAAATTAATGAAAAAAAGTGAAATCAGGATGCAATTTTTCACACATAGAATTCTCCCCAAAAGACTGCAGATGCTGGGTCAATTACATTTTCAATTGGGAAAGGGAATCAAGGTAATGGCAAAAGAACAAATTGAGTTTCGGTGCTTATCAACCATGATCTAATAGTACGGCAAAACAGGCTCCAGAGCCTATCCTCTTCCTATAAGCTATTCATGCTCAGCCTCCCTCCTTCCCCTGAGCTTACTGCTTCACCTTGCTTGCTTTCTCAGCACCAAATATGGAAAATGACAGTCTTTTTTTCCAACATGCTCATTGTGCATATAATGAATTTGCTGACTGTGGTTGGCACATAAATTATGAGTGCTTTGATGTTTCAGTTTCCACTTCACCTATGCTTGTAAATCTCCTCTTCCCCTATCATTTCTGCCTTGTCCCTTTCTCCCTTCTCTTTTCTATTTCCCTTCCTTATTCTACTTATAGAACATTTCTCCTCTCTACCCGATTCTGCTTTACACCCAAAAATATTTGTTCCCACTACTGCCTCTCACCCTGACCACCCCCTTAACCATCTCCACCGTTTCCTTTCCTTTTCATTCTTCCACTTCAACTTGATGTCACTTCCTCCATCGTTAATTCCCTATCCCTATTCCTCCATCACTGTCACCTCAAATATTTTGATAAGAAAAAGAAGCCTAGAGAAGGTAAACATAACTATAAAATGTAAATAATGCATGACCCTACTGCTATAAATTGACCTGGACCATGATGTTTGGTGAAGCAACCATCTATCTATCGTGAGAAGGACTGAAAAGCAAATACAATGTTAAGTATGCATTTCTTAAAGTGTATATGGGTCAAAAGTATCAACAAAGGTCCTTGTTTGTGTTGCTACTTGTTCAGGTGAATGATTAATTTTCTTTCAAAGATAATGTAGAAAGTGTACTCATATTATTTAGAAGTTAACCAGTTTTATTTTGGTCATAGTCGAAAAACAGTTTTCAGCTTTAAATAGTACTGTTGAATATTATAATGCCTTTATATTCATGATATGTTAATCTGTTGTGACATATGCTACATTAGTCTTTGTTACTTTTCAGGACAGCACTATGCTGTACTGCTCAGGTAATGTGGATTTAAAGTGAGCACATGTTCTTCTTGTGACAATCCTGAGGGTGCACTGATCAGAATGGAAATCTCTCAGTGCAGCTAAATCAGCAGTTTCCAATGACCCGTACTTCAGCGTGCTGTATTATCATTGCCTCATATTGTGGACTGGAGACATTTCAGTGCTGCTTTTAACATATAAACATGCTGTGATTATTAATTTTCTGAGGATACTTTTTATTAACGTTTGATAATATCATTCCAGATGTTGTTCTTGAATTTAAGCCCTTTACAATTATTTATCTAATTTCCTTTGAAAGTTATTATTGAAAATCATCTTCCATGTCTTTTTCAGGCAATTCATTCCCTTCATAATGATTCAATGCATAAAATATCTCCTAATCTCCCACTGACTCTTTTTTTCCAATTATCTTAAATCTGTGTCCATTAATTACTGATTGTTCTGTCAGTGGAAACCTCTTTCAAAACACTAAATTATTTTGAACACCACTTTTAAATTTCCTCTTAACTTTCTAATGGCAAAGGAGAGCAGTCCAATTTCTCACATAGACCGTCTCCGCATAACTAAAGTTGCTCACCTTTGGTAACATTCTAGTCGATTTCCTCTGCACCAGGCTACACAAGTAATTAGACTGGTTAAACAAGCACACATGAGTCCAATAGCATATGAATTTATGCTATATACAGCTGTATGATATGTTTTATCACAATTCTGTTAAAAAAAGTATTTTAATATTTAGAAATTACAATCTGGGTCAAGGTTAACAGTCACTTCAAGTGTAGATTAATAAAGAAAAACCAACACTGATTTGTTGAAGGCAAATTATGTTTCACTAACCTGATTGCATTTCTTTATGAAGTACTGGAGAATCATAGAATCATTACAGTGCAGAGGAGGCCTTTTGGTCCATCGAATCTGCATCGACTCTTTGACTGAGCATCCCACCCAAGCCCTATCCCTGTAACCCCACATATTTACCCCACTAATTCCCCTTTACCTACATATCCTGCAACACTAAGGGGCAATTTAGCATGGACAATCCACCTAACCTGCACATCTTTGGACAGTGAGAGGAAACTGGAACACCCAGAGGAAACCCATGCAGACACGGGGAGAATGTGCAAACTCTACAGTCATCCCAGGCCAGAATTGAACCCGGGTCCCTGGCACTGTGAGGCAGCAAAGCTAACCACTGTACCACTGTGCCGTGAAGTTAGATGATGCGGTTGATAATGAGTGAATTTCCGAAAGGCATTTGATAAAGTGGCACAAAACAGACTTGCCAACTGAACATAAGAACATAAGAAATAGGAGCAGGAGTAGGCCATCTAGCCCCCCGAGGCTGCCCCGCCATTCAATAAGATCATGGCTGATCTGAAGTGGATCAGTTCCACTTACCCGCCTGATCCCCATTACCCCTATTTCCCTTACCGATCAGAAATCCATCTATCCGCGATTTAAACATATTCAACGAGGTAGCCTCCACCACTTCAGTGGGCAGAGAATTCCAGAGATTCACCAACCTCTGAGAGAAGAAGTTCCTCCTCAACTCTGTCCTAAACTGACCCCCCTTTATTTTGAGGCTGTGCCCTCTAGTTCTAGTTTCCTTTCTAAGTGGAAAGAATCTCTCCACCTCTACCCTATCCAACTCCTTCATTATCTTATAGGTCTCTATAAGATCCCCCCTCAGCCTTCTAAATTCCAACGAGTACAAACCCAATCTGCTCAGTCTCTCCTCATAATCAACACCCCTCATCTCTGGTATCAACCTGGTGAACCTTCTCTGCACTCCCTCCAAGGCCAATATATCCTTCCGCAAATAAGGGGACCAATACTGCACACAGTATTCCAGCTGCGGCCTCACCAATGCCCTGTGCAGATGCAGCAAGACATCTCTGCTTTTATATTCTATCCCCCTTGCGCTATAGGCCAACATCCCATTTGCCTTCTTGATCACCTGTTGCACCTGCAGACTGGGTTTTTGCGTCTCATGCACAAGGACCCCCAGGTCCCTCTGCACAGTAGCATGTTGTAATTTCTTTCCATTTAGATAATAATCCAATTTGCTATTATTTCTTCCAAAGTGAATAACCTCGCATTTGTTAACGTAATACTCCATCTGCCAGATCCTCGCCCACTCACTCTGCCTGTCCAAATCTCTCTGCAGACCTTCTACGCCCTCCACACGATTCACTTTTCCACTTATCTTTGTGTCGTCTGCAAACTTTGTTACCCTACACTCAGTCCCCTCCTTCAGATCGTCTATATAAATGGTAAATAGTTGAGGTCCCAGTACCGATCCCTGCGGCACGCCACTAGTTACCATCTGCCAACCAGAAAAGCACCCATTTATTCTGACTCTCTGCTTCCTGTCGGATAGCGAATCCCCAATCCACGCTAACACCCTACCCCCAACTCCGTGTGACCCAACTGAAGCCCAATTAAGGAATGAAGGGGACATTAGCAGCATAGATAAGAAGCTAACTGAGTGATAGGAAACAGGTGAATAGTTATTTCTCAGACTGGAGGAAGGTACAGTGGTGGTCCCCAGGGTTGGTACTAGGACCACTGATTTTCTTGATTTATATTATTGACTGAGGTTTGACAATTTCAAAATTTGCAAATGACACAAAACTTGGAAATATGGTGAACTTTGAGGAAGATAGTGATAGACTGCAAAAGGAGATTCCACCACAAGTATCAAGGGAGACCGAGGGATATCTGTCCACAACTTATTGAAGGTGCTAGGGGAGTTTGAGAAAGTGGGTAAAAAGGCATACAGGCTCAGGGCTTTATAAATGTAGGCAAAGAATACTAAAGCAAGGAAATTGCAATGAATATATTGTTTTGGCCTCACCTGAAGCATGGGCCGCAATTCTCCCAAAACTGCTGAATTGGTGGGAAAACAGTTCTAGATCCCGATTGTTTTCTCAGTTCAGCTTCTCACCTGAATCTCCACACTCTGTGCACTGCAGAGGTCCCAGTCGTGAATATCATTAAAAACCCAGGGGCGGGGCCTATTCGCACCAGAGTCTGAACTCTACGCATGCGCAGTGGTCCCAATCTGTCAGTCTCCCCGTTTGCTGGCCAGCACGGGACCCCCGTAGTACTGCCCAACCAGCACCCCCCCATAACCCAATCGCAGCCCCCACAACAATTCCCAGGCCAGCCCTGACCACCCCCCCCCCCCCCCCCCCCGCCCCCTGTCCTGGAGCGTTCCGATGCACAGCCCACCCCAGCAGTGGCAATCTCCCCACCCCTCCATCACCCCGGTCAGACCCCCCAGGAGGTAGAGCCCCCCCCAGCAGACCACTACCCCCAGCCTGCCCCTCCATTCATCCCAGACTGATCCTGTTGCAGAGTGGCAGCGGGACCCCCACACACCCACTGATCGCCCTTAGGCCCCGCCCACAATAGACCCCACCCTCTTGGCACTGCCTGATGGGCGCTGCCAAGGTGCATCCTGGGTATGCGCACTTTGCCCCTTGTGCAGTGCCAGGGGGCACAGGCTGACATTGCCAGGGTGCCCATGCCCAGGGAGCACCACCACGTCCACTGCCCAACCCCCTGGGGGGCCCCGATTGCCCCTCTTTCATTCCGACGGGGTCTCCTGCTAGTTCCTTGAACGTGGGGAGCTACTCTGAACCCTGCCGGAATGAAGTACTCCTGGCGGGGTGGGAGATTCAATCGGGACCTGAAAGGTCCCAATAATGAGCTAATAAACATATTTAAAATACGTTCAAAAAAGATTTAAATTGCTTACCTGCCTTCTCGCTGGTTTCCAGCATAGTCTGACCGGCAACTGTTCTCCGGCTCTGGGAGATGCGCATGCATTCCCGGCACATGCGCAAATCCCGGTACAAGGCCGGCAACACGCATCTCCCACTGCAACCAGCCAGAAAAGTTGTGGGCCGCAATGGGGGAATCACCGCCATTATATGTAATTCTGGGCACTGCACTTTAGGAAGGGTATGAAGAGCGTGCAGAAAAGATTTATCAGTAGGGTTTCCAGGGATTCCCAGATAGACTGGAGAAGCTGAGATTGTTTCCCCTTAGAAAAATGAAGGTTGAGAGAAGATTTGATAAAAATGTTGAAAATCATGAGGGGTCTGGACAGTGTAGATAGAGGAAAAACTATTCCCATTGGCAGAGAAGTCAAGAGCTGCAGGACACAGATGTGAAGCGACTGGCAGAAGAACCAAAGGCGACACATGGCATTTCTTTTAACACAGCTGTGATCCTAAATGAACAACCTGAAAGGGTGGGGGAGATAGATTCAACCGTGCCTTTCAGAAGGAAATCGGGCAAGCACCTAAAGGGGAAAGAATTGCATGGCTACAGGCAAAGAGAGGTGGAATGGACTCGCTAAATTGCTCTTGTGGAAATCTGGCATGGAGCCAATGGACCAATGGCATCTTCCTGGATTGTAGCTATTTTATGATTCTAATCAGTAAATTATTTTTAAAGTATTTATCAAAATGATTAATGAGCTACTTAGATATGAATTATGATGTTCATACAACTGGCCATGCATTAGTTTTTTCATAGTTCTATTTCATTTAGTTTAGATATTGATTTTATATAGCTGTGAGATATGACCCTCTGTATTTAGATTTATGTACTGTACAATTAATAATGCCAATGAAAAGATTGGTTGTCTTTTTGGGATGGTGATAGTAATTTATAGAAATTGATTAGATACATATCGTGGGAATGTAATTTGCTATCATTGTGCTGAGTTCAGGGCATAACTTCGAATTTTCCCACTTCAATTTTTTGATATAAAACATAATCATAATCTAATCTTTTGCTGTTAATCAACAACTTTATTATCACCAAATAAAATTATCTGTTAATTGATTTCATTTGCCTCTGAGTTTTATTTGTAAATCTTTTATGTCTTTTTCATCAGAATGAAATGTAATATACTTGGTTTGAGGTGAATAGGCAATTTGAAGGTATTCTTTAATCTGTCTTCCAGATGGCATCCACACAAGATTCTCGATATGGCCAGAAGGAAACAGCTGACCAGAACTTTGACTACATGTTCAAATTACTGATCATTGGCAACAGTAGTGTCGGGAAAACCTCATTCCTCTTCCGCTATGCTGATGATTCCTTTACATCTGCCTTTGTAAGCACTGTAGGTATCGACTTCAAAGTAAAGACAGTCTACAGAAATGAAAAACGGATCAAGTTGCAAATTTGGGTGAGTTTCTGTGCATGGTTTATGATATAGGCTTCTTCAGCTATTGAAAAGGCATGCATTTCAGTGAGGTGCATATTTTATATATTTTAGGATAGATCAGTTGTGACATTTTTCCTTTTAAAATTGGAAGGCTGCAGTGGTAAAGTTTTATTCTGTATCATGGTTGATGCTGTAATTAAATTGGGTGGATCTGTTTTGTTGTTTGAAAGGAGAGGCGGCCATTGTTCTTTCCCCTCTCTCCCTTTCTCCACATTGAACTAGTGAATAAAATCCTGGGTAGTAAGAATCCACTGAATATGTAACCTCAGGTTCTAAGAATTTAACATTAGCTAAAAGCAGTTTGAAGAAATAAATAGAAAGTCTGATACATAATGTAAAGATAAAAATATCAAAAAGGAATTTTCATTCAAAAACGGAATGATAATTAGTTTCAAATCATCTTTCAATTTTTGTTAGTAACATAGGCGTTCACGAAGTTCTGTCAAAACGCGAAGGCTATCTTTAATTATATTACAATGTCCTTTTTCCTCTCTATCTTTCGCTTTAACCTGTCTCAAAGAAAATCCTTTAGAAAGTGATATTCAGATAGATCAGTCACAGCATGCAGTTCAATGGCTTGAGCAGCATCTTTTATCACTGTTGATGTTTGTTTCCTGTTTTGCCCACAATTAGCACTGGAAAAGCTGGGTACACTCTCATCTGTATAATAACATAAAGCTGGGTACACTCTCATCTGTATAATAATATAAAGATGAGTATAGTCATAGGTAAATGGGTACACTCTCATCTGACTCTTTGAGCTAAAAGCAAAAGAAATTACTTTGTAAGAGAGCAAAATTTAGAAAATATGCTTGTGTACAAAATATTAAATTAAGGGATATATTTCCAATGGGAAAATCATCTTGTATTATGAGAAATGCAATAAGCTGAATATTACAGGAGGTTGCGGTAGGGGAGGGGAGGGGGGGGGCGGTTAAACGTATGGCTTGTCCATGCCAGCCCACCCCACAGCCATAATGCATGTTGGGTAAACTAAACAAGGGCCAGTGGGACTTACACTCCTTACTGGGAGGAAGTCCTGCCCTCGGAATTGGCCAGCAGCTTCATCAGTCCCGGCAGCGCAGAGAGTATGTTAGTGGGTGCTGCTGGGACTATGAGGAGGCGATGGCCTCGTGGCATTATCGCTAGATTATTAATTCAGAGACTCAGCTGGGGATCTGTGTTCGAATCCCGCCATGGCAAGATGTATTTGAACTTGAATTCAATTTAAAAATCTGGAATTAAGAATCTACTGATGACCATGAAACCATTGTCGATTGTCAGAAAAACCCATCTGCTTCACTATTGTCCTTTAGGGAAGGAAATCTGCCATCCTTACCTGGTCCGGCAAACATTTGACTCCAGAGCCACAGCAATGAGGTTGATTCTCAGCTGCCCTCCAAGGGCAACTAGGGATGGGCAATAAATGCTGGCCAGCCAGCAATGAATTAAACTCAAAATGATGGTGTGAAACATGCCATAAGATCTGGAGAGAGAACCGGCCTGTTTCTATGGAGCAAAACAAGTTGGTTGTCAATCAGACCCTGACATTTTGCCATTTTTTGGTGAGATTCATTAAAAAAATGAGGAGGAAGAAGGAGACCTAGGGATTCTTGGAAACAGGTAAGGCTGTGGGCAGGTAAAGTGGGGGGTTCTATCTGGGGGGCTGCCCCTTGGCAAAGGGCATCTCCCAAAGACAGAACCCCCCTCAACCCCTTTCCTCCAGTCCTTTGAAAATTGGGCTGCTGCTTCTGCCCAACTGCACACACCAGATGTTTTACGGTGTAGCATATTATCAGGGGCAATTGGCTTGATAACCAGTCTAAAAAGCCCTTGATGATCTATCTAAATATGGCAGGTGGCTGCCGATTTCGGCACCCACCTCCAAATAATGGCTGTGAGATCAGCGGTAGGTGAGGAGGTGTTGGAGTGGGTACCTGCCCTATTTTACATTCAACCCACCCCCTCTCCACTGAGAACATGCACAGTGGGGGCACGTAAAATGTAGTCCATTCATTATTTAATGCATAATAATGATTGACGAGGAGGAAAATGTAGACTCCAGTTTTGTCTGTGCATGAGAGAGAAAGAAAGAGACAGACTTTAGCTGATATGGCAGACCATGATTCTAAAATGCATAAAACTGTTTTAGGATTGTGAAGGAATATGAACAGCTTTGTCATTAAATCTGGAAATCTAGGGTGGAATCTCACCAAAAAATGGCAAAATGTCAGGGTCTGATTGACAACCAATTTGTTTCTCTCCATAGAAACAGGCCGGTTCTCTCTCCAGATCTTATGGCATGTTTCACGCATTTTAAGGGGCAGGGCCTAAACACGCTAGCAAAGCCCAGCTGCACTGGGATCTGACTGCCACTTTTAAAGGGCACCAAACAGTCATCGCTGGTGGGAAGGGCTGATAATGATATTAAAATTTGTTAAAATACATTTAAATGAGGTACTCGTCGTTTGTGGGCGTGAACCCTCACTACGTCACCAGTGAGTGGCAGGGATGTCACAGAACCCGACGTCTCTGGAGAGAATTGTATTTCCTAATTCTCTCCGGACTTGTAGCCCACATCACCGTTCTCTCTGCGGGCGAATGCGGGCTGAAAATTGCCCCCTCAGGCTGGAGTTTTCCGGCTGTTCATGCTGACGGGATCTTCTGGCCCTGTTGACAGCGCGTCCACATCGCAGGTTTCCTGGAAGCGTGGAGTACAACAATGGAACATCCCATTGGCAGCGGCACGACCAGAAGATCCCGTTGCCGGTGAATGGCGCACCCCCTCCTATCACAAGAAACACGCCGCAGGAAGGCCAGAGAATTCCCCCCCCACCACCTTTAGATACAAAGCAGCAATGATAAAAGCATCTGCTCAGAAAACCATGTGTCTGCTCAGTGTCAATCTTCAGATGACGCCAATAGATAACTTCATTATAAAAGTACATAGACTCAAAGATAAGGTCATTTTCCTTATTAGACCAACTAGTCCTGTCCAGTCTGTACAGAGCTGCTATTGCAACCTCGATCCTGTTAGAGAAAAATTGAATTATTATGCATCTGCTTTATTGGGCTGGACTGTCATGTGGATATTTGTAACATCAGTCAATAATTCTGAATATATCTTACCGTTGTTTATAAGCTCAAAAGTAACATTCTGATGAAAATTAGCTTTGGTATTTAAAATAAAAGCACTGGATAAAAGATTCATAAATATGAACTAAACCAGTCCTCAGGTGGAGTCAGTTTAGTCAGCATTTTATTCAATTATCCCAATAATCATTTGAAAGAATTCCAAAGTAACATTTTAGTTACTTTTTTATGTTACATATTTTATACTGATATTCTTCTTGTTTGTTGATGTAACTGAGGCTCACTATGCAGAGTGTTTGCAGATAACTCTTGTCTATTCCGTTTCAGTGAACTAGTGGTCAGTGGCAAGACAATCAAAGGTGCTCACTGTTGACCTCATAGAAGGTTGCCCACAAAAATGTAGCAATTTCTGTGGGGCAGATTTCCCCCTTCCCTACGGTAGTTTAAACCTGGCACCAATCTCCAGGCATGCAGCAGCAGTGATGCCAACCAGTAGCAGGATAATCAACGAATCACATTGAAGTATTTCCACAGACAGCATACCAGGAAGTTAAAAACACTTATCCTCCACTTTTAATTTAAGTTTTAGGATATTGAACTAAACGGTTATAATTGGACTGAAGAAACACTTTCAAAACTAAAAAAGTCATTTATGTGATGTGGGTGTAGCTGGTTAGTCCAGCATGTATTGCCCATCCCTTGTTGCCCTTGAGAAGGTGGTGGTGAGCTGTCTTCCTGAACCACTGCCATCCCTGAGGTGTAGGTACACTCACAGCGCTGTTAGGAAAGGAGTTCCAGGATTTTGATCCAGTGACAGTGAAGGAACAGTGATATATTCCCAAGTCAAGATGGTGAGTGACTTGGAGGGGGAATCTCGTGGTGATTGTGTTCCCAGATATCTGCTGTTCTTGTCCTTCCAGATAGTAGTTGTCGTGGGTTTGGAAGGTTCTGCCTAAGGAACCTTAGTGAGTTCCTGCGGTGTGCCTTGTAGATGGTACACACAGCTGCCACTGTTTGTTGGGGGTGGAGAGATTGAATGTTTGTGGAAGGGGTAGCAATCACATAGGCTGCTTTATCGTGAATGGTGTCAATATTCTTGAGTGTTGTTGGATCTGCATTCATCCAGGCAAGTGGAGAGTATTCCATTATGCTCCTGACTTGTGATTTGTAAATGGTGGACAAGCTTTGGGGAGTCACAAGGTGAGTTACGCGCTGCAGAATTCCCAGCCTTTGACCTGCTGTGGTAGCCACAGTATTTATATAGCAAGTCCAGCTCAGTTTCTGCTCAACGATCACCCCTAGGATGTTGATAGTGAAGGATTCAGCGATGGTAATGTCATTGAATATCAAGGCGTAATGGTTAGATCCTCTCTTGTTGGGGATGGTGATTGCCTGGCACTTTTGAGGTACAAGTGTTACTTGGCAATTATTAGCCCAAGCCTGGATCTTGTTGCATTAAGACAATGGACTGCTTCAGTATCGGAGCAGTTGTGAGTGATACTGAATGTTGTGTAGTTACCAGCGAACACCCCCACTTCTGAACTTATGATGGATGGAAGGTCATTGATGAAGCAGATGAAGATAATTGTGCCTGCGACTCTCCCCGAAAAACTCCTGCAGTGATATCCTGGAGCTGAAATGATTGGCCTCCAACAACCACAACCACCTTCCTTTGTGTATGTCTCCAACCAGTGGAGGGCTTTCCCCCAATTTCCATTAACTCCAGTTTTGCTCGGGCTCCTTGATGACATGCTCAGTCAGATGCTGCGTTGATGTTGAGAGCAGTCACTCCCACCTCACCTCTGGCGTTCAGCTCTTTAGCCCATGTTTGAACCATTTATATTTATATAACTCAACAGTAAGTAATTATTATGTTAAATAGATGTTGAATTCTTTATCCAGATATATTAGATGCAAGCACTCTTAAAAAAACAAATTCAGGTGTCACAACCTGAATTTATTTTAAATCCCCCACTCTTTAAACATGAAAAAGGAAACAATTTGAAGCTGTCAATAAAAGTTCAAAAAATACATCTGCAGGATTGCTTTAGCTGGCAGGCCACCTGTTGCAGATTAGAAAAAGAATGCTTGTATCGTTTCAACAATAGTCATTGTTAACATTTCCCAAAGGCTATTATATCATTATGATTGCTTGGCTGAGTTTCAAAAGCTACAATGATCTCACCAAGATGTTTTGAGTTCAGTTTGAAAAATGAAGACGCTATTAAATGATTAACTGTCTTTGATGCAGGGTATGAATAGAAATTTGATTGTTTTCTAAGAAATTAACCACTTGAAGAGATTTAAAAGCTTTGAATGAAATTGATGAATGGGAGTATTTTGACAGGACTGTGTGAGGAATGCTGTATTAGATTGGTAAGAATTTTATTTTTTAAATCTCTATTGGCTTCTGAGGTCTACCCATTCTAGTTACTGAAAAGTGGCTATGGAGGTGACATGGGGAATATGAGGGGCATAGTCATGAGTTGGGGGTGGCTTGAATTGGAATGGTGGTCGCATGAGAGAGGGAGAGGGTTGGCCCACTCAGGGACAGGGGAGGGAATCTATGCGTGGAGCCAGAGGAAATAGGCGAGGTATTAAAGGAGTACTTTGCATCAGTATTCACCAAAGAGAAGGACTTGGTGGATGATGAGTCTGGGAAAGGGTGTGTAGATAGTTTGAGTCATGTTGAGATCAAAAAGGAGGAGGTATTGGCATTCTTGAGAAACATTAAGGTAGACAAGTCCCCAGGACCTGATGGGATATACCCCAGAATGCTGAGAGGCAAGGGAGGAAATTGCTGGGGCCTTGAGAGAAATCTTTGTATCTTCACTGCCTACAGGGGAGGTCCCAGAGGATTGGAGAATAGCCAATGTTGTTCCTTTGTTTAAGAAGGGTAGCAAGAATAATCCAGGTAATTACAGGCCAGTGAACCTTACATCAGTGGTAGGGAAATTATTGGAGAGGATTCTTCGAGACAGGATTTACTCCCACTTGGAAATAAGTGGACGAATTAGCAAGAGGCAACATGGTTTTGTGACGGGGAGGCCATGTCTCACTAACTTGATCGAGTTTTTTGAGGAAGTGACAAAGATGATTGAGGACAGTGGATGTTGTCTACATGGACTTTAGTATGGCCTTTGACAAGGTCCCTCATGGCAGACTAGTGCAAAAGGTGAAGTCACATGGGATCAGAGGTGAGCTGGCAAGGTGGATACAGAACTGGCTCGGTCAGAGAAAACAGAGGGTAGCAGTGGAAGGGTGTGTTTCTGAACGGAGGGCTGTGACAAGTGGCATTCCTCAGGGATCAGTGCTGGGACCTTTGCTGTTTGTAACATATATAAATGATTTGGAGGAAAATATAACTGGTTTGATTTGTAAGTTTGCGGACGACACAAAGGTTGGTGGATTTGCGGATAGCGATGAGGACCATCAGAGGATACAGCAGGATATAGATCGATTGGAGACTTGGGCGAAAAGATGGCAGATGGAGTTTAATTGGATAAATGTGGGGTAATGCATTTTGGAAGGTCTAATACAGATAGGAAATATACAGTAAATGGTAGAACCCTTAAGAGTATTGATTGGCAGAGGGATCTGGGTGGCATGGCAGTGTCATAAGGAGATTAGTTGGCTTGTTGGAACCATTGGATATAGGTGAGGGCAAGAGGACCTAACAGTTTCTAAACAGCTGGAACAAAGTCCCAGAGAAGCGAGGCTGGCCTTCACCAGTCTGCCTCAGCATTTATCCATATCCATGACTGTCTACGATTTGCTTCCAGGATTGGAGAGCCTGACTCTATTCCAACTTGCCTCGCCAGAGCAAAAATTGGGTCAAATGGGCCCTTTAAACAAAAGCAGATATGCCGAGTCAGGAAATTTTCCAACTCAAACTACTCGCATTTGTAGCAAAAATTCAATTACTAAGTGTAAAGGTAGAAGTTACTGAAGGCTTTTGAAAAATGCATTGAAAAATGCATAGAGTTTTTCTATGTTTCTATTAGGTAGGTCTAGAAGATAGGGATGTGTTCGGCACAACTTGTGGGCCGAAGGGTGTGTTTGTGCTGTAGTTTTTCTATGTTTTCTATGTTTCTATGGGATGTGGATATCGCTGGCTAGGTCAACATTTATTGTCCATCCCTAATTGCCCTTGAGAAGGTGGTGATGAGCAGCCTTTTGTACCACTGTAGTCTGCATGATGTAGGTGAGCCCACAGTGCTGTTAGGGAGGGAGTTCCACTATTTTGACCCAGTGACAGAGAAGGAATGGCAGTACATTTCCAAGTCAGAATCATATGGCTTGGAAGGGAACTTGCAACTGGCGGTGTTCCCTTGTATTTGCTGTCCTTGGCCTTCTAGGTGTTGAGTTCATGTTTGGAAGGTGCTGTTGGAAATACTGCAGTGCATCTTGTAGATGGTAGGCACTGCTGCCACTGTGCTTCAGTGGTGGAGGGACTGAATGTTTCAGGTGGTGAATGACCAAGCAAGCTGCTTTGTCCTGGATGGCATTGAGCTTCTGAAGTGTTGTTGAATCTGCACCTATCCAGGCAAGGGGAGAGTATTCCATTACACTCCTAAGTTATCCCTTGTAGATGGTTTTGGGGAATCAGGAAATTACTTAAGTTTCTTGTTGCAGAATTCCCAGCCGCTGACCTGCTCTTGTAATAATACTATACATTTTTGATTTTATTCATGAGATGTGGGCATCTCTGGTTAGGCCAGCATTTTTATTATCCATCCCTAATTGCCCTTGAGTAGGTGGTGGTGAGCTGCCTTTTTGAACCACTGCAGTCCTTGGGATGTAGGTACACCCACAGTGCTATTAAAAAGGAAGTTTCAGGATGTTAACCCAAATATGGCTAGTTCAGTTAAGTTTCTGGTCAATGGTAACCCTGTGCATGTTGATAATGGGGGATTCAGCAAAGGTGGCACCATTGAATGTTATGGAGAGGTGGTGAGATTCTCTGGAGGGACCTCAGTAGCACACCTTGTGGGGGGGACATAGAATCACTGACAGCAATTTCCCAATTTCCATGTTATTCTGGGGATTGCCAAAGTTGCTGTCAGTTTCAGTGGTGTAATGACCGTAAATGTTGACATTTTGCCATCATCACCATGCAGAATAACACATCAACGTATTCAATTTAACTGGGCTGACAAATGTATTAGAGTGACACATGGAGAAGTTTATGTGCAGGATTTTACGGCCTCACTCGGCGAGACCGGAAACTCCCATCCAAGGTCAACAGAGATTTCTATTGTGGGACCCTCACCTGTGCTGATTCCATGGCGGGCGAGGTGGTAGAGTTCCAGCCTATATATGCATTACAAATACTGCTGAAATTAATTTTCATCTCTTTTTATGTAATTGTGTTGCAAGTAGAGTAAAATGGAATGATCTGTAAATCCCTGGAGTTTAAGATTTTCTTGTCCAAAATGTTTTTGCGTTAATAGAAATTAATATAGTAAAAATGTATGGAATGATTTCTTAGATTCATCAGTTTGAACTTGCTTCTCAATTACTTACTTAAATTGAATTATTGTTTTGCTAAACGAATATGCGATCTATTCAGCATAAATAAATTGAAGCAAATAAGGTGAATTTACAGCTTTAATTCACTCCACGTTTATGATTTTGCAAGCATTTAGAAAATTCAATTCCGAAAATAGCACCTAATACAACTAGACGAAAGGGTGGTCCCCTAATTGGAAAGGCACCTTTTTTTGCAAAATAATTTTTTTTGTGCTGCTTATGTATGATGGTTAATTTTCAAAATTATGAAATTAATTTTAACTCTTCACAAGAATGATGCATCCTTCAAATAAAAAAATCTTGATGCTTATAAACATTGGTCTTTGCTGCCTGTGATGGATTTAAAATTGTCTTCACTTTGGTGCTTCATGTTTGGATATATATAAAAATTTCAGGGAACTTTCACATTCTGCATATTTAATGCAAAGCTTAAACTTCTTACACTGATGCTAAGCTTGGAGTGTAAAGTGGATCCTTAGGCTTGAACTGATTCACAAGCGAAATTGAGTGAGGGGAGTTTCAATCAGTCTGCTCCCAATGTCAGATTGTGCCTGTTCCTGAACTTGAGCTGCATTTATACTGTAATTAGCACATCAGTGTGAGGTCAGACCTCTTTGTACCAACAAGTGTAAATAGAAAAGGAGCTGAATTATATTGATTGTTAATAATATAACTTAACTATAATTCACACGAGTTCAATTGAGTCAAAAACAATATGATACATTTTGAGTGTTCTTTTGTGATCATGTTCACTGGCCTCCGTATTTTATTGTCTCAGTCAAGTATAATTGAATCAGCACTGTTGGAAGCTGAAAACCAGAGGACTGATAAAACAGTAACAGCCTAAGCTATACCAAACATTAGCTTAAATTGTATGACATGAAATCAGTGCATTGACTGAGTAATTTTTGGCTGGGATGTACTCTTGATGCCATGTCATTGAGGGTGTTATGCAGAGATAGCTGCCTGGCTATTTATTCTATTGCAGGTTATATATGTTTGATGTAATAGGGGCTCATTTTAGACATTGGCTAATTGCGGCTGCAATTGTCAGTATTTTATGAAATTTTAACTTTCTTTTTTATATTGCATGGGCTCCTTATCTTAGAAATAAAGAGATGAAAAAGACAAATTTATGCAACCTTGACGACTACTTCTAAAAGCTGGAGGAGCATGACTTTTAAAGAAAGTAATGAGGCCAAGGTTTCAATTTTATAACTGAACAATGATTAATGTCGAGTATGATTAAGATACAAGACAATATTGTCAATATTCTACAGCATATTTTGAGAGAATGCTGCTTAATGTGACGTATACCTTTACCAAGAAATATTCTATTCCAGAAGTATTAACGCCTAATTGTCTTTCTGATTTTAATGTTAATTTCCTGTCAACTAATTGATAGTGAAAAATGACTTTTGTTCAGTTCAAAATTAACCCACTATAATGATGGAGAGGAAGATTTTTAATTTTTCCTTTTACTGTTAAGACCTACTATTGCAGAGAATCTATGGGGGAATCTTCTGTTCTCGCTAGTGGTGATATTGGAGGCAGGAAGGGTATGTAATTAGACGGAATGGAGGTGTACTGGAACTTTGTTGCCCGCCCCTGCCAGACTTAAGTTCTGGGCATGAAGGCCCATGGTTGACGTGTCCACCCGGCTGCCTATTGAGACTCTTATTTGGTTAATTACTGACCACATAAGGGCCTTTTCCTGCCACCCCTGATATTAATTTAGCTGCGGGAAAGTCTGCCGCCATGAGACATAGCTAAAACCATGCTTGGGGGTGCTCCCTTGGGGGGCAATTAAGGCACTCAGTGCCTGATGGGCGGACTGAACATTGGGAAGGTGTGAGACCCACTGACAGCCACTCCCCTGCCCTTGCTGCCAACCCTTGTACCCCTCTCCCCGCAAACCTACCGTGCGAACACCCATCATCTTTGTTGTCTGTGGCCTGGATTGCTCCATATTCATGGGACTCAAGTCCCTGTCCTTCTGACAACAGACATAGCCTCTGCAGTGGCAGTGCTGAGCACAAGAGTTACCAGCTAATTAGAAGCAAGCAGCTCTCAGTAAGCGAAACTTCTACCCCCAAGGGTCTTGATTCCAGGGAAAGGCCCACTGCTGACGTCGCCACTGCCTGATCGCCTTGTGGTTCATTGGACTTCCCAGAAAAAAAGCAGCACAGGTCTCTTGTCAGCTCTCCAGCCAGCAGGCAAGACCCTCAACATTCTGCCCTGTGGAACAGAAGTCTTTACTCATGTTTCTACTCTAGATGCCCCTCTCCAGCTCTAATTACTTGCTCTTCCCACCCTATATCTGGATCCCTGTATTTCATTCTCCCTCACAAATGGAATAGAATCATAGAAGATTACAATACAGTGATTACAATATGAAAGGAGACCATTCACCCATCATGTCCTGCCTACTCACTGCAGATGTAACTCAACTCCCGGGTCTTTTCCTCACAGCTCTGCAGAAATTTTCTTTTCAGATAATTATCCAGTATCCTTTTACAAAGTTGCAGTTGAATCTGCCTCCAGTCTCAATATAAATGCATCCATGATACCTGCTTCAACCATTATTCACCACTCTGTGCATAAAAATTCCTCTTCAATTCTTTATATGATCTGTTACAGACTCTGTTATATTTATAGCCCTTATTCTGAATTTATCTCCCTATCAAACTCCTACATAATTTGAAAGGTCTCAATTAGATCTTTTTATTCATTTACAGGATGTGGGAATCGCTGCAAGGCCAGCATTTATTGTTCACCCCTAACTGCTTCTGAGAAAGAGGTAGTGAACTGACTTCTTGACAACTGCGTGGTTTGCTTGGCTATTTCAACATCAGTTACAAGCCAACCACATTGCTGTGTGACTGGCAACACATATCGCCCAAACCATCAGGACAATAGATTTATTTCCTTAAAGGAAATTAGTGAAGCAGATAGGTTTTTACAACAGTCTGTTGGTAATATGGTCACCATTACTGATGCTAACTTTTTAATTCCAGATTTTCTATTTAATTAGCTGAATTTTAAATCACCAGCTGCCTTTCTGTGTTATGAACTAACACAGGGTCTGATTTTAAGTCTATTTAAACAAATTGGTTTTGTATGAATCAAAATCCTACCACGTGTCTCTGGATCATTTGTCCAGGCCTCTGGGTTACAGGTCCAGTAACACAACCATTATGTCATCTTTCTCCTTGTAGTCTTCTCTTTATGTAGGGGGAAGAATCAGGGCCTGCTCAATCTGTCCTCATAGTTGCATCCACTCAATTCCGATTAAATCTTTGTAAGTGTTTTCTATAGCGCTTCAATACTTTTTTTCACAGTGAAGAGACCAGTCAACACTCATAATTACCTCTTTACTTTTATGTTATATTCCTTTATAAATGACCCTCATTGAATCATTTGCACTCTCTATGACTCTATCAACTTCTGTGGCTATTTTTAGTGATTTATGTATCTGTACTCTGTATTTTGAGTTATTTCCTCTATCATAACCGTGGCTACATTTAAAAATACTTACTTATCTGTGAAATGCTTTGAGACATCCTCAGGTCATGAAAGGTGCAATAGAAATGATTATTCTTTTCTTTATTTGATATCCCCAATTTGATAACATCTGCAACTTCGATATATTACTGACAACTTGATTCCTAATCCTTTATCTATATTATGTATAACAGTGGTGGTAGCAGGGCCAGGGAGAGACATCATGCGTCCTGGTGCTTCTTCTATTTCTGGGCTCCTTATTCCTCCCCCATCCCCCCACCTCAATGCCATGCCACCATCCAACTTTAACCTGCCCTTCAATCATGCATGACATTTTTTTCCCCTATAAAATTTACCAATCAATTCACAAAGTAATCCCAGTAAAATGATATCAGCCATCATTGGCATCTGGTTACAAATGCATGGTGCATTAATATTGAGAGCAGCAATGGTATAATGCAGTGTTATTTTGTGTGTGCCCTGTTGGTAATTCCACTGTGACTATCAAACAAAGCAGAGAGTACAAATTCGACTTTAATAGCATCATGCAATATTGAGAATTTGACAGGAAAATATCCCATTAGTTATTTATAACACTGTGCAGTGATAACACTGATTCGGTGACTGCCTCAGCTTTCATTAATACATTTTGCACATTGTACCATATGGACATAGTGACAGTAAATTTACATTTGGGGAAAGATACAATACTTGCAACCCAGATAAATTGTACAAGATATTTTTTTCCATTCTGTAGGAGTAGAAGAAGACTTTCTTCTTCCTGGGTGCATGATGTTATTCAATATTTAAAAAAATCTTATGGGATGGGGCATCGCTGGCTAGGCCAGCGTTTATTGCCCATCCCTGGTTTGTCCTTGAGAAGGTGATGGTGAGCTGCTGCAGTTTCATACAATAATTTTCATACAATAATTGTTTCATACAAGGGGTGTAATTGAATTCTATTTTATCAGTAATCTCACAGAGTAGAAAGATCAATCATCTGAGCAACAAATTGGAATGATTGAACAACATAGCTCTTCACTATTAGCGAGGAGCATTGGAGTACTCAGGTGTCTCTCTGCAACTTAACTTTTAAGAGGCCAGAGGACAAAAACCGAATTGTTCAAAATTGCAGCCATATTTTCTTGATCAGAAAGTCTTAAGATTCTGCTGATTGATGCTTCTCAGTGCCATATATTTTTGCTCTCTGCTGTGCAAAACAACTTTATCACAAAATTGCAATATCATAAAAAAACTAATAAAAAGCACCAAGATAGAGTGGGATAATAGGTAAGTGGACAAAAGGACAAGATTCACTAAGAACCCATTACGCATTTCTGTCTCAACAATCTCACCCCACACAGAAAACTTTCATTTGCAACAAAATAAACAGAACACCAGCCATGATTCCACCCTCTATTCATAAGCCAATTATGGATAACATAGGCCATAGATCCCAGCTCATTTCATTCGTTCAAAATGATATACATATTAGGAGCAGGAGTAGGCCATTTGGCCCCATGAGCCTGCTCCACCATTTGATAACTGCTTACATTACATCTGTGACTACAACTCAAAAGTACTTCATTAGCTGTAAAGATACTTGGGAGATTGTTAAAGATGCCGTGGGTTTTGTCTTCTTTTTTCATTAGACCTGCATGCAGTAGGCAGAGTGACTGTAGCCACAGTGAAACTGGAGTCCCAATTTATTTTCATTCATTTGTGGCACATGGGTGTCACTGGCTGGCCAGCATTTATTCTCATCCCTAGTTTGCCCTTGTACTGAAATAGCCTAGGAAGCCCTTGTACTAGCTTCTTAGGCTATTTACATAAGAACATAAGAAATAGGAGCAGGAGTAGGCCATCTAGCCCCTCGAGCCTGCCCCGCCATTCAATAAGATCATGGCTGATCTGATAGTGGTTTAGTTCCACTTACCCGCCCGCTCCCCATAACCCTTAATTCCCTTATTGATCAGAAATCTATCTACCTGTGACTTAAACATATTTAATGAGGTAGCCTCCACTGCTTCAATGGGCAGAGAATTCCAGAGATTCACTACCCTCTGAGAGAAGAAGTTCCTCCTCAACTCTGTCCTAAATTGACTCCCCCTTATTTTGAGGCTGTGTCCTCTCGTTCTTGTTTCCTTTCTAAGTGGAAAGAATCTCTCTGCCTCTACCCTGTCTAGCCCCTTCATTATCTTATATGTCTCTATAAGATCTCCCCTCAGCCTTCTAAACTCCAATGAGTACAGGCCCAATCTACTCAATCTCTCCTCATAAGCTAACCCCCTCATCTCCGGTATCAACCTGGTGAACCAGAGGGCAGATGAGAGTCAACCACATTGCTGTGGCTCTGGAGTTACATGTCGGCCAGACCAGGTAAGGACGGCAGATTTCCTCCCCAAAGGGCATCAGATGCTGATTCTCTAAGGATAATTAATGACAGAGCAATCAACTGATTTTAGTAAAGTGGCTACAAAGAAATCACTACATTTACAGAACAATTCAACTCTTTAGCCAACCACCTGCTCTAAGACCCCCATAACTCCAACCCCCAAAATAATACAAACACATACACAGCATCCAATTAGTTGTACAATTATAGGGATTTGACTTGCATTTTTCAAGTAAGAACACTCTCGGTTGCTGTGCCACTGTGGCTGATCTTCAGGAAGCTTCATAGTTTTGTGGCAGGCCTTTCAAAAATAAATCAGAACCACAAAGCTGCTTGAAGGTTGGAAGCAGCAGCGCAGCAACTGGTGAAATTGATCTGACGCTGACAGACCAGATTTTTAAAAAATAAAACCGATTATCCCTGCGGGATAATGGATGCCATGATTGGATCATGCCGTATATCGCTCAAGCTCATGAACGGGCCTAAGGTCAACTCGTTTGGCTCTGTAAAGTGCCCAGTCTACCTCAGATTCTGCCAGAATGGTAAGGAATCTCAGAAATTTTAGCAACAGGTGAAATTAGCTGTTTCGGGCTGTTGCTATTCAGTAGATAAAATGGGTGGTGTTCACCACTAACAGGATGCTGCTGTCAAGCCAAAATGATGTTCTGCCTATCACATAAATGAGTAATGTGATACATGAATTTTAGTGCCATTGTGATACTAAGTATATAGGTTGTACATTCCAAAGACTGGTGGATCGTATCAACAGCAGGTCCCTTCTGCTGTTCGCAACAGGCAAAGTACAGATTGTATCCAACCAGCCCATTCCTGAAAACTCAAAACACAGGGTGGGATTATCCGGTCATGCTCGCCCCAAGACCTAAAAATCTCACCTGAGGTCAATGGACCTTTGCATGGTCTGCCACCTCACCCGCTACGATTCCCATGGTGGGAGGGGAAAATTCCTCCCATAGTGTCAAAAATTAGATGTGAATCTACAATTGGACAACATTTGCCAAATACTCCTCAGTGTGCTAAAAATCACATTGACAACCAATTGAAGATTGTCAGTCAGGCTCACAGTGTGGCATGTTTGCATGTATTGGAAGCTACATATATTAATGCGCAGGGCCTGGTTGTTTACAGACAGAAAGAACAGGTCACACATTACACCTATTTCAGCTAAACAAAATAAATGACAGCCATTCTCTAGTTCATTCCTCAGGACAGTGTCTTGAACAATCAAAGTCAAGCTGGCTGGTTTCAATTACAAGCAATGTTTGGCAGTTAACTGTCAGTCACTATCATCCATTGCATTCTTCAGCTTGCCAGCCAGTCAGAACTCTCTTCTACACTATAAATTGTTGTTCCCTTACATTTGGTACTCTTACAAATTGTCCTGATGAGTGCAAGATAAAGGTATATTTGGTCCCTGTAGTACTCAAGGTAAGGTTTTAATGTTTTGTTACTTGATCTTTTAGAAATAAAATCTAGTATCTCTCAACTGTTAAGCTAATAGTCCATTGTTCCCTTGGTTAGTTCTAGCTCACTTTTTGAAGATAGGAATTGCATTTGTCATTGATGTTTTTTAAAAATGGACACTAATGCTTCTGCTATCTTCTCTGAGTTCTCCTCCTTTGCTTTGAGCACCTGGGGGCAATCTATTTAGCCCTCAAGTTTGGCTAACTTTTTGAGTATTTTCTTTCTATCATAACTGTTGTAACATCCTTTTAACGCAATCCAAGAGGAGTTACTAGGATAATATCAGAATTGAGATGTTACACCTATCAGGAAAGATTGAATAGCTGGAGGTTCCTTTCCCTGAAAGAGAGAAGTCTGAGGGGTGGCCTGATAAAAGTCATTAAGATAATGAAAGGTTTTGATTGAATAGATGCAGAGCAGCTACTTTCATCTGTGGGAGTCCAAAACCACAGTAGTTAGCACTGCTGCCTCATAGCGGCAGGACCCATGTTCAATCCCAGCCTCGGATCACTGTCTGTGTGGAGTTTGCAGGTTTCCTCCGGGTGCTCCGGTTTCCTCCCACAGTCCAAAGATGTGCAGGTGAGGTTAATTGCCCCTTAGTGTAAGGGGAACTAGCAGTGTAAATATGATGGGATTACGGGGATAGGGCCTGGGATTGCTGTCATAGAGTCATAGCAAGGAAACTTTGGCTCAACTCGTCCATGACGACCAGGTTTCCAAAACTGAACAAGTCCCATTTGCCAGCATTTGGCCCATATCCCTTTAAACCTTTCCTATCCTTGTACCTGTCCTGTCTGTGCAGACTCGATGGGTCAAATGGCCTCCTTCTGCACTGTAGGGATTCTATGATTCTATATATATATATATATATATAATACATGAACAGAAAATATTGACATACTCTGCAAGCTAAGCAGCATTTTTGATGTGGGCTTCTCAATATTTCCAACATTTTCTGTTCACATTTCAGATTTCCAGCATAGACACTGTTTTGCCTTTGGCTATAAATAAAAAGATAGAAACTAGTCAATCAAATAAAGTATTCAGAAGAAACATATTGACCAAGAAAATGGTTAGAATGTGAAATTTGCTGCCATGTGGAAGATTTGAGGTGAATAGCTTAAATACATTTTAGTGGAAGATTGATAACTTCAACGTGGAAAAAAAACAAAGGATACGTTGACAGTGAGATGAAGCAAAGCTAGTCGGAGGCTCATGTAGACCAAAAACACTGGCATGGACTAGCTGGGCTGAATACCTTGTTTCTGGCCGTTCATCGTGTGTAATTGATGATGGTGCTGCTTGTAATTTCTTCATGGGAAGCCTCTTCAGTAAAAACCGAGTCAAAGTATCCATTCTGTACCCTTGCCATTTCAGTGTCATCTCCTGTGAGTTTATCTGAAATGTCAGTTATACAGAAGCTCTGAGTAAATAACTGAGCAACTCAGAAGATGCGTTGTCAAGGTGTGATTGATTATCTATGGGCAGTTTAGACAGCTAGTGACTAAGATAATGTAAAGGGGAGAAAATAAAACATGAAGGATGATCGTTTTACAATTCAAACTAGTCTAAAAGGATGTAGAATTGTACTGGAGAGAAACAGAAAATGCAAAGTAAATTGTCCCTTTTATTGCTATGTGAGGTCAAAGAGACATATTCTCAGCGAATGTTATCCCATTTGTCTTTTCAATGTTTTGAATCTTCTTTGGGAATTGGACCCAAGTGCTTTAAGCACTCTCTGTTTGATATCTTGTCCAAGTCATTGTTATTCTTATGTGAGTTTTGATGATTTGCTGACAAGTTATTTAAACATTATAGTTCAGCTTGATGCATATGTTTGGGCATCAGAAGAGAAGACCATTTGCCCAGGTTGTTCTGAAATCAGTGATGGTTTAAATAGTGCACTTAAGCAATGTTCACTGGATTTAGAATGGGGAATTGCATGGAGTTTATAAGATTATATGTGCAGAGCTCAAATTAAGACGAAGTGAGTAAAGTCTCCAATTTGTCAACATTAGAGAAATTAGAAATTAATTTTCTGTATCTTTATATTGATGATTACCAATATTAACAATTCTTTACAGGATGCGTCCTATGTTAGAGAAACGCAATGCTGTCAACATGTTTTGCAATCTATTCAATGGTTCTTCAGTTTTACTATGTTCCCACAGCCCTCAATACATTGCCAAATGTATCGTTATCAGTTCTCTAACAGTGGCAACACAGGTGGCCAAGGTGATTACGAAGGCATATGGCATGCTTGCCTTCATCAGCCGGGGCATTGAGTACAGGAGTTGGGAAATCACGTTGCAACTATATAAAACCTAGGTTAGGCCGCATTTGGAATGTTGTGTGCAGTTCTGGTCACCACACTACCAGAAGGATGTGGACATTTTGGAGAGAGTGCAAAGAAGGTTCACCAGGATGTTGCCTGGTCTCAAGGGAGAGGGGAGGCTGAATAAACTAGGATTGTTTTCACTGGAAAGACAGAGGCTGAGGGGAGGCCTGATAGAGGTCTATAAAATTATGAGAAGCATGGACAGGATGGATAGTGAGAGGCTTTTTCCTAGGGTGGAAGTGTCAATTACAAAGGGGCACAGGTTCAAGGTGAGAGGGGGAAAGTTTAAGGGAGATGTGCGGGGGAAGTTTTTCATGCAGAGAGTGGTGGGTGCCTGGAACGCGTTGCCAGGGGAGGTGGTGGAAGCAGGCACATTAGCAACATTTAAAAGGCATGTGGATGGGTACATGAATAGGGAGGGAACAGAGGGATATGGACCGAGTAGTTGCAGAAGGTTTTTTTTTAGTTTAGTTAGGGCATCATGATTGGCACAGACTTGGAGGGCCGAAGGGCCTGTTCCTGTGCTGTACTTTTCTATGTTCTTTGTTTGGTGGAAGTGTGTTTGACATCTGGATGCTAAACCAAGGCTACCTATTGAGTAATGTATCGCTAGCTTGACAGCATGGCAAGTAAAAATGCTGGCAGACTGATCAAATATCTATCTACCCATTTATAACATGTTTTTCAAACAGGTGTGGTAGAGTGACAGAAGTTCATTGCTGCAAAGCGGTTTCAGCTGATTTAGAGGAACATAGAACCAGTTGGATTAGAGTCCTACCAGGATATAATATACCAATCCATAATATCATAAAGCTACTTGCTCTTCCTGTCCATCACAATTGATGTAACTCCTAGGTTAATGCGCATCTCTCTGTCACACTTGTAAAAACATAGGCGAGAATTTTACATTTATTTGGGCAGGCGTGTGCCTGACCTGGAAGCATTGAGTGAAAAGTCATTGGGTGCCTGTTCCAACATCATCGAACACTCACACAATATTACAGTTGGCAGGTGTGCGCAAGAGTCAAAAGCACACCCACCACCATCAAGCAGGCAAACTAGCCCATTAAGAGGCCAATTGAACATAATTTTATGTGGCCCATCTACTTTTACACTTGGTGGACGGGCCGATTGGCCAGGCAGCCTTTACATTTTAGCTTTGGAATCTGGGACAGGATGAAATGTCCGGGCTGAAATAAAATTACAAAATGGTGTCTGGGGACTGGGGTTGTGTTTGAATGTGCTGTGTAGACACTCTTTGCATACTTTTTCTGTTGCTATTTATTTTTCACGGGTTAGCAGCTCCCTGAGACATCTCTGCAGCAACTGATCCTGGAAGGAGGGTGTTATAAGTGCCAGCCCACATCCTTCCTTTTCTCTGTGCCTACCCTCTCCCCCCCACCCCCCCCCCCCCCCCCCCCTCCACCCCCCCACCTTTTTCCCATCTGGAATAATGTGGCATGCAGATGTCAGGACTCAGCTGAGCAATGCCTGGAGCTGCCACTAGTGTTTAATATGGAGGCCTTCCACAACCCTGGACCTCTGAGCACCACAGCAGTGGGCACGGGGATCATGTGCAGGTGAACCTTCCCCCAGATTGGGTGTCCTGGCAGGGGTCCATCTTCCAGTGTCAGAACGTTTGTGAGGATCCACCTTCATATGCAGCTTTTCCGAGCTCCGAGTGCTCCCAAAGATCTATCTTCGTTTTCAGGAGGTCCACCTTTTTCTTCAATTGTGGGTCAGTGATGTTGGCACCCGGACACAACATGCCAACCAGCACCTGCTCCGCCACGGAATAAGGTGTAAAACACTCAGGTACTTAACGAGGTTTGGGTCAGAAGGTTTCACGTGTTTCCCCGCCAGCCTCCGCACCTGGAAACACTCCACGTTCCCACCTCTGCCACTGCACTTAGGGCGGGATTTTACACCCTTGCTCGAGGCCAATGGAGATTTCCGTTCTGCAAGCCTCGCCCAGTAAAATTCCGGCCTTTGTCTCAAGATGGGAGAATTCTGTCGCTGATACATCTGTCATTTTTTTCAGTTCACCTTCTTTAGTTCTAATCTAATTTTCCCAAAATTAACATGTTTCCAATCCATTATGTGCTATTTATTATTATAAAGTATCAGTCTAACGTAGCATTTGATATCATCCATATTAAAATTTGACAGCCTTCAGAACTGAAACTGCTGAAAGGTAGAAAATGCAGGAACACGCATTGATAATTTAGACCAGGGGTCTCAAAACTACGGCCCGCAGGCCACATCCGGCCCACAGCGGGCTACATCTGGCCCGCAGCCAGTGGGGCGGGACAGGATTCCTGCTGCCAAAAACACTCCCGCGTCCGGAACCCCGCCGCTGACTCAGGATCCGGACGCGGGGACGGAAGCCACAGGCCGGACATTTGCTGCCGCTCCACGCGGTGTCTGATGGACCCATGGGAATCCCCGCCCTCTTTACCGGCCTATTGTCCAATCAGAGCTGCCGTCCTGTGACTGACAGTTCATTAAATGAATCAGCAATTGAGACATCTGTTATCCAATTGTCGCTCTGCATTGACTGAGTGACAGCTGCTTCATTCAATCCGTAAGCTCCATCTGTCTGAAATGAGCGAGAACAATGACAATGATGGCGGCAATTCAGACCAATTCAGTTATGGAAGGAAAAAAGAAAAGTGGACAGTGAATGCCACCTGTTTAATGAAGAATGGGGTGTAAAGTACTTCTTTGTACAAGTAGGTGATAAAGCCTTGTGTGTCATATGCAACAAAACTGTTGCAGATTTGAAGGAGTACAATGTACGTCGGCACTATGAGACCAAACATGAACCAAGTTATTCCCAATTCACAGGAACACAGCGTTCGGAAAAATTTGAATCAATGCAAAGCAGGTTGCTTTCCCAACAAGATTTTTTTACGCAGAAGATAACTGAAAATGAAGCTTTAACCAGGGCCAGTTACAAACTAGCTTATGTGTTGGCTAAAAGAGGAAAGCCATTCACCGATGGAGATCTCATCAAAGAGTGTATAATGGAAGCAGTGGAAGAGTTATGCCCAGAAAAAGCAAATCTGTTCAAAATCATCAATCTTGCGCCATATGTTGTTGCTTGTAGAATTGAGGATATAGCAAGCAATATATTTCATCAAATTGCAGACAAAGCAAGAAATTTTCAGTTGTATTCTCTCACACTTGATGAATCGACTGATATGTGTGCAACATCACAACTCCTAGTATTCATCCGTGGCATCGACAGTGAATTTAATGTGACACAAGAATTAGCATCAGTGCATAGCATGCACAGCACAGTAACTGGAGAAGACATCTTCAAAGAATTGCAAAAAACTGTGTTAGAATATAACCTGGAGTGGAATAAACTGCAATGCGTGACAATTGATAGAGGAAAGAATATGTCTGGGGTGAAGAAAGGTTTGGTTGGACAAGTGAAAAAAGCTTGTGAGGTTGGTGGATTCTCAAAGCCCATGTTTCTGCATTGCATTATCCATCAGCAAGCATTGTGTGGAAAATATGTGGATATGTCTTGCGTTCTGAAACCTGTTGTTTCAACAGTGAATTTCATTCGATCTCACGGGCTTAATGATCGCCAGTTTCATGATTTTCTGAAAGAAACTGATTCTGAGTTCGGTGACTTGCCTTATTATACAGCAGTTCGATGGCTTAGTTGTGGAAAGGTTCTATCACAGTTCTTTCAGCTCAGAGAGGAAATTGGTTCCTTTCTCACAGAGAAGAATTGACCCGAACCACTTTTATCAAACACTGACTGGCTTTGGAAATTGGCATTTTTTGCAGACGTGACAGGCCATATGAATCAATTGAATCTGAAGTTGCAAGGTGAAACAAATTTGATTTGTGATCTATTCGCGCATGTCAAGGCATTCAGGGCAAAACTGATGCTATTTCAAGGACAGCTGAAAGTTCATAACTTGGTTCATTTTCCATGTTGTGAAAAATTTCATGAAGAAAAGTGAAGCAGAATTTCCTTCTTCATTTGCAACAGAAATCATTAAGGACTTGCAAAAACAATTTCAGGAACGATTTTCTGATCTTGATGGAAACACAGATGAAATAAAGCTGTTTCAAAATCCATTTGGCTGCAATGTTGAACCACTCCCAAGTCAGTTTCAAATGGAAATTATTGATCTCCAATCCGATGACATGCTGAAAGACAAGTATAAAGAAGGAAATCTGATCCAATTTTATAAATCTTTGCAGCCTCAGCAGTTTCCAAATTTGAAGCGATTTGCTTGAGGATTTGTATCAGTTTTTGGTACAACGTACCTGTGTGAACAAACATTTTCAAAAATGAAGTATGTCAAGTCCAAATATCGAACAAATTTATCTGATGAGCATTTGAAGTCCATTCTAATAATTGGCTCCTCAAGCTTGAAACATCAGTTCAGCAATATTTTGAACTTAAAAAAGCAGTTCCATCATTCCCATTAATCTTGTGCAAAACTTCATGATTTGTTGGTTACGATTGAAAACTCCAATTGCCAGAATTGTCTAGAAAGGTGCAGACTGAATTTATTTTTGTTCGGCCTTTATTAATGGTTCAAGTTTATTTTGAATTTCTTTGCTTTGTTTTACTGAAGTTCTTTCTTGGGGCGTGTTTATTTTTCTTATTGTGTGCCACAAAATTGGGCAAATTCTCATTTCAGGTAAACATTTGTAAAATTTCAGTAAATAAAATTAATTAAAAAATGAATAGCCTGCTTTTCTCACCTGTAATTAAGTAATTGATTATTTTGTCAGAGCATTTGCTAATGTTTGACATTTTTACTCGTATATCATTACACAGTGTAAGCACGGCATTGTTTCTTTGTAATTGTCACATTTCTCTTTTGTTCTGAATCATATCGTGCTGATTACAAAGATGCTCCAAATAAAACTTATTCATTCATTTAAATTTTATTCATTCATTTATAAAACTTTTTTTTTTCTTTGGCCCCCGAAAATGTGTAAAATATACGATGTGGCCCTCGTGCTGAAAAGTTTGGAGACCCCTGATTTAGACCATGCAACATGGCACAAAATAATGAAGGTATCATTCTTCATTATATTATTAGAGGGTTGGACGCAGAGAAATTTGAGTGTATTCAGGTGGAATTTCTCATTCTGTATGTGGCTGGCCTGACTGGAGAGGGGGCAAAACTTGACCTCCTCTTGGGAAATAAGGAAGGGCAAATGACAGAAGTGTTACTGAGGGATCACTTTGGGACCATTGACTATAATTCTATTCGTTTTAAGATAGCTATGGAAAATGATAGGTCTGGCCCAAAAGTTAAATTTCTAAATTGGGGCCAGGCCAATTTTGATGGTATCAGGCAGGAACTTTCAAAAGTTAATTGGGAGCATCTGTGGGAAGGCAAAGGGATGTCTGGTAAGTGGGAGGCTTTCAAAAGTGTGTTAACCAGGGTTCAGAGTAAGCACATTCCTCTTGGACTGAAGGGCAAGGCTGATAGAAATAGGGAACCCTGGATGACTCAGGATATTGAGCCCCTGATCAAGAAGAAGAAGGGGGCACATGACATGCATAGGCAGCTGGGATCAAGTGAATCCCTTGAAGAGTATAGTGGGGTGTCAGAGTAGAGTTAAGAGAGAAATCAGGAGGGCAAAAAGGGGACATGAGATTGTTTTGGCAGATAAGGCAAAGGAGAATCCAGAGCTTCTACAAATACATAAAGGGCAAAAGAGTAACAAGGGAGAGAGTAGGGCCTCTTAAGGATCAACAAGGTCATCTATGTGTGGATCCATAAGAGATGGATGAGATCCTAAATGAATATTTCTCATCAGTATTTACTGTTGACAAAAGTACGGATGTTGGGGAACTTGGGGAAATCAATAGTGATGTCTTGAGGACTGTACATATTACAGAGAAAGAGGTGCTCGAAGTCTTAAAGTGCATCAAGGTAGATAAATCACCAGGACCCGATGAAGTGTATCCCAGGACATTGTGGGAGGCTAGGAAGGAAATTGCGGGTCCCCTAGCAGAGATATTTGAATCATTGATAGTCACAGGTGAGGTGCCTGAAGATTGGAAGGTGGCAAATGTTGTGCCTTTGTTTAAAAAGGGCTGCAGGAAAAAGCCGAGGGACTGCAGGCCAGTGAGCCTCACATCTGTGGTGGGTAAGTTATTGGATGGTATTTTAAGAGACAGGATCTACAGGCATTTAGAGACGCAAGGACTGACTAGGGACAGTCAGCATAGCTTTGTGAGTGGAAAATCATGTCTCACAAATTTGATTGAATTTTGACGGGGTAACCAAGAAGGTAGATGAGGGCAGTGCAGTTGATGTTGTCTACTGGACTTTAGCAAGGCCTTTGACCAGATACTGCATGGTAGGTCGTTGCATAAGGTTAAATCTCACGGGATCCAGGGTGATGTAGCTAAATGGATACACAATTGGCTTGATGACAGAAGCTAGAGGGTTGCTTTTCAAACTGAAGACCTGTGACCAGTGGTGTGCCTCAGGGATCGGTGCTGGGTCCACTGTTATTTGTCATTTATATTAACGATTTGGATGAGAATATAGGAGACATGGTTAGTAAGTTTGCAGTTGACACCAAGATTGGTGGCATAGTGGACAGTGAAGAAGGTTATCTCGGATTGCAACGGGATCTTGATCAATTGGGCCAGTGGGCTGACGAATGGCAGATGGAGTTTAATTTAGATAAATGTGAGATGATGCATTTTGGTAGATTGAACCAGGACAGGACTTATTCAGTTAATGGTAGGACGTTGGGGAGAGTTGCAGAACAAAGAGATCTAGGGGTACTGGTTCATAGTTCCTTGAAAGTGGAGTCACAGGTGGACAGAGTGGTGAAGAAGGCAGTCGGCATGCTTAGTTTCATTGGTCAGAACATTGAATACAGGAGTTGGGACGTGTTGTTGAAGTTGTACAAGTCATTGGTAAGGCCACACTTGGAATACTGTGTACTGTTCTGGTCACCCTATTATAGAAAGGATATTATTAAACTAGAAAGAGTGCAGAAGAGATTTACCAGGATGCTACCAGGACTTGATGGTTTGAGTTCTAAGGAGAGGCTGGATAGACTGGGATTTTTTTCTCTGGAGCATAGGAGGCTGAGGGGTGATTGTATAGAGGTCTATAAAATAATGAGGGGCACAGATCAGCTAGAGAGTCAATATCTTTTCCCAAAGGGAGGGGAGTCTAAAACTAGAAGGCATAGATTTAAGGTGAGAGGGGAGAGATACAATAGGGTCTAGAGGGGCAATTTTTTCAGAGGGCGGTGGGTGTCTGGAACAAGCTGCCAGAGGTAGTAGTAGAGTTGGGTACAATTTTGTCTTTTAAAAAGCGTTTAGACACTTATATGTGTAAGATGGGTTCAGAGGGATATGGGCCACATGCGGGCAATTGGGACAAGCTTAGGGATTTAACAAAAGGGGCGGTATGGACAAGTTGGGCCGAAGGGCCTGTTCCCATGCCGTAAACCTCTATAACTCTATGGGCCTGATGTTACCATTTTCATTCTGAGTGCTGAATCTGGGCGTAATGCAGATCCGACTTGGAAACCTGCTTTCAGGCGCCCCCATACGTTCTCAGCCATCTCCAGTCCCATTCGTGCTGTGGACGGGGCTTAGCGCGGCTGAAACGATCGGAGCTCTGAACTGCGTATGCGCAGTTGGAAAAAAATTTGAAAAAGCGCGCCTGTGTCAGATCGCTCCCGGGCCGCAGAAAGCGGAGAAAGCGGCCCAGAAGCGACAAGCGGGAGCGATGGTGCACACACACATCACTGTCCCCCTTATGCACCCCCCTGCACTACCCACACACATCGCTGTCCCCCTTATCCACCCCCGCACTACCCACACACATCAATGTCCCCCTTATCCACCCCCGCACTACCCACACACATCACTGTCCCCCTTATCTACCCCCCACTACCCACACACATCACTGTCCCCCTTATCCACCCCCCCACTACCCACACACATCACTGTCCCCCTTATCCACCCCCGCACTACCCACACACATCACTGTCCCCCTTATCTACCCCCCACTACCCACACACATCACTGTCCCCCTTATCCACCCCCCCACTACCCACACACATCACTGTCCCCCTTATCCACCCCCCACTACCCACACACATCACTGTCCCCCTTATCCACCCCCCCCACTACCCACACACATCACTGTCCCTCTTATCCACCCCCCACTACCCACACACATCACTGTCCCCCTTATCCACCCCCCCCCCCACTACCCACACACATCACTGTCCCTCTTATCCACCCCCCACTACCCACACACATCACTGTCCCTCTTATCCATCCCCAATTTTTTTCTAACTGCGCATGCGCAATTGAGAGCTCCAATCGTTCCGGCAGCGCTAAGCCCCGCCCACAGCGCGAATCGGACTGGAGATGGCTGTGAGCGTATGGGGGCGCCTGAAAGCTGATTTCTAAGTCGGATCTGTACTACGCCCAGATTCAGCATTTAGGGCCATCTCTCCCGCTCTCTTGCCCCTGCAGGGAAGAGTAATCTGTGGCTGGTAGTGTACCAGTGATGGTGTATCCCTTTACAGGCCCAGCTTGGTCCTTCTCCAGTGTCTCCTCTTGGACTTGTACTGATCTTGTAGCCGGTTTTCATGTGGATCCACTATGGAATCGGCCGGTTTTGCTTCATCTTCTTAGCGAGGAATCGCTTCATCCTGAAGGTTTTGTGGGACGTCACGGCCGCACGTCCACTCCGGCAGGAGGGATTCATTCCTCCGGTGAGGAGGAAGGATCGCCCACAGACTGGCAGCGGAACCGCCCCCCCCCCGACCAGAGGATGATCTGGGTCCCACCCCCCCCTGCCGACCAGAGGATGTTCCGGGTCCCGCCACCCCCTCCTCCCCACCGCCCCCCAGAGGATGACCGTCAGAGAGTTGCTCTCTCCGCTTTCTGCTTTTTTTTTCTTTCGCGCCTGGGCGCGCTCTGTCAGATTTTTTTCGAACTACGCATGCGCAGTTCAGAGCTCCGATCGGTCCGCCAGCGCTAAGCCCCGCCCACAGCGCAGATCGGACTGGAGCCGGCAAAACACGTATGGGCGCGTTGGAAAGAGGATTCCAGGCGCGGATCTATTTGATGACTGGATTCGGCACTTAGACTCAAAATGGTAAAATCAGGCCCTTAGAATGAAAATGGTAAAATCGGGCCCATAGACTATTTTCTAAATGGGAAAATGCTTAGGAAATCAGAAACATAAAGGGACTTGGGAGTCATTGTTCGAGATTCTCTTAAGGTTAATGTGCAGGTTCAGTCAGTGGTTAGGAAGTCAAATGCAATGTTAACATTCATGTCGAGAGGGCTAGAATACAAGAGCAGGGATGTACTTCTGAGGCTGTATAAGGCTCTGGTCAGATCCCATTTGGAATATTGTGAGCAGTTTTGGGCCCCATATCTAAGGAAGAATGTGCTGGCCTTGGAAAGGGTCCAGAGGACGTTCAAAGAATGATCCCTGGAATGAAGAGCTTGTCCAATGAGGAATGGTTGAGGACTCTAGGTCTGTACTCATTAGAGTTTCGAAGGATGAGGGGGGGATCTTATTGAAACTTACATACTGCGAGGCCTGGAAAGAATGGACGTGGAGAGGATGTTTCCACTAGTAGGAAAAACTAGAACCAGAGGGCACAACCTCACGCTAAAGGGACGATCCTTTAAAACAGAGATGAGGAGGGATTTCTTCAGCCAGAGAGTGGTGAATCTGTGGAACTCTTTGCTGCAGAAGGCTGTGGAGGCCAGGTCATTGAGTGTCTCTAAGACAGAGATAGATAGGTTCTTGATTAATAAGGGGATCAGGGGTTATGGGGAAAAGGCAGGAGAATGGGGATGAGAAAAATATCAGCCATGATTGAATGGTGGAGCAGACCCGATGGGCCGAGTGGCCTAATTCTGCTCCTACGTCTTATGGTCTTATGGGAAAGTGAAAAAGGAAATAAGAGAGAAACAGGTGCAATTCTCGGATCGGCCGATTCGCAGGGTTTGTCTCCCACCACCGGAGTTCCGGTGGAGTCAGATCCGTGCCGGAAATAGGCAGGGAGGCACAAAGACCATTTAAATGGTAATTTCAGTATACTTTGAATGAGATTAGCGGGCCCGGGACTGAATTTTCTGGGCTCGCTAGTATCTCCCACCCCGCCAGAGTATTTCACTCCAGTGGGGATTGCAGTAGCTCCCCACTTCGGGGGAACTAGCGATCCTGCTGGAGTGAAGGGAGAGGTGATCGGGGCTCCCAAGAGGGTCGGATGGAGGAGGGGGTGCCTCCTGGGCATTGGCTCCCTGGCAGTGCCAGCCTGGGCCACCAGCACTGCTGAAGTGGCAAAGTGTCAATGCCCAGGGGCACCTGGGCACTGCCCATCAGGCATGGGGCAGTGTCAAGGAGGTGGGACATCTGGGAGGGTGGGGCCTAGGGTTGGGGCCTGATGAGGAGTGGGGCCTAGGGGGCGATCAGTGCGGGTGGGGGGTCCTGCTGCCACTCTGCAGTCCGGATCAGTGGGGGAAGGGGGTAGGCTTGCGATCAGGGCGGGCTGGAGGTGCGGGGTAAGCGGGACTGCGTGGAGATCCACACACTGTCTGTGTGGAGTTTGCACATTCTCCTCGTGTCTGCGTGGGTTTCCTCCGGGTGCTCCGGTTTCCTCCCACAGTCCAAAGATGTGCGGGTTAGGTTGATTGGCCAGGTTAAAAATTGCCCATTAGAGTCCTGGGATGTGTAGGTTAGAGGGATTAGCGGGTAAATATGTGGGGGTAGGGCCTGGGTGGGATTGTGGTCGGTGCAGACTCGATGGGCAGAATGGCCTCCTTCTGCACTGTAGGGTTTCTATGATTTCTATGAGAGGAAACTGTCGGGGGGGATCATTGGGGTGGGGGCTGGAGATAACGGCAGGCCGGGAGGGGGGAGGATTTGGGGCTGGGCCTGGGAGTGGTCAGGGGATCAGCGATTGAGCCATTGTTTGGGGGGGGGTGAGGGGCCTCAGAGAGCAGTCATTGTGGGCGTCGTGGGGCTGGTTAGTGATTGAGCTGGTCATCAATTGGGAGGCCGTCAGTGTGGGGCCACTGATCTCGGCACTGACAGATCAGCGCGTGCGCAGTGGCCCGCTCAGTGCGCTGATTTCAGCCTCTCCAGTCGGAATAAGCCCTGCCTCCTGCAATTGAAGAACTGCAAATGTTACACCCTGGTTCGAGAAAGAGTCTAAGGATAAACTCAGCAACTACAGGCCAATCATTTTAACCTCAGTGTAGGAAAGCTTTTGGAAATGCTAATCTGGTACAAAATTAACAATCACTTAGACAAGTGTGGAATAATTAATGAAAGCCAGCATGCATTTCCAAAGTCAAATCGGCCTCAACCAACTGGATTGAGTTTTTGATGAAATGGTGGAGAGGGTTGATGTGGGTCATGCATTTCATGTGGAGCATATTGATTTTCAAAAGGCATTTGACAAACTGCCACATTATAGGCTTGTCAGCAAAAGTTAATGTCTGTAGAATAAAACGGCAGAGGTACGCAGGTAGAAAATTAGCTAAAGAACAGGAAACAGAATCACGATAAGTAGAGGAAGGCATACAGTGGATTTCCTGAGGGATCAGTGCTAGCTTTTTGTGATATATTACTGCTTTTTCTTATACATATTAATTACTTAACTTGGGTGTGCACAGCATGATTTCAAAATTTGCATATGGCACAAAGCCTGGAAGTACTGTTCGCACTGAGAAGGATGGTGATAGACTTCAAGACAAACTGGTGGAATGGCTAAACTCATGGCAGATTAAATTTAAATAAGGTGTGAAGCGATACATTTTGCTTGGCAGAATGAGGAATAGTAATACAAAATAAAGGATACAATATCACATAGAATCTACAGTGCAGAAGGAGGCCATTTGGCCCATTGCGCCTGCACCGACAACAATCCCACCCAGGTCCCATCCCCGTAACCCCATGTATTTACAGTCCTAGTCCCCCTGACATTAACGGATAATTAGCTTGGCCAATCCACCTAACCTGCACATCTTTAGACTGTGGGAGGAAACCGGAGCACCTGGAGGAAATCCATGCAGACACAGGGAGAATGTGTAAACTCCACACAGACAGCCTCCTGAGGCCGGAATTGAACCCGGATTCCTGGCGCTGTGAGGCAGCAGTGCTAACCACTGTGTCACCATGCCTCTAGGCTGTTGAAACAGAGAGAGCTGGGGAGCTATGTGCACAAGTCATTGAAAGTTGCAGGGAAGATAGAGAAAGCAGTTTTAAAAGCATTAGGGATCCTAGGTTTTATGTATAGAAGCATGGTACGGGATTTTATTGTACCCTGCTGGCATTTTGCAGATGAGAGGCTCCTAAAATTCAGTGGGATCCTTTCCACCACCTAACCACCCGCCACCAGCCTGGCAGCAAATTTGCAATGGGCTGGGACGGCCTAGGTCATCCCCCTCGGCCTTGCCCCAGTTGAGGCCCTTAAGTGGCCAATTCCCACCTGGCCACAATCTTTAGGCTGGTGAAAAGAGATCAGGAATGGAGCTGAAGCCTGGCAGGTCCTCAGGCCTTGGGTGGAAAGGAGTGCCTTCCTCACAAGCCTCCTTTCCTGATCAGAGCCCACTTCTACCCAATGTCTGATCCAACCAGGTGTCTGTCCTTTCCCCCTCATGGACTTTGCAATCCAGTCTCTGCCCCTTGTAGCCTCTCCTCCTGGCCCCACTGAGAGAAATCTGGACTTAGCTGCACCTTGGGCTTCTTTCTGTGGGACTCAGTGTGTTCCCACCTCAGGTGGCATTTTATTTGCCAGATTGGAGAAGTTGGGACTGTTCTCCTTAAAGCAGAAAAGGCGAAGAGGAGATTTAATAGAGATGCTCAAAATCATGAGGGGCTTAAACAGAGTGAAACTGTTCCCATTTGCAAAAGGCTTGAAAACTAGAGGGCACAAATTTAAGTTGAATGGCAAAAGAACAAAAGGCAGCATGAGGAAAATCTTTTTAATATAGCAAGTGATTTCATTTCACTAGATTAAAAAATACCTTTGCAATTAACTCAGCAGCGAATGAGGGACAAGAACTTTCAGATTCACAACAGGTTAAAGGTGATGCGCAGCAGTTGAGGTAGTTTTCCTGGTGGATTTGGATTGACTAGGAGCTGCTTTTCTATCACGGGAAGCTTTTTTGGACCATGGGAGAGGAGACATTGATGTACTGAGATTTGGTGGTGGCAGTGCAAGGGGGATAGGGACATGCTGACTGCTGACCAAGCGAGTGAGTTGCTTTGGACCCAGGACAATTTGTGGGGAACAGAGGGACAAAGCTGGACTACAGAGGGGAGTTTAATATCTGCAGGGAGGTCAAAAATGATTGGGGAGGAAATCAGAGGTTGTAGGGGAAGATCAATGGTGAGATCCTGAGAGTTAAAGGTAGGAGAAAGTTGATGATTTCTATGCTGTACCTCAAAAAAATACCCTTCATAGGACAATGTGGATAAAATATTACATGCATGGATTTGGCTAAGTGGTATACGTCAATAAACTGGTAAATCACACACATAGGGCCTGATTTTACCATTTTGAGTCTAAGTGCCGAATCTGGGCGTCAAATAGATCCGAGCCTGGAATCCTCTTTCCAACGCGCCCATATGCTTTTTGCCGGCTCCAGTCCGATTCGCGCTGTGGGCGGGGCTTAGTGCTGCCGGACCGATCGGAGCTCTGAACTGCGCATGCGCAGTTCGAAAAAAAATCCGAAGCAGCGCGGCCGGGCGGGGAGAAAAAAGCAGAGAGAGGGGCTTTCTGACCCAGATCAGAGACTTATTAGGGAGAGTCAACATGGCTTTGTGCGTGGTAGGTCATGTTTGACCAATCTATTAGAGTTTTTCGAGGAGGTTACCAGGAAAGTGGATGAAGGGAAGGCAGCGGATGTTGTCTACCTGGATTTCAGCAAGGCCTTTGACAAGGTCCCTCATGGGAGGTTAGTTAGGAAGGTTCAGTCGCTAGGTATACATGGGGAGGTAATAAATTGGATTAGATACTGGCTCAATGGAAGAAGCCAGAGAGTGCTTGTGGAGGATTGCTTCTCTGAGTGGAGGCCTGTGACTAGTGGTGTGCCGCAGGGATCGGTGTTGGGTCCATTGTTGTTTGTCATCTATATCAATGATCTGGATGATAATGTGGTAAATTGGATCAGCAAATTTGCTGATGATACAAAGATTGGAGGTGTAGTGGACAGTGAGGAAGGTCTTCAAAGCTTGCAGAGGGATTTGGACCAACTGGAAAAATGGGCTGAAAAATGGCAAATGGAATTTAACGCAGACAAGTGTGAGATATTGCACTTTGGAAGGACAAACCAAAGTAGAACGTACAGGGTAAATGGTAGGACTCTGAAGAGTGCAGTTGAACAGAGGGATCTGGGAATACAGGTACAGAATTCCCTAAAAGTGACGTCACAGGTGGATAGGGTCGTAAAGAGTGCCTTTGGTACATTGGCCTTTATAAATCGGAGTATCGAGTATAAAAGTTGGAGTGTTATGGTAAGGTTATATAAGGCATTGGTGAGGCCGAATTTGGAGTATTGTGTACAGTTTTGGTCACCTAGTTACAGGAAGGATGTAAATAAGGTTGAAAGAGTGCAGAGAAGGTTCACAAGGATGTTGCCGGGACTTGAGAAGCTGAGTTACAGAGAGAGATTGAATAGGTTGGGACTTTATTCCCTGGAGCGTAGAAGATTGAGGGGAGATTTGATAGAGGTGTACAAGAGTTTGATGGGTATAGATAGAGTGAATGCAAGTAGGCTTTTTCCACTGAGGCTAGGGGAGAAAAAAAACAGAGGGCATGGCTTAAGGGTGAAAGGAGAAAAGTTTAAAGGGAATATTAGGGGGAGCTTCTTCACGCAGAGAGTGGTGGGAGTGTGGAATGAGCTGCCGGATAAAGTGGTAAATGTGGGGATTTAATGCGATTTCGCGCCCGAAAACGGGTGCGATGTTTTGGTAAAATCAGGCCCATAGTGTGATGCACTAGGGTTCCAGGTTCAAATCTCACCACAGGAGGTGGTTAAATTTGAATTCTGAAATAAACCTATCTCTATAGTTGGATCTTTAATGCACTTTTAACATTTAAGAAAAACTTGGATGGGTTCATGGATGAGAGGGGTGTGGAGGGATATGGTCCAAGTGCAGGTCAGTGGGACTAGGCAAAAAATGATTGGCACAGACAAGAAGGGCCAAAAGGCCTGTTTCTGAGCTGTAATTTTCTATGGTTCTATGCTGAATGCAGTATTGTAACTGACTCGGTGAGCCAGATGGACCCACAAGGCAGAAGGATCATCTTTGTGTTGACCAAAGCGGATCTAGCTGAGGAACATGCAGCTTATCTTGCTAACGGAAGGATGGTGGAGGGAGACCAGCGATCGAGGTAGGTTGGGGGTGTGCTCTGCCGGGGGGGCCTGCCTCCCAGGGGGGTCTGATCCGGGGGTGGGGGGGGGGGGGCGGTCTGCCGGGGTGGTTAGCGTGGGGGTCTGCGAAGGATGGTCGAGGAGGATGGTGACTTCACAAGGGCAGAGAGGGCTTCGAAGGTTCCCCTGCAGAATAGAAATCCGCTTCGGACTTTTATTCTGCAGGTCGCTAAAAGCGCGGATCCGGATCGGGCCAGAAGACAGTAAAGTGGGATTTTGGGGTTCATTAAGTCGATTTAAATGCATGCTAATGCATTTAAATCATCAGGCCGCCCGATTCGGGCGTGGGCCGGACCCACGCCCGAATTGGTGTCGGTAAAGCTGCGATCTGCTCGGAATCGGGTGCAGATCGTGGTTATAGGCCCGACGCCCAACTTTACCGCGCGGGTGCGAAGTTTTGGTAAAATCGGGCCCATAGTGTGATGCGCTCAGGTTCCAGGTTCAAATCTCACCACAGGACATGGTTAAATTTGAATTCTGAAATAAACCTATCTGTATAGTTGGATCTTTAAAAAAAGGAAAAACTGAAAAGAATTTGCATCAAATGATGCTGTTACTGTAACTCTCACAGCTGGTCAAATTTCCGATCCAGTCAAACTGGTTCAGAAATCTCAGTTTTATAAAGGGCATTGAGGCATTTGTTCTGAAGAAAGTGAGAGCAGAGGGTACCCAGACTAAATGAGATGCTGCTCAGAATTCTCAGAGATTGAAGTGCGGGAAGATTGATATTTTAGGAACTGCTTGCATTTACATGGACTGTTTGATGGACAGTGCTTTCTTGATTATCTAAAATAAGTAAGGCAGGAGTCAGATAATTAGCTTAGTTTAAGACAGTGGGGAATTCTATGGTGCAATTTCAATGTTAACCTCAAGCAAGAATACAGTAGGATTAATGAGCCTAGTTTTAATAATGGAGCGTACACCACCGTATCTGGCAAGGTGACTGGAACAGAAAAGATTTATGATGTTTTTAAAAAATTTCTTGGTGTCTTTGTAAAACAGCAGTCTCCCATCTTCGCTATCAAAACATTTAAGGATGAAAGCTCTCAGTGCTTTAAACAAATATAGAGGTTTCTATTGGGCTAGAGAATTCCAGCTGGATCCAAGAAGTATTTAACATTGGTATTATGAGGTTGGGGACAATTATATAAATGTGCCTCATTGGCAAAATTAGCTATTCAATAAAGGCATTGGCCTAAGTTTTACATCTGGACCAATGTGGCATGCAAGCGTTGGGATTTACTTTAAGAAGACCATTGGCAGCTCACAGACATCCAAGGAGAAGATGGAGGCCTCCAGCTACCGGATCCCGGAGCACCACGTGCAGGACAGTGTGGGTGGGGCTTTGTCCATGTGGGTCGTCTCTGTGAAGCAGCTTCCAGAAGGTGGGAGTTCTCCATGCAGCAATCTTGCTCCAGCTTCAGACCTGCCCCAAGGGGCTTCACCTTGGGATCAGGCTTTCTCCCAGAAACTTCACCATGGGATCAGATCATCCAACTGCAGCAAGATCTGGGCAGCAAGGGTCTGTTGCGGGAAAGGGGCATAAAAGAAGGTTAGGAGAGGAATGAAGAGGAGGTGCTGGTCTGGATGGTGGCTAGCGGTGTTGCAAAGGACATTACAATGGGTTGCAAAGCAACGGATGGAGTGGAGCGGGAAGGTGGGAAGAGCCATTGTGAGTGCTAGGCAGGGGACATTTTGTGCATGTCTAAAGAGGCATGGAGGGGTGGGGTGGGGGTGGGGAATTTTGAAGGGGCATTGGGGGGCAGTGTGTGAAGGGGTGTGGGGCATGGGAGAGTGTCCAGATGTCTAGATGATCACAGGGAGTGGTCGGTGGAGTCAAATGCATACTCTTAGGGAATGAACTAAGGAGTGGTGTGAGGGCATGATGAGGAATACAGGGCAGAGGGAGAGGGGGGTTAGGGTGCAATGGTGTCATGTGAAGGGGTGCTAAGGATCATTGGTGGGGATGCGGAGTTATACTGGGACTCAGGGTGTGGGCAGGAAGGGCAGGTCAATGATTATGGGGGTGGGATGCCCAAGGGGGAAGGGTACCTGGATGTTGACTTTACTTTGTGGAAGGAGAAAGCAGAGGGTTAAAGGGTAATGGTGTGGAGGTCAAAAGTTGTGCCAGGGGTCAGTGGTTATGGGGGAAGTGTATGGGTGACTGGGGAGGAGACACAGTGTTGGAACTCATAAAGAAACTAAGCAGACCCTGGTGGTAGAGATTCTGAGATGCTACATGGGAATGTGGTCAGTGGGTGGGCAGATATGCAGATCATCTCAAGTGGACAACTGACCGGGAACAGGTAATATTGACAACGCTCAGGATCTGGCACACATGAGACTTTGAAGGGTGGCATGGTGGCCCAGTGGTTAGCACTGCTGTCTCCCAACGCCAGGGGCCTGGATTCGATTCCTCCCTTGGGTGACTGACTGTGTGAAGTTTGTATGTTCTCCCTGTGTCTGCGTGGGTTTCCTTCAGATGCTCCAGTTTCCTCCCACAGTCCAAAGATGTGCAGGTGAGGTGGATTGGCCATGCGAAATTCCCCTTAGTGTCCCAAGATGTGTAGGTTAGCTGAAATGTTATGAGGATGGGCAGGGAGGTTGGGACTGGGTAAGAGGCTCTTTCAGAGCATCGGTGCAGAATCAATCGGCCGAATGGTCTCCTTCTGCACTGTCGGGTTCCAGTTCTAATCAATGGTGTGGGGGTGAAAGTGCTTGAACATGGCTCTTGGCTCCCTGCACATTCAACTGAGAGTGTCAGGTGTCCACAGATATTGAAATGGGGAGGTGGGAGGGGGGTGCAGGTGAAACTGGGAGATTGGGTGCCTGTGCAATCATGTCCCTGGAGCTTAGCAGCAGGCTTCCTGGCGTGAATGGGCTCCACCCACTCCCCCTGCTGGTGGGAATCACATCTGAGGTCTTTTTTCTAAGTGCTGTATGATTGCGTTTGGGAGCTCGCCCATAAAATGGGTGTGATTTTTGTCCCGTTTTCGTGTTTGTTCAGCACTTAGGATTTTTTTGGTAACATCCTCCCCGCTTCCCCCCATCCCCCAAGTGCTGAATGAGCGAGAAAACAGGAGAGGATCGTGCTTTTTCTTTGGCGAGCTGCGATTCACAATGTTATGGCACATAGTGTAAATAAAGTCCCAAGATGCAATTCTCACCACCGGGAAAGGGGCTCCTACCACTTCGCCTCGACGAATGCGGGCGGGACGGGGTTCTAAGATCATGCCCTTAGATTTTGTTTTGATAAGGGTATCAAAGATTATACTGCCAAATTGGGTAAATGGAGTTCAGGCATAGATCAACCATGACCTAACTGAAAGGTGCAGCAGGCTGACTGGTCCACACCTATACATTCTATTTTTCTCTTCCTAATTCCATTATCAGTTTCAAGTTCAAATTATCTCTACCATATCTTGAAAAATTACCATAAAGGCCAAATTCAAACATTGCTTTCGTATGAAGTGTGCTAGATCTTCTGCAATTAAGTACAGGTAAAATCAAACAATGAAAAAACTGCAATATACACAATGGGGAGTATTTCTTTTATTCTTAGTTTACCCTGGATACCTTGTTCACTGTAGTACTTAATTTCTTTGAGTGAATTCTGGACTGTCTACTCCCCAGTTGCGTATCATATTCAATTAATTTTGGGCTGAATTAACCCTATCTGATAATGGTATAGAATAAATACAATGTATGGCAAATATTTGGACCTTTGCCAAACTCCTGTTTTAAAGTAAGATTCAATTAAGATACTATTTTTGTTATTTAAGACACTAGCAATGAACTATTGATTTCACAATTTGCTGATAATTTTGCATTGTTCCACATTTTCCTGAATAAGATGACCTGAACCTGTATTTAATTGCTTTCAGCAGAGTAGTCTGTTTAAATTACATGCTTTCCCCAGCTATTTCCAAGGTACTTCATGCGGGAGTAACTGATTTTCTTTTTATTAATCAGTATGTAGACATCACAGCTATGTGTTGCTTTTTGCTGCATTGTGAATATTTCAAACGGGATTGTGTTATGAATTGTAATTAGCAGGAATGAAATAGAACAAAAAATACTGTCAGTTTTATTCATACAAAAGACAACATTGAAAATTTGCAAAAGGCAGAATTGCCTTGTAAATGAATGTATTTTTATGATCACAATGCAGTTTTGATTTTAAATTAACTTTGGATTGAATGTTTTCCAAAGTCTGATCTCTTTAATGTTTCATTTGAAAAAGCCATTAACTTGGATTTTTAAAACCATTGCATTGTGGTCCATTCCCAGGTCAGGCACCGTATGATTAGGTTTCTCTATCTGTTTTGCCACAGTAATGTGCCTCAGATAAGCATCCTTTGGAGGGTGACATTTATCTTGTTCCCACAGCAGCCAGTGATGACGTAATGGTAATATCACTGGACTGCCAATCCAGTGTCCCAGATCAACCCTCTGGGTTCAAATCCGACCGTGGCAGCTGGTGAATTTAGAACATAGAACATAGAACAGTACAGCACAGAACAGGCCCTTCGGCCCACGATGTTGTGCCGAGCTTTATCTGAAACCAAGATCAAGCTATCCCACTCCCTATCATCCTGGTGTGCTCCATGTGCCTATCCAATAACCGCTTAAATGTTTCTAAAGTGTCTGACTCCACTATCACTGCAGGCAGTCCATTCCACACCCCAACCACTCTCTGCGTAAAGAACCTACCTCTGATATCCGTCCTGTATCTCCCACCACGAACCCTATAGTTATGCCCCCTTGTAATAGCTCCATCCACCCGAGGAAATAGTCTTTGAACGTTCACTCTATCTATCCCCTTCATCATTTTATACACCTCTATTAAGTCTCCCCTCAGCCTCCTCCGCTCCAGAGAGAACAGCCCTAGCTCCCTCAACCTTTCCTCATATGACCTACCCTCCAAACCAGGCAGCATCCTGGTAAATCTCCTCTGCACTCCTTCCAGCGCTTCCACATCCTTCCTATAGTGAGGTGACCAGAACTGCACACAATATTCCCAATGTGGTCTCACCAAGGTCCTGTCCAGTTGCAGCATAACCCCACGGCTCTTAAACTCCAACCCCCTGTTAATAAAAGCTAACACACTATAGGCCTTCTTCACAGCTCTATCCACTTGACTGGCAACCTTTAGAGATCTGTGGATATGGACCCCAAGATCTCTCTGTTCCTCCACAGTCTTCAGAACCCTACCTTTGACCCTGTAATCCACATTTAAATTTGTCCTACCAAAATGAATCACCTCACATTTATCAGGGTTAAACTCCATTTGCCATTTTTCAGCCCAGCTTTGCATCCTATCTATGTCTCTTTGCAGCCTACAACAGCCCTCCACCTCATCCACTACTCCACCAATCTTGGTGTCATCAGCAAATTTACTGATCCACCCTTCAGCCCCCTCCTCTAAGTCATTAATAAAAATCACAAAGAGCAGAGGACCAAGCACTGATCCCTGCGGCACACCGCTAGCAACCTGCCTCCAATCCGAAAATTTTCCATCGACCACCACCCTCTGTCTTCGGTCAGACAGCCAGTTACCTATCCAATCGGCCAACTTTCCCTCTATCCCACACCTCCTCACTTTCATCATAAGCCGACCATGGGGGACCTTATCAAACGCCTTACAAAAATCCATGTATATGACATCAACTGCCCTACCTTCATCAACACACTTAGTTACCTCCTCAAAAAATTCTATCAAATTTGTGAGGCACGACTTGCCCTTCACGAATCCGTGCTGACTATCTCGGATTAATCCGCATCTTTCTAAATGGTCGTAAATCCCATCCCTAAGGACTCTTTCCATCAATTTACCAACCACCGAAGTAAGACTAACCGGTCTATAATTACCAGGGTCATTTCTATTCCCTTTCTTAAACAGAGGAACAACATTCGCCATTCTCCAGTCCTCTGGCACCATCCCCGTGGACAGCGAGGACCCAAAGATCAACGCCAAAGGCTCTGCAATCTCATCCCTTGCCTCCCAAAGAATCCTAGGATACATTTCATCAGGCCCAGGGGACTTATCGACCTTCAGTTTATTCAAAACTGCCAAGACATCCTCCCTCCGAACATCTATTTCCTCCAGCCTATTAGTCTGTAACACCTTCTCTTCCTCAAAAACATGGCCCCTCTCCTTGGTGAACACTGAAGAAAAGTATTCATTCATCACCTCGCCTATCTCTACTGACTCCATACACAAGTTCCCACTACTGTCCTTGACCGGCCCTAACCTCACCCTGGTCATTCTTTTATTCCTCACATAAGAGTAAAAAGCCTTGGGGTTTTCCTTGATCCGACCCGCCAAGGACTTCTCATGTCCTCTCCTAGCTCTCCTAAGCCCCTTTTTCAGCTCATTCCTTGCTAACTTGTAACCCTCAATCAAGCCATCTGAACCTTGTTTCCTCATCCCTACATAAGCTTCCCTCTTCCTTTTCACAAGACATTCCACCTCTTTGAATTTAAATTCAAATCAATAGCAATCTGGAATTGGAATAGCGTCAGACCATAAAGCTGTCATCAATTGTTGTAAGGACCCCATCTGGTTCACTGACCACCTTTCGGGAAGGAAATCTGCCATCCTTAGTCGGTCTGACATACACGTGACTTCAGACCCACAGCAATTTGGTTGACTCCAAGCTGTCTTCTGAAATGGCCTGGCAAGGCCTGCGTTCAATTCTGGCCTCAGGTGACTGTGGAGTTTGCCCGTTCTCCCCGTGTCCGTGTGGGTTTCCTCAGGGTGCTCCGGTTTCCTCCCACAGTCCAAAAGATGTGCAGGTTAGGTTGATTGGTCATGCTAAATTGTCAATTAATGTCAGGGGGATTAACAGGGTAAATACGTGGGGTTACAGGGATAGGACCTGGGTGGGATTGTCAGTGCAGACTCGATGGGCTGTATGGCCTCTTCCTGCACTGTAGGGATGTTATGATTCTATCTATGATTCGATGTATGATTCAAAGACACTCAGTTCAAGGACAATTAGGGCTGGGCATATGCAAGCATGGCCAACGACGCCCATATCCCATGAGAATAAAGACAAGATAAATGCTCCCTTCCCAATGAGATTAGCAACTTCATGGAAAATTAGGAACAGGTACATATTTTGAACTACTTCCTACTAGAGGCTGGATTGAAGCTGCACATAAACATAGCATCTGGAATTCTCCAACCTCGCCCATGGCCGGGATTCTCCTGTCCCACTGCTGCAAACAGAGAGTTGGCTAAGAGCCACTTTCTTTGTTCTGACTGGCAGTGATAGCAGGGTGTGTGACACCGAAGAATTCCAGCCAACATAAAATAAACTCCTACGTTCAACCAGAAAGATAAATCACTAAGATTATGGACAGCCATTGAAATTCACTTATTTTAATTTTCTTACCCATTCCCATGGATTCATTATTAGATGAAATATCTAGACATTTCATGGTAATTTTCATATTCAGCTCTTTACCTCAAAGGTCAGCTTGTTAGTGAACCACACAGTAAACTCGTTGTAGGATGTTGACATTACTAAATCTATTCAGAGCTTTGAGTGTTAGATGCAACCTTATTAACATACATTCTTAAAGTTTATATTTTATATTTAAGACAATGTGTTAAAGCATTTGCTACAAAGGTTATGTTTAGACAGATTGAGTTAAGTATTGGCTTCAAACACATTCTTACTCAATTGACACCCCAGACCAAAGATGTTTCTCCAGTTTGATGAGATTTCCAAAGGAATTATGAATATGAGAAAGAAGCGATAAATTAATTTCATCTCATAGGCTTTACAGTGATGTGATTACAGAGTCCTTTTAAAATGTCAGCCCCAAATGAGGAACCATATGATAATGTAATATGAATCTTTTTGTGAATTGATGCATGAGGCAGATATCCTGGACAAGCATTTGTATATCTGCATTAATGTAGTCTTATTATTTATAACACACTCAGCAAGAATGCTTTGTGTTGTCATTGACAGTTGTTCTAACATTTTGTTTACTCTATCTAGAGAGAAACATTGGGGTAAGTATATCATGCTGTCTGTACAACATCTTTGAAAACTATTGATGCAATTTGCTAGTGTGAACTGAGGTCACTTAGCGAATGGCTAAGGATGAGCTGGTCAGTGTTCAAATAAAATCAGTGTAAACATAGAGACTGAATAGACAATAAGTGTGACAAAACCTGCCGTCATCTCTGTTATGATGTGGTTTGAAGCTTCTGCCATGCTTGTCATTCAATCTTCCAAAATGTCAACGCACAAGGACAGTACTGCATTATAAGATAGTATTGTAACACAACATAGCCGAAGGTACAGTACACAAAGTTGGAAGTGTTGCTGGGGAGTGAAAACTGCATTCATGCTACAAATCACCGTGAAGTTAACGTGAACATTACATTGTGGAATTCTGCTAAAATGAATACTATTTTTATTCGGATTTACTTTTCACTATGAATTCTGTTATTTGTATTTTACTACTTTATTACAGTAAAAAAAATAGATTTTTAAAAATGGCCTCTATATTCATATATTTTCTCAGACTTAGAAAAATTGCAGGGCTATGAAAAACATCGAGAAAAATTTCTAGATCAGTTGCCATCCAGACTGAAACAAACATTGTCATGTTGCTGCTGGGCATAACTCAAAGAATATTTCATTGACCGCAACATCCGAGTTACTTATTTCCAGTTATATTAACTGAATTCAGTTGATCAGTTTTGATTTTAATTCCCTGTACAGTATTTTTCCTTCAGAGTATTTGGGTAATGCACATAGCCTGTGTAATTGCCAGCCCTCAGGGAATATGATACTGCACAACTGGGTTCACAAGGTCCTTGGAGCAGTTGCGCATTAATTATGGGCAATTAAAATGAACCTTCAGCTACACTGATGAAACCTCTGTGCACCACAGTCTATCTTTTTTTTATGCAGTTGATTCAGTTTCTATGCTGTGGATGATTGGATGAGACAACAATCTCCCATTTCATTTTGGGAAATATTGGCTGGGTTAAGAAACAAGATGCAGAATGTGAACTTTAAGAAGGTACACAGACTGGGCATCAACAGAAACAGGCCAAAGCACAAGAAATCAGTTGTCTATTAGTCTGGAAGTTGAGTGAACCTGTTGACCTGCATATTCTTGTGCAGTGCTGTTGACATGGTGAACAGAGAGCAGTTGGAATAGGGCATGGAGCCAGGGAAAGCAGTGAGAATGTAGTGTGAAGCAGGCTTACTCCTGACTTTTTTTTATGAGGAGGGAAAGTAGTGCAAGAGACAGGACAGAGGCCTAAACTGGACACAAGTCAAACAGGGACATGGAGTGGTTGTGGAAGAATCAGAGGTTGGCCAGAGTGTGTAAAATTCTTGGGATTAGCCAAGGCGGAATGGGGAATTTTAATGTGAACTGAAATTCCTCCAACAATTTGACTACATTATATTTTAATTTGATTTTTTATTGTCACACGTAATAATATACAGCAAAAAGTTTTGTTTCTTGCGCGCTATACAGGCAAAGCAATCCGTACATAGAGAAGAATAGGAGAGAATGCAGAATGTAGTGTTGCAGTCATAGCTAGGGTGTAGAGAAAGATCAACTTAGTGCGAAGTCGGTCCAATTAACGTGAACAGTCTTCAATGTTAGAAACTCTGTGCAAGATTGCATTACAGCACGAGAGATGAGTAAATTGGTAGAATGTGTGGTTTGATAAAATGTTTGTAATCTTTAGTCCTTTGATTGAACTTATCCTTCACATCATCCTATACAGAAGGAGGCCATTCAGTCCATTGTGCCTATGTTGATTCTTCAAAAGAGTTATTTGTGATCTTTCCCAATAGCCCAATAAAGTTTGCATTAAAAGAGACCTACTATTGGATAATTGTATAATTTTCTACATTTCATGTCAAGGAGGAGCACTATTCCGCAGATTGTTTGACAAAGCTGCAGAAGATAAAGATATTTGTGAGAGTTGCCAGGATAACTGGCAAAGGACTGGAAGTTGCCCTGCATGTCATCACACACCAACTGCATGTTTTACGAGTAGAAGCCCTTCTTGTTCAAGTGTGCTCAAGAATCTCATGTCAGAGTGCACAAGGTTACTTTTCTTCTTTTTTATTTTTCATGGGATGTGAGCATCGCTGACAAGGCCAGTATTTGTTACTCATTCCTATTTGCCCTCGAGAAGGTGATGCCGAGCCACCCCCTTGAACCTCTGTAGTTTATCTGATGTAGTTGCACCCTCAGTGCTGCTAGGAAGGGACTTTGACCCAGTGATAGTAAAGGAATGGCCATATAGAACATAGAACATTACAGCGCAGTACAGGCCCTTCGGCCCTCGATGTTGCGCCGACCAGTGGTACCAATCTAAAGCCCCTCTAATCTACACTATTCCAATATCATCCATATGTTTATCCAATAACCACTTGAACGCTCTCAACGTTGACGAGTCCACCACTGCTGCAGGCAGGGCATTCCACGCCCTTACTACTCTCTGAGTAAAGAACCTACCTCTAACATCTGTCCTATATCTCTCACCCCTCAATATAGTTCCAAGTCTGGATGGTGTGTGACTTGAAGGGCAACTTGTAAGTGGTGATGTTCCCACACATCTGCTGCTCTTGTCCACCTGGGTATAGAGGTCACAATTTTGGAAGGTGAGCTGAAGGAGCCTTGGTGAGTTGTTGTGATGCACCTTGTATCTAGTACACAGTGCTGGCAATGTGTGTCAGTAGTGGAGGGAGTAAATATTTAAGGTGGTGGATGGGTGCCAGTCAAGTGGGCTGCTTTGTCCTAGATGTCAAGTTCTTAAGTGTAGTTGAAGCTGCACTCACCCAGGAATATTCCATCACAGTCCCGACTTGTCCTTTATAAATGATGAGTTACTTGCCACTGAATTCCTAGCTCTGACCTGCTCAGGTAGCCACAGTTTTTGTTTGGCTGGTCCAAATTTCTGGTCAATGGTAACTTCTGGGATATTAATGATGGGGGATTTAGTGATGATATTGTTGAAAGTCAATGGGAGATGGCTGGTTTCTCTTTTGTTGGAGATGACCATTGCCTGGCAGATGTGTGGCGCGAATGTTACTTTCCACTTAATAGCCCAAACCTTGCTGCTTATAGACAGAGACTGCTTCAGCCTCTGAGGAGTGGTGAATGGTGCAGAACATTGCGCAATTACCAGAAAACATCCTCACTTCTGACTTTGTGGTGGAGGATGGGCCATGTGGTTGATGACGTCCTGCAACTGGATAAAACCTACAAGAGATAGGGTCATGTAATGGACGATTAATCTAGAATAATCATGCTTATACCTTAGCATGACAGTTTGAGAATTTGAATTCAGTTAAATTGCCAAAAAGATAACAACTGGCTCATTAATATCCTTCAGGGAGGGAAACCTATTGGCCTTACCCAATGTGGTCTATATGTGATCAGCTTATCCCTGCTCATTAGAAAAGCCAGCTCTGCTTACAGTAACAATTTACGTTACTAGTTTCCATGTAATCTGTCCTGGCACCATTACAAGTTTCTTTCATCATTTTTTGTTACAAGATAGGATAGACAAAACATTAAACAACTGCCAGTGACAAGCATAAAACCCTTTGCGTGTGCACACACACTCATGTATACACACCTACATGTATATATTCTATATGAGTGGATGGAAATGTTGTGAACTATTCTAAACTTGATTGACAAAACTGACAAGTAGTTTATTAACTGAAAACTGAATTTTAAAGCTGAGCTGCACTCTTTTGGAGAGAGTGGAAGCATCCACATTACTGAGTTACAGTTTATTGTTGGGGCAGTAATTAAGTTAGTAGCTAAATTGCTGTCTTGAAAACTTATCCTACGGTTAGCAGTAAAGAGTAGCGTTCTGTGTAATCACAGAACAGCTATCCTGCTAATGTAGTGCCTGAGTTGATCTTATTTTTATAATGCTTGCCCTCCTCTGCTGAAGGCAATTACTTTTGCTGGAGTAGGCTTCCACCAGCTCTAAAATTTATCATCCATGACCCTGGATAGTGATTTTTCATAAAGTACATAACCACAAGGAACAGCACGACTAAAGCCAGACTGACGCTCGATTGACAATCACAAATGTGTACTTTCATCAGAGATCACAGGTCACATTTTCATCTAGAATTGGAAAAAAAGCATTGTGATATAAATACTCGACAGAGCAAAGGTTAACCTGGGACTGAAGAACAGCACCGTCCATGGTATGATGCACAGAGTCACATGGTGAGAGAGTCTGGGAGAACAATATAGAGCAAGCCTCTGTAACTAAGCAGCCTACTTGCATGAAACATTTCCATGCATGACCATACCTTGGATCCATAAATAGTTAAAGATGACCAATAAGGGGTTCGTGTATAAATATGCATGTCTCACAATCTCATTGAGACTTTTAGAGAACTCATAATACAACATACGGTGACAGCAAACAGTTGCTAGAAATATAACACAGCACACTTTCACAGCTCACAAACTGCACTCTTGACCCATGTGTGTGACTTCACACGTCATTTTTATCTTTTCACACAGGGCTCAGGTTTGCAGTGCAATTTGCAAGCTGTGATGGAGTGTGTGAGAAGTGTGCGTGCAATGTGTGTTGTAGTTTAAAGGTTAAAGGCCCCCAAAGCCTCAGGTTTATTTTTAAAAGACCCCCTAAACCTCACACTCCCCCACCCATCCCCAGATGCCAGCCCACAGCCCCTCAGATTGCCCATTGCAGCTCATGCCTCCTCTATGACCCCATGTATCCACCATGCATCCTCAGGTAGCCCAAAACTGCAGTAATGCATGCTGGGATATAATGAAAACCTGCATCATGGGGAGTCTGATGTTCAGGAGTCGCTTTCCTCAGCTCAACTGGCTGACCCATTCCCCCCAACACTTGCCCATATAATTACAATGGCAATATGCCAAATGGCCATGGATTTCTAAGGCCAATATTTTTTGCATAACATCAATGTTCCCCATGGTTTGTGCAGACGGATCTATTTTGTTCGTACTTTGGCACAGATTTGTTGGTGAATCAGTTTAGAAAGGTAGTTCAATCTAAAGAAAATCTGGCAAAACTCAGAAATATGACAGCTGCAAAATTACATATAAGATGAAAATGCTTGTGCTCCAGGCACCATTTACATTGCCCTTGGATGACAAATTGATAAAAACGTAACGCCCGCCTGTCCTTTTTGCTCATGCAATGAGTGCAATGTCACATGAGTGCAGAATCTGTGCTAATAGGCTTAACAGCCTTAATGAGTTCTTTAATTGTCAGTAGGCATGACTCCGATTCCCGTACGCCCAACGTAATTTCACCCAATTTTACGTGACCAACCTCAGAATGTAAAATGCCGGTCATTAATCTTTTGGCTAACTGTCGAAAGCTAATACTTTTGAATAGCATAAAACTTTAACTCTCTGAGGCTTTATTCAAGGTTATACGGTCAATTTGCTAAAACAAGAATGCCCTACATACCAAGTGTTTTTTCTGCTAAGTGTTTTGAGGGCATTGTGATTTTTGAAGTTGTTATGATGGTGTATTATATGCAATTTGGCAGGTTTAACATTTCGTAAGTTAAAGAAAAATATATTTAAAGTAAAAATTACTCAAGAATTTGATTACCCATAACGTGTTTATTCTGGTGTGATAACTAGGGTCACCATGAATATCAATTACTCATGTTGAATGGGGTAAATCTTGGCATTCTGAGCATCCATATTATTAGAGCCCCAGACCAGAACCCCATGTTACATTAGGAAGCCAGACTAGGCCCCAGAAATTATTTTGTTTTGGCATAAATGTGAAGAAAGGATACTTCCTTCCAAGAATGATTCCACTGACAAAGTAGGGATATTTTATGGTAAAAACAAACTATTATTTAGTAACACAGTTTATATATAACTAATAAATGAAACAACAATATTTAAAAATGATAGAAAGCAACTTTAATTTCTAAGTTATCACTGTTTCAGTTCCAAATAAGCAACATTGCTCTTATGGATGTAAATGCCATTTTAAATACAATTAGCAACCATAAATATTCTCGCTATTATGAGTGTAGATAGTCCTGAAACTTTCAGAGAGAAAATAAGCTTCAGAAGCCTGCAAAATCCTTCTAACTTCAACGAGGCTTCAGCTGTAAAACTTCAACAACTTTCTGCAAGAACTGTTTCTTTCTCTCTGCACATCAACCACATTCTCACATGACACTGTAAATCACTCAAATCCAAAATCCCAGGGAAACTTAAGTAAACAAAGTTCATTAACTCAACTTAACATAATCACTTGCAAGGTTGAAATAAGTAATTATCCTCCTCTCTCAAAATCTGAGCTGCATTCCCCTCCGGAAATACCAACTGCCAGTAGCATAAAGCTGAATTGTTAAACATTTTCTCCAAACACAAAAAAAATGGGCGTAATCTTATAGGCTCGCTGCGCTCGTCAATCAGCATGGTGAGCCAGGAACATAAGGTGAGAGGCCAAAGATCCAATTCATGTCTGGTGTTTTACTGGTGAGAACAGCTTCATGTTCAGAAAGGGCACAGAGCTCATTAGTATCAGAGTACCTGGGTCATAAGGCCATGGTACCTGATCTCCGCTGGTGGAGATCAGTAATGATTCTCACCGTCATGATTGGAGGACATTAAAGCACTTGGGGGTTGGGGGCATGGCTGGACAGTGCTTATCGGGTAGCTCCCACCTGAAAGTGCCCCCCCCCCGACACCCTGGCAGTGCCCTGTCGGGCTCCAGGGCATTGCCAAGGGGTGGGGCCTGAATGGGGGGGTGGGACTGTGACGGGGGGGGGGGGTGCTATGCAGGGGCGATCTTGCAGTGGGGGGCAGGTCATGCAGGTTGGGGGTTCATGCACTGGAGGGTTGTGCAGGGGAAGTCATGCAGGGATGGATTGTGAAGAGGGTCATGACGGGGTGTGGGACATGTTGGGGGTCCGCCGGGGGACCCATCGGGAGGGCCCTAATACCTCGATGCTGGCGACCTGTGTCTGTGTGGGGAGGTGATAGTGCTACCGATGGAGTGAAGTGGCGTGAGGGGGGGTGGCGGTGTTGTCCGTGGGAGGGGTGAGGAGGTCTCCAGGTCCACCGGCAGATTGGGGCACCCTTTTGGCTGGCGCCCAAGCGCTCTGAAGCCATTTTCACCGGCATGTATAAGCTCCGCCCCCCCGTTCGAGCTCAAAGTGCCCAAGTGCCATGAAAAATGACAGAGTGCGGAAGATTGCAGTGTGGAGCAATGACCAGCGTGGAGGACTTCTGTTTCCTCACCAATACAACACTTGGAATATGTATATGTCCATATCAATTGTACTACTACCAACACAATATCCTGTTGACCTTTATGACCTTTTGCATTGTGATAACTTAAAGTATTTTTCAAATAAATCTGGTGGTCTGTGAGGATTTTGCAAATGTGGTGGGCCAAAAAATTTCAAATCCCTTCTTGTGCAGAATGGGACTGTGACTTGACCTCCACAATTATTTTGGCAGGACCCTCAATCTGGCACTGAATGACTTTGAACAAGGGACTCTACCTGAAGCCTGCAAGCAAACCCAACAGCGCTTGCTTTTTAGGCTCCTGTTTTGTGAGTCTCCCACCCACAGAAGGATAAATACCAGCATTAATTGCCCACTTAAGGGCCTCAATTGACGGCAGGGCAGGAAGATCATACGTAATTGGGGCAGTGGAGTTTCCACCTGCCACCCTCTTGCCCAATTTACATGCTCCCCTTGGCATGAAAAGCACCTTGGGGCAGGCAATAAATGGGCTAAACAACCTCCTTCTGTGTGATAACCATTCTATGATTCTGTGAATCCGAACAGGCCAGCTGGGTCCACAGTGGTGGTTCCCAACCAGTGCATTTCACCATAAACCTTAGGACTAGGCCATGTGAAAATGTGGGGGTGAATATTACAAAAATGATAACATTGGAACAGTTTCTTAAGGCAGCAGTTCTTTCTTCAATTATTGGCAGCATAGGTGAGGTAAATATGAGCAAGCGGTATAGCTTGGAGGGTGAGCACAGAATCAGATAAGATGGATCCAAAATTAACCAGCCAGAAGCAAATTGTTGGCAAGAAGAATTCCACACTGCCTTCCCCCTCATCCCTACCAGAATGTGAAAATATGGAACTGGACCTCAGCAGAAACCAGTTAATGCATTATTGATTAACTTAAAAACAAACACAACTGGCTAGATATGAGATTACAAATTAAATTAAAGATCATAGGTAAAAGCACATGGTAAGAGATAATCAAACATGGCATGGGGCATAATAGCTTTTCTCCTGCTGTAGTCGTGGTGATGACATCTGTAAAAGAAACCAACTAAACAGTGTTGAATATTAAAGACCATTATGGAGTCTGGTCAGTATTCAGGAAGTATATTTGATTATCTTCGAGGAGAAATTTTGTAGATTTTACCAATTTTGTTCTCTAGTTCACATTTAAAGATTTGCCATGACTGGGCTTGCCAACTTTTATCTTAATTAATTTATCTCATTTATCCTATCTATCTCAGAGATGCCTCTAGTCCAGCATTTTTATCTCTAACTCTGCATTGTTCTTCTCTGTTCTGAACCTCGTCATGTTGCAGCCAATATTTCCCATACTCTTCTTTGCTTACGTCGGTCATTTGAATCACCTCGTTTTCCAGGACTAAATCAAGATGTTCCTCCTCTTGTTGGAGTAGAAACTTATTGATCTAGGAAACACGTGCCCAAAGCAGATTTTCTACTTGGATCAAATGCATTAGCTTTCCAGTATAAAACCATACAATAATTGAAGAAGAACATTCTTCTAAAGGGTTAGCTCTCCTAAAGCGCTAGCACAAGTGTAATGAGACCACCACACACTGCTTCCCCACTTCTCCCCCTTCCCAAACAGAGAGCAATGGTAAAATTGTGTGTCATGGAGGTGATGCCAGGCCTGTTGTCTATCCACCTTGGCTAGCTTTTTACCAGCAGCAGAGGGAGGCATCAGGCCTTGCCTGGGGCCAATTACATTTCTCGCTTAAGAGCTTCTTCCAGCACGGGCAATTGTTGGCCTTTTTATGGGCTGAATGAGACTCCCTGTTGAGGCACACTGTGTCCATTGGAGCCACTCCTACCCCCTGCACCCCGCCTTGTGTTCCTCCCACCTGCCTTGTCAAACCCAGCCCCTCACGGGCCTGCCAGGCCTGGCTTCGTGAAACCGCGGACTGAACTGTGTTCTAGTTCCATGGCTCTTCTTCATTGGGGTTGCCTGTAGTTGCAGCAATGGCCACCACTCCAGGTGGTGTTACTGTAAGAAGGGAGCCCTACCCTGTGACAATTAATGGACTGACAGCAGTTAAATTGTTGCTGGGTGATTTGAACACGTGCAGGCAGGATCATCCCTGACCTTTCAACTGGAGTATGGCACCAATGGCTCTGTGTAAAATTCCAGTCTCCATTTCTATTGATGAATCTGTTATTGACAATGCACTTGTGAACTTTGCAATTTAGTTCCAACTAAGTTGAGTTCTCTGATGTTTATTTTCATTCTGACTGTTTCACTATTCGAACTCCATGGTTAATTCCACTGTCTTCGACTCTAATTCACTGTTTCTCGGAATCTCAAAACACACTGAGCAGAATATTCTCATATTTTTGCATGGTGCGCAGGCAGAAAATAGGGCATGGAAGCCACCCGCCCCAACGGTGACTTCTCCACCGTATTGTGAGGCACAACTAAAAAACAATTCCAAGGGGCAGATCCTATTACAACACACTGAAGGCCAGCAACTTAGTTTCTAAAAAATCCTCTATTAAGGATCAACATTAAAAATAGAAGTCACCCATGGAATACCCGCACCCCACACAAAGAACATCATCCCTGGCACTGACCCCGGCACAAGGTGATATGACCCTCTCCCCGGTTAAGTGGTCTTGACATTCACTTAAACTCCTGTGGCAGATTCTGCTCACCAGGCGCATGATGGGGAGACCTGTCGTGATTCATAGAAACCTACAGTGCAGAAGGAGGCCATTCGGCCCATCAAGTCTGCACCGACCACAATCCCACCCAGCCCCTACACCGTAGCCCTCCATATTTATCCTGCTAGTCCCCCTGACACTAAGTGGCAATTTAGCATGGCTAATCCACTTCTATATCCTGGGAACCTTGAAATTCCTAAGATCCTCTCTCATGTATAAATGCGAAGTGATGCATTATGGTAGATCTAATGTAAGGGGGAACTATACAATAAATGGCAGAACCATCAGGAGTATAGACACACAGAGGGACCTGGGTGTACAAGTCCACAGATCTTTAAAGGTGGCAGCACAGGTGGAGAGGGTGGTCAAGAAGGCATATGGCATGCTTGCCTTTATTGGACGGGGCATAGAATATAAAAGTTGGCATATGATGTTGCAGCTGTATAGAACATTGGTTAGGCCACATTTGGAATACTGCATCCAGTTCTGGTCGCCACACTACCAGAAGGACGTGGAGTCTTTGGAGAGAGTACAGAAAAGGTTTACCAGGATGTTGCCTGGTATGGAGGGTCTTAGCTATGAGGAGAGATTTTGTAAACTGGGGTTGTTCTTCCTGGAAAGACAGAGGATGAGGGGCGACCTAATAGAGGTGTATAAAATTATGAAGGGCATAGATAGGGTGAACAGTGGGAAGCTTTTTCCCAGGTCGGAGGTGACGAACACAAGGGGTCACGGGTTCAAGGTGAGGGAGGCAAGGTTCAACACAGATGTCAGGGGGACGTATTTTACACAGAGGGTGGTGGGGGCCTGGAATGCACTGCCAAGCAAGGTGGTTGAGGCGGACATGCTGGGATCGTTTAAGACTTATCTAGATAGCCACATGAACAGACTGGGAATAGAGGGATACAAACGAATGGTCTAGTTGAGCACATGAGCGGCGCAGGCTTGGAGGGCCGCAGGGCCTGTTCCTGTGCTGTATTGTTCTTTGTTCTTTGTATGTAAGCAAACTTCACTGATCTATCTTATAAATCTGCTTTTCAATGGGATGTATCAAACATTGTCAACCCTTGTCCAGTGCAATATGATTTCCTTTCAGTAACATAGCGACCAGAATTGCTTACTTTTATTCTTTAATGAGGTACAGGCAGCACTGGCTAGGTCAGCGTTTGTTGTCCATCCCTGCTTGTCCTTGGGAAGGTCGTGGTGATCCTCTATCTGGAACTGAATGGCTTGCTGGGCCATTTCAGAAGGCAGTTAAGAGCCAACTGGAAGATCCCACCGGCGAGACTGGCTGGAAAATTCTGGCTGTCGAGCAGTTTAATCTCGACAACACAAGCAGAGTTTTATCTCGATCTAATTGAGCTTAAACATTTTCATCAAAACAGAACCTGTGACAATACAATGGAATCAATATGTATATTTTAAGAGATATTCCTTTTCTCTTTTGCCTGATCTTACTCCCTTGCTGTTTGTTAAAACAGATTCAAAATAGAACATAGACATAGACATAGACATAGAACAGTACAGCACAGAACAGGCCCTTCGGCACACGATGTTGTGCCGAGCATTATCCGAAACCAAGATCAAGCTATCCCACTCCCTATCATCCTGGTGTGCTCCATGTGCCTATCCAATAACCGCTTAAATGTTCCTAAAGTGTCTGACTCCACTATCACTGCAGGTAGTCCATTCCACACCCCAACCACTCTCTGCGTAAAGAACCTACCTCTGATATCCTTCCTGTATCTCCCACCACGAACCCTATAGTTATGCCCCCTTGTATTAGCTCCATCCACCCGAGGAAATAGTCTTTGAACGTTCACTCTATCTATCCCCTTCATCATTTTATAAACCTCTATTAAGTCTCCCCTCAGCCTCCTCCGCTCCAGAGAGAACAGCCCTAGCTCCCTCAACCTTTCCTCATAAGACCAGGCAGCATCCTGGTAAATCTCCTCTGCACTCTTTCCAGCGCTTCCACATCCTTCTTATAGTGAGGTGACCAGACCTGCACACAATATTCCAAATGTGGTCTCACCAAGGTCCTGTACAGTTGCAGCATAACCCCACGGCTCTTAAACTCCAACCCCCTGTTAATAAAAGCTAACACACTATAGGCCTTCTTCACAGCTCTATCCACTTGAGTGGCAACCTTTAGAGATCTGTGGATATGAACCCCAAGATCTCTCTGTTCCTCCACAGTCTTCAGAACCCTACCTTTGACCCTGTAATCCACATTTAAATTAGTCCTACCAAAATGAATCACCTCACATTTATCAGGGTTAAACTCCATTTGCCATTTTTCAGCCTAGCTTTGCATCCTATCTATGTCTCTTTGCAGCCTACAACAGCCCTCCACCTCATCCACTACTCCACCAATCTCGGTGTCATCAGCAAATTTACTGATCCACCTTTCAGCCCCCTCCTCTAAGTCATTAATAAAAATCACAAAGAGCAGAGGACCAAGCACTGATCCCTGCAGCACTCCGCTAGCAACCTGTCTCCAATCCGAAAATTTTTCATTGACCACCACCCTCTGTCTTCGATCAGACAGCCAGTTACCTATCCAATCGGCCAACTTTCCCTCTATCCCACACCTCCTCAGTTTCATCATAAGCCGACCATGGGGGACCTTATCAAACGCCTTACTAAAATCCATGTATATGACATCAACTGCCCTACCTTCATCAACACACAAAATCTGTCTGTATTGCACACTTATAGAACATAGAACAGTACAGCACAGAACAGGCCCTTCGGCCCACGATGTTGTGCCGACCTTCATCTGAAACCAAGATCAAGCTATCCCACTCCCTACCATCCTGGTGTGCTCCATGTGCCTATCCAATAACCGCTTAAATGTTCCTAAAGTGTCTGACTCCACTATCACTGCAGGCAGTCCATTCCACACCCCAACCACTCTCTGCGTGAAGAACCTACCTCTGATATCCTTCCTATATCTCCCACCATGAACCCTATAGTTATGCCCCCTTGTAATAGCTCCATCCACCCGAGGAAATAGTCTTTGAACGTTCACTCGATCTATCCCCTTCATCATTTTATAAACCTCTATTAAGTCTCCCCTCAATCTCCTCCGCTCCAGAGAGAACAGCCCCAGCTCCCTCAACCTTTCCTCATAAGACCGACACTCCAAACCAGGCAGCATCCTGGTAAATCTCCTCTGCACTCTCTCCAGCGCTTCCACATCCTTCTTAGAGTGAGGTGACCAGAACTGCACGCAATATTCCAAATGCGGTCTCACCAAGGTCCTGTCCAGTTGCAGCATAACCCCACGGCTCTTAAACTCCAACCCCCTGTTAATAAAAGCTAACACACTATATGCCTTCTTCACAGCTCTATCCACTTGAGTGGCAACCTTTAGAGATCTGTGGATATGGACCCCAAGATCTCTCTGTTCCTCCACAGTCTTCAGAACCCTACCTTTGACCCTGTAATCCACATTTAAATTAGTCCTACCAAAATGAATCACCTCACATTTATCAGGGTTAAACTCCATTTGCCATTTTTCAGCCCAGCTTTGCATCCTATCTATGTCTCTTTGCAGCCTACAACAGCCCTCCACCTCATCCACTACTCCACCAATCTTGGTGTCATCAGCAAATTTACTGATCCACCCTTCAGCCCCCTCCTCTAAGTCATTAATAAAAATCACAAAGAGCAGAGGACCAAGCACCGATCCCTGCGGCACTCCGCTAGCAACCTGCCTCCAGTCCGAAAATTTTCCATCCACCACCACCCTCTGTCTTCGATCAGATAGCCAGTTACCTATCCAATCGGCCAACTTTCCCTCTATCCCACACCTCCTTACTTTCATCATAAGCTGACCATCAGAAACATAAATCACGCAATCCAAGCAGCGTGAGAGCAAAAAAACAGCCTGATCTTAATCTAAAGAGAAAGTAAAGCCAATTGTGTGCACTCCCTATCAATACATGTGCAAGATGAAACAGGAACTTTGATTTCCAAAATAGTAGCGTTACAGCCTAGAAACCAGCCAAGATCTTTGATTTGATGTATTATTGTCACATGTATCAGTATACAGTGAAAAGTATTGTTTCTATACAAACAAAGCATACCATATGTAGAGAAGGAAAGGAGAGGGTGCAGAATGTAGTGTTACAGTCATAGTAAGGTGCCGAGAAAGATCAACTTAATACGAGGGAGGTTGATTCAAAAATCTGATGGCAGCAGGGAAGAAGCTGTTTTTGAGTCGGTCGGTCCGGGATCTGGGAAGTCAAGATCCATATCAAGTATTGAACGTAACTCTTACATAAATTAAGTGTTTCACTGTTCTATTTTTGATGCGCTACTCTCTCCTACTGAAGGCAGTGACATGTTGCTAGGATACACTTCTGCAAAATCTTTTATGCTAATTTCCCTTTACAATGGGAATTGTCATCGTCATTAAGATTTCACAAGTGCCCCTTTTTAAAGGAGCACAAACAGTAAACTGTAAATGAAAACAAAATAAAGAACATTTAGCAAATTAAATTGGAATTTGGTCTAGAGTGTCGGCAATTCATTTGTCTCCCACTGGTGTCCACTGAAGGCTTCAAGTCTACAATTTGACAAATGCTGGTAGGCTCTCAGTACTTCACCCAAGTGCTGTTCTCCATAATTAACTCTAGACAACTGATATTGACAAGTAACTTAATCACAGCAGGCATGACCTGCAAACCCAAACCTGTCCGCAAACAACCCAGTCCTGCTTTCCAAAAATGTTCACTCGCATGCAGTTTTCAGCAGGCGCTAGTTACAATAATGGGAATCGTGGTCTTACTCACCCAAAGATGATGAAGCCAATTGTAGCATCCCTGGTTTGAAGGAAAGCAGTGATAGTTATCAATTGAAAAACCAGGAGGCAGGGTGAAAGGGTCTAACCCAAGTTTGTATCCTTCTTTAAAATGTATTTAATCTTTTACTAAACTGAATTTGAGGGATGTTTGGAATTATCCAAACACACGAGGAATGAATTTTAAAGTCTGAGGAATAGCTGCAATTGGTAACACTCGATGGGAATGTGCAGGTTTGATGGACCAAAAAGCTTTTTTTTCATTGTTTTAAAAAGTGATCTTGTTATAACACTTTAGTGCCATCATATTCCAGATTAGCCATTAGAGACATCAATGTAAATCTCTGCTTCAACAGTGATGCTTCTGAATTGTGGCTGGGGAGAAACACTGTTTGCTCGAACAACCTCAGCAAACTTCCCAGGGTCAACATTGTGTCCATTTTTTATCCGGCCCCCGGTAAAACATTTCTACTTTAGTAGAGTGGAGTTTGGAGAACCATTTTTGCTGCTGGTTTTGGGGATGCGCAGCACATTAAAAGTCTAGCTGCCAGTGAATCTCACCACATATTAGCAAAATCTAATTTTGAAGGAAGATGAGTTGATCATCATACGATCAATTACATTCTCTAAGATGGGCCATTTACAGTTGTAATCCTCTCCATTACCTCTAACAACACTACATTGCAATAAAATACTGCCATGACTAGCATCCAACATGTGGTGGAAAATGAGCCATGTGACATTACTGTGTTTTTATGCCTTATTTGAATAAGCCCATATTTGTGGGAATCAGAGGAAATGATCTGGTGGAAGGTAAAATTGGATGAACACTGCAGGAGTTAGAAATTGGCCCTACCTAATATGTCATAGTTACCTGCCCCAATGCCACTAGAAAAATCAATGCCAATAGGGTGGAAAACCTTGACCACCATTATTCTCCAAAGATATTGGGTGGGATTCACCCAAAAAAATTCTAAAGTGTCAAATTCGCATAAACACTGGAGTAAATCCCGCTGCTTTTTTCAGCGTGAGCTTCAAAATGAATTTCCCCCACACACTACACTGCAGAATGCACTAGTGTGAATCACGCAAATAAATCTGTGGGTGGGGCCTATTCCTACTGAAGAGGCTGGCAGCATAGCGCTGAGCAGGCCACTACACCTGCACCAATCTGTCAGCGCCGAGATTGGCACAAGAGCAGTAGCCCCATACTGCCAGCCTCCTGATCACTGGCCAGCCATGCGACCCGCATCGCTGCCCCTCTGATCCCCTAATGGTCCAATCGCTGGCCCTGTGTACATGTCCGGACCAGCCTCAACCCCCCCACCGCTTTTACATCAAAAAATCCTTTTTATTAAATAAAAAATAATATTTGTCCTGTTCAAAAGTAAACTCAAGGCATTTATAAATAGTGACAGATTAAAGTAATATTAGATTTTTTTTCTGTAAATCTCAACAGAAAAGAGAAACGGTGGGCATTTCAATGGGTTTAAGAACTTGAACTCAGGGAGCTCATTATAACGCATTTGCTCATTAAGGTCAGAAGTATGATTTCCCTTAATTAACCTGAAACTCAAAGAGCTTCTGACCAAAATTACAATTTAGCTTCATAGATGAGAAGGAATTGTGAATGTTCAGTGTTAATAACTCTTTTCTGATTCTAATAGTAAACTGGTCTCCACGGAACCCCCGGTCTTCATAGTCAATAAAGCAGTTATCACTGTAACATCAGTTAATGGGCACTATAAAGGACTGCCAGCCTGTTGTGATGAAATCTGATTCAGTGAAGTATCTCGGGACTCTTTTGTAATGACTGCTAAAAGGTCTGTGGCTGTTGAATTCCATTTTATTCAGTTTCAGCAGAATGCAGGATAAAAAGTTGAGGAATGCAAAATGAAAACATCTAGTTAAAGGGTATTAGCTAAAAATAATTTTATTTGCTTCATCAAGTGATGAATTCTTCCATGTTTCTGGGTACCTGGTACGAAATGTAATTAACACCAAAGGTACAATGCAAATTATCTGCTGATTAATAAAGTGTGCCTCCAAACTAAACATATGAATAGAACATAGAACATAGAACAGTACAGCACAGAACAGGCCCTTCGGCCCACGATGTTGTGCCGAGCTTTATCTGAAACCAAGATCAAGCTATCCCACTCCCTATCATCCTGGTGTGCTCCATGTGCCTATCCAATAACCGCTTAAATGTTTCTAAAGTGTCTGACTCCACTATCACTGCAGGCAGTCCATTCCACACCCCAACCACTCTCTGCGTAAAGAACCTACCTCTGATATCCGTCCTGTATCTCCCACCACGAACCCTATAGTTATGCCCCCTTGTAATAGCTCCATCCACCCGAGGAAATAGTCTTTCAACGTTCACTCTATCTATCCCCTTCATCATTTTATACACCTCTATTAAGTCTCCCCTCAGCCTCCTCCGCTCCAGAGAGAACAGCCCTAGCTCCCTCAACCTTTCCTCATATGACCTACCCTCCAAACCAGGCAGCATCCTGGTAAATCTCCTCTGCACTCTTTCCAGCGCTTCCACATCCTTCTTATAGTGAGGTGACCAGAACTGCACATAATATTCCAAATGTGGTCTCACCAAGGTCCTGTACAGTTGCAGCATAACCCCACGGCTCTTAAACTCCAACCCCCTGTTAATAAAAGCTAACACACTATAGGCCTTCTTCACAGCTCTATCCACTTGACTGGCAACCTTTAGAGATCTGTGGATATGGACCCCAAGATCTCTCTGTTCCTCCACAGTCTTCAGAACCCTACCTTTGACCCTGTAATCCACATTTAAATTTGTCCTACCAAAATGAATCACCTCACATTTATCAGGGTTAAACTCCATTTGCCATTTTTCAGCCCAGCTTTGCATCCTATCTATGTCTCTTTGCAGCCTACAACAGCCCTCCACCTCATCCACTACTCCACCAATCTTGGTGTCATCAGCAAATTTACTGATCCACCCTTCAGCCCCCTCCTCTAAGTCATTAATAAAAATCACAAAGAGCAGAGGACCAAGCACTGATCCCTGCGGCACACCGCTAGCAACCTGCCTCCAATCCCAAAATTTTCCATCCACCACCACCCTCTGTCTTCGGTCAGACAGCCAGTTACCTATCCAATCGGCCAACTTTCCCTCTATCCCACACCTCCTCACTTTCATCATAAGCCGACCATGGGGGACCTTATCAAACGCCTTACTAAAATCCATGTATATGACATCAACTGCCCTACCTTCATCAACACACTTAGTTACCTCCTCAAAAAATTCTATCAAATTTGTGAGGCACGACTTACCCTTCACGAATCCGTGCTGACTATCTCGGATTAATCCGCATCTTTCTAAATGGTCGTAAATCCCATCCCTAAGGACCCTTTCCATCAATTTACCAACCACCGAAGTAAGACTAACCGGTCTATAATTACCAGGGTCATTTCTATTCCCTTTCTTAAACAGAGGAACAACATTCGCCATTCTCCAGTCCTCTGGCACCATCCCCGTGGACAGCGAGGACCCAAAGATCAAAGCCAAAGGCTCTGCAATCTCATCCCTTGCCTCCCAAAGAATCCTAGGATACATTTCATCAGGCCCAGGGGACTTATCGACCTTCAGTTTATTCAAAACTGCCAAGACATCCTCCCTCCGAACATCTATTTCCTCCAGCCTATTAGCCTGTAACACCTTCTCTTCCTCAAAAACATGGCCCCTCTCCTTGGTGAACACTGAAGAAAAGTATTCATTCATCACCTCGCCTATCTCTACTGACTCCATACACAAGTTCCCACTAATGTCCTTGACCGGCCCTAACCTCACCCTGGTCATTCTTTTATTCCTCACATAAGAGTAAAAAGCCTTGGGGTTTTCCTTGATCCGACCCGCCAAGGACTTCTCATGTCCCCTCCTAGCTCTCCTAAGCCCCTTTTTCAGCTCATTCCTTGCTAACTTGTAACCCTCAATCGAGCCATCTGAACCTTGTTTCCTCATCCCTACATAAGCTTCCCTCTTCCTTTTCACAAGACATTCCACCTCTTTTGTGAACCATGGTTCCCTCACTCGGCCATTTCCTCCCTGCCTGACAGGAACATACCTATCAAGGACATCCAGTATTTGTTCCTTGAAAAAGTTCCACTTTTCATTAGTTCCTTTCTCTGACAGTTTCTGTTCCCAACTTATGCCCCCTAATTCTTGCCTAATCGCATCATAATTACCCCTCCCCCAATTGTAAACCTTGCCCTGCCGTACGGCCCTATCCCTCTCCATTGCAATAACAAAAGACACCGAATTGTGGTCACTATCTCCAAATTGCTCTCCCACAACCAAATCTAACACTTGAATGTTTGCATCAGTCTCTGTTCTAAAAAGTACATGTATATTCAGAATGCATGCCTATATTTATTGCCCTTACCTTGTTGCCCTAAGAGGGTAGGTTTAAGTTTTAAGTTTATTTATTGGTGTCACAAGTAGGCTTACGTTAACACTGCAATGAAATTACTGTGAAAATCCCCTAGTTGCCACACTCCAGTGCCTGTTCAGGTACACTGAGCGTGTCTTTTCCTTGAATCAGTGGCAGCCTTTGTGGTGATGGTGCATCCACAATGACATTCCAGGGTTTTGACCCAGCAATGATAGAAGAATGGTGGTATTTGTTCAAATTAGGATCATATGTGAGTTGAAAGTGATGGTGTTTTCGTGGAATTGCTGCTCTCAACCTCATTGTTTTTAAGAGGTTGAAGAAGAGGGCAATGTTATCAAAGCTACTTCCATGAATAGCTATGGTACACCCGATAGACTTTACATATGGCAGCCACAAAAGGCTGGTGATAGTGCGGGTGAATACTGAATCCAATGTCAGGAACATCAAAGTCCTGTGTCATAGATGGTGTCGAGCTTCTTGAATGTTCTTGTGGCCACACCTGTCCAGACAAGCAGTAAATAATCAATCACACTCCCGACTTCTGACTTGAGCGTTGTAGTTGGTAAAAAGGCTTTGAAGGGCACACAATTGCAGATTACCTGGGCCATGGGGGCATAGGGGATCAAATTCTTGGATGGCCTGATAAAATGAATTGCAGTGTGTGTAAAACAGTCAATTTGTTGAGCCTGGAGGAAACATTACTGCTCCTCTTGGCCCACAAGTGGTGCAACTAATGCAGCTAACTCACAGATCCAAACCTTCTCATCTTCTTTCACTTTCCAGGATTCCTGAGTCCTGAGACACACAGCCTACATGGGCTTAAAATAGTAATTCTGTTAAAATGGAGGCAGTCAACCACAGTAAAAGATTTTACTGATCGATCCGGCTCCTTAGACCAGATTGATTTCCTGTCTCCTTGAATCTTCTTTGTTAAAACTGGGCAGGGAATATTATTGGGAGTGGGGGTTTGGGGGTGGGGGCAGTGCTGATGTCTCCCTTCTTCCTTCCCCCATTCACTCAAAGCATGGAGCCAACCAGCCCCCCCATCGGCCCACCCTGCAGGCATAACAAGCTGAAGATGGGCTAAATAGGATTCCCACCCGTCACTGGGGAGGAAGACCTGCCCTCAGGAGTTGCTGGTCAGTAAGAGTAACCGGCAGCTCCATCAATTCCAGCAGCACCAAGATCACGCAAGTGGTGTCCTGCCAGGACTGTAACCAGGAAGAAGGCAGCCCAATGCATCCCAGAGACCGGTAATTCTGGAGGGCTTGAGCAGGTTAGAGAGTAGAGAGAGGGTGGGGTGGGGGGGGCGATGATGGTGGTGGTGGGTTTAATGCAGCAGGTGGGTAAGCAGAAAGGGAGAAGTTCTATCTTGAGGGCAGCTCCCGAAGCTAGAACCCCGGCCCTTTCTACCCACCTTTTAATTTAAAAATATGGGCTGTTCACTTCTGCCCATGTGGACAGTAGAATTGACCCTTAATCATCTATTGGAATTAAATTATGCGGGTGAACTTGCGGATGGGTAGGAAGGTGATGGGGCAGGAAGCCACCCCATTTTACCTGCAGTCTGTAACGAAAACACACCCAGCATGGGCACGTACAATGCAGCCTCAGAAGTGAGAGGGATGGAGGTGAGTTGGGACAGGTCTGTGAATTTAAATTTTGTTTTTTAATCTCCCATCTGCCTCCAACACACATGTCTTTGGGGGTTAAAATTCCCTCCTTGCTATCTGTGTTCTACCTTTTAAAAGCCTTTCTCACAGATCAATAGAAATCAAAAATCTTTTCCAGCATCAACAAATTGCATATCGCTGCCTTGCATACCAATTAGTCTTCCTGTGGACTCACAATCTATTGTCTGAACTTACAGACATATTTTTCTCAAAAACAGCCCTTAATGAGTTCTGGATTGACTTTTGGCTGTGCTCATCTACTGTAATTTTGGCATCAAAATGATAGCGACACTAATGAAACTCAGAAAATGGGGTTCACACTGTTTCTCTGGGCTTTCCATGAATCTTCCAATGAAGTTATTTATGACAGTTGATTAGAAGATCCCAGTACCAAGAGTAAATGACATGAAAGCCATGACCTAAAAGAGCAACACACTAGTCCCAATTATCTGACCTTTCCCTGTATACCTGCAATTTTTTTCTCTTCAGATAATTATTCAATTCTCTCTTGAAAGCCAGGTTAACATTTGCTGCCACCGCCTTTTCAGGTATTGCATTCCATATCCTAACCACTTGTTGCATGAAAAGGTTTTTTCTCATGACACTTTTGGCCGTTCACCTGTAATCGATGCCCTCTTGTACTTTACCCTTTCAGCAATGGAAAAAGGTTCTGCCTTTCTACTCTAACCAGACTCCTCAGGAGGTCTCTCCAAAAATATAGGTTTCTCGGGCTTTCATTAAAACGATGTTTCTCTGACCTGGAGGAAGAGGCATGCTCCCTCAGTCTCCACAAAAGTATCGCATATGCTGCTGTACCATTCTCAGCTGCAACAGCATTCATGTTTCATCTCCTACAACATCACCCCCAACAGGCCTTGCCTGCTGGCTGTCTGCATGATGTAGCTGGCCAATTTTCCACACAGGAAATCAATAGCTAAACAGAGCACCAAGAGCAGATTGGCAACAACTGTTAATGAGCCCTGAACCTGAAAGTATTTCAAACTTCCCTGTTGCATTGGGCGAGCAAATCACTGATAAATTGCTTGTTTGGTATCCAAAATGAAATGTTCTCCCTATATCTTTTAGAACATCTGCTATTCTGGATACTGTCTGATCTATTTGCAAATCCAGGACACTTATATATGGAATGAAAGGCTGGGGATCCAGTCCGAAACCTTGGAGGTCATTAGGGGCCATGACCACCAATCTGAGGAGGCTCCTTTTATCCTGGTTCTTGACTGACTGCTTCCAAATCAATTAGAGGTTGCCTGCAGTTTGAATTCTAGTTAGTTATATTTTTGTGGAACAGTCCCTTCTGAAAATTTTCTCCTTTTAGCTGTGTCAAAATAAAAACTTTGTTAGGTTAGCTAAACATGGGCTAACTTTTAAAAACGATGGTGTGTCTCTGTAATCAATCACTTTACTAAGTGCTTACTTGCTGTCCCACTCATGATGGATTCTCACCATTACGGTTAAGCTCATTAACTTATAGTTACTTCATTTGTCTTTTCCTCCCTTTTATAATGGTGGATAATTTGCTACCTTCATCAAGTTCATAATTCCAGTGAGCTATTTTATGTGCCTCCCACCCACCAAACATTTGCCCAGTAGGGGCACATAAAATACAGCCCAGCATGTTATTCATGTCCCAAATGGGGTGAATCGTATTTGTCACAATTGGAAGATACAATACCCGACCTTAATGTGTGACTACAGAGATTAGTGAAGGGGACAAATTTTCAGGAATTAATATTTTATAAATGGTCATGATCTCAATTGATTGAAATATTGTAGATTTAGCATGTACAACCTGGACAGTTCACTGCATGGCAGTCAAGTGGCAGTGGGCAGCCCAATTTTTAAAATACTTTCTTCAGAGGGTGAGAAGGAAGGGACGGGTTCTATCTTCAGGAGCTGTGTTTTGTTGATTCGGGGTGGCCCATAAGATAGAACCGTCCCCCACAATTTCCTACCCACCGCATCCTTAAACCCTTCTCCCTAACCTCTTCCCTAACCTTCCCAAGACCCTGGTCTGTTCCCAGATCCATGGACTATCTTTTCTCCTCCTCTTGCAGTCCCGGAAGTGCCCACTAACATACTCTTGGTGCTGTTGGCACTGATGCTGGTTAGCTGGCATCCCCCAAGGGTGGGACCTGCTCCTCAGTGAAAGGTGGTAGGCCCCCCTCTCCAACCCCTGGGCAGTTTCTAACCCACCCACAGAGCATTATGGCTGCAGAATGGGCTGCTGCGGAACGAGTCGGCTCCACACCGATTTTGCTTCCAGGAGGGCAGGCCGTCTGCTGCTCCTCTCCCCACCCCTGGTGATATTAAGCCCCCTGCTGCTTCTCTCGTGCTGCCTCGGAAGTGGAGTTAAGCTGCAGGTGGGTAGAAATGTTTGCAGCTGCATTCGGATTACTCAGCCACATTTAACATTGCAATACTAGCAGGGAAACCAAAGTACTGCTCTGCTTGACATTAATTGCATATGTATTTTCTAAGCAGAAGTTGTGTGTTTTTAATTGGCACTGTTCATGGTGGGATCATAAAATTAGCAATTCTACCACCAACAGTGCCAAATGATGCATGTTCTGTGCTCCATGTTGTGAAAATGTTGCTCAAAGCTGACAGTTACAATAGTTGTGCCTTGGTTTTCCCAGTTTGAAATCCAATCCTTGGATAATTTTTCTCTTTTACTCTTCAAAATGCAACAGAAGTTTCGTTTTCCTATTCTTTTATGAGAAACCAGGCACCGGTCATCTGATACATATCCTGGATTCACTCCCTCTTCACCATTGTGCCTGAGCCTGGACTTTACTCCAAGCTGACTCCATCTTGCCTACAAGTCAACTTCATTGCAGCTTTGGATTTCACTTTGGTCTCACCCATATCTTCTCCTCTTATTTCTCTATTGACAACGAGGACATAGGGCAGCATGGTGGCATAGTGGTTAGCACTGCTACATCACAATGCCAGGGATCTGGGTACAATTCTGGCCTTGGGTGACTGTCTGTGTGGAGCTTGCACATTCTCTCCGTGTCTGCATGGGTTTCCTCCGGGTGCTCCGGTTTCCTCCCACACTCCAAAGATGTGCAGGTTAGGTAGATTGGCCATGATAAATTGCCCCTTAGTGTCCCAAGATGTGTAGGTTAGGGGGATTAGCCAGGGCAAATGTGTGGGGTTATGGGGATAGGGTGGGGAAGAGGGCCTAGGTAAGACACTCTGTCAGAGAGTCAGGGCAGACTCGATGGGCTGAATGGCCACCTTCTGCACTGTAAGGAGTCTATGATATGTCAAATAATATGTGTCATGCAACCTGAATCCCTTTCATGTCCAAGTGAATTTTGGTCACCGTTTCACTCATTTGCATTCCTTCAAGTAAGCAAAACAGTTCATTCAAGTGCACTATCCCTTATAACAACAAGTATTGGAATTCATAGGCTATAAGCATTTGTAGCTGTCAATCGAAGTGTAAAATGGCAGGCACCCTACTGTGATGAATCAGTCATGTGACATTAATCCAGTTTTGGAAGCTCTTGGTTTTATGTCAACAGATGAAGTGAAATAGCAACCGATCAGTTATTTAACACTTCAAACATTTTTTTAAAGACCTGGAATTTTAAATGGCTTGACAGCCTGACAGCTCCCTTTGACTGCTTCCTCTTACAGGTCCCTTTGACAGATGCTTCTCCAAGTTTTGACAGTTGATTTGTCTGTTGACCCTTCCAAAAAGCTGGACAGTAATGAGTTTATGCACCTTTTATGCACATTTATTCCTACTTTTTACACGTATAAAGGTCACTTGACCTCTCCCAAAGGTGTCTCAGGACCAGGTCGAAAGGGGTACCTTACCTCTCCAAAGTGGGTACCCTAACTATCCAAACAAATTACAAGTTCACGCCTGGTCTAATCTGCACACATTGGGCGGAATTTTGCTGGCACGTCTGCCCGAGGTTTGTACGATCCCACCCAAGGCCAACGGAGAATGTCGTTCTCTGAGCCTCGGGCGCAGGCATGCCGGTAAAATTCCAGCCATTGAGTTTCACACTCCTGGCCTACCAAAATTCTCTTTCACTCGGGTCAGCTGGTGATTTAAATATCTAAGCTTCCTCCATAAACTGCGCAGGTGTGAAAAGCTGCCCAACTCCGATTCTGCCACTGTGAAAACGAGAAGTAGCATGTTCGGGGGTGGAAATTCTGATTTTTCCAGCTGATTTTTGTTACTTTCACCATGATTTGTGCCCACATTTGGGGGTCACAGGGTAGTTGTCATGGGGGACTTTAACTTTCCAAATATTGATTGGAACCTTTGTAGGTCAAATAGTTCGGAAGGGGCAGTTTTTGTGCAGTGTGTGCAGGAGGGTTTCCTGACACAATATGTGGATAGGCCGACAAGAGGTGAGGCCACATTGGATTTGGTACTGGGAAATGAACCGGGCCAAGTGTTAGATTTGGTTGTGGGACAGCACTTTGGAGATAGTGACCACAATTCGGTGTCTTTTGTTATTGCAATGGAGAGGGATAGGGCCGTACGGCAGGGCAAGGTTTACAATTGGGGGAGAGGTAATTATGGTGCGATTAGGCAAGAATTAGGGGGCATAAGTTGGGAACAGAACCTGTCAGGGAAAGGCACTTATGAAAAGTGGAACTTTTTCAAGGAACAAATACTGGGTGTCCTTGATAGGTATGTCCCTGTCAGGCAGGGAGGAAATGGCCGAGTGAGGGAACCATGGTTCACGAAAGAGGTGGAATGTCTTGTGAAAAGGAAGAGGGAAGCTTATGTAGGGATGAGGAAACAAGGTTCAGATGGCTCGATTGAGGGTTACAAGTTAGCAAGGAATGAGCTGAAAAAGGGGCTTAGGAGAGCTAGGAGGGGACATGAGAAGTCGTTGGCGGGTCGAATCAAGGAAAACCCCAAGGCTTTTTACTCTTATGTGAGGAATAAAAGAATGACCAGGGTGAGGTTGGGGCCGGTCAAGGACAGTAGTGGGAACTTGTGTATGGAGTCAGTAGAGATAGGCGAGGTGATGAATGAATACTTTTCTTCAGTGTTCACCAAGGAGAGGGGCCATGTTTTTGAGGAAGAGAAGGTGTTACAGGCTAATAGGCTGGAGGAAATAGATGTTCGGAGGGAGGATGTCCTGGCAGTTTTGAAGAAACTGAAGGTCGATAAGTCCCCTGGGCCTGATGAAATGTATCCTAGGATTCTTTGGGAGGCAAGGGATGAGATTGCAGAGCCTTTGGCTTTGATCTTTGGGTCCTCGCTGTCCACGGGGATAGTGCCAGAGGACTGGAGAATGGCGAATGTTGTTCCTCTGTTTAAGAAAGGGAATAGAAATGACCCTGGTAATTATAGACCGGTTAGTCTTACTTCGGTGGTTGGTAAATTGATGGAAAAGGTCCTTAGGGATGGGATTTACGACCATTTAGAAAGATGCGGATTAATCCGGGATAGTCAGCACGGATTCGTGAAGGGTAAGTCGTGCCTCACAAATTTGATAGAATTTTTTGAGGAGGTAACTAAGTGTGTTGATGAAGGTAGGGCAGTTGATGTCATATACATGGATTTTAGTAAGGCGTTTAATAAGGTCCCCCATGGTCGGCTTATGATGAAAGTGAGGAGGTGTGGGATAGAGGGAAAGTTGGCCGATTGGATAGGTAACTGGCTGTCTGATCGAAGACAGAGGGTGGTGGTGGATGGAAAATTTTCGGATTGGAGGCAGGTTGCTAGCGGAGTGCCACAGGGATCAGTGCTTGGTCCTCTGCTCTTTGTGATTTTTATTAATGACTTAGAGGAGGGGGCTGAAGGGTGGATCAGTAAATTTGCTGATGACACCAAGATTGGTGGAGTAGTGGATGAGGTGGAGGGCTGTTGTAGGCTGCAAAGAGACATAGATAGGATGCAAAGCTGGGCTGAAAAATGGCAAATGGAGTTTCACCCTGATAAATGTGAGGTGATTCATTTTGGTAGGACTAATTTAAATGTGGATTACAGGGTCAAAGGTAGGGTTCTGAAGACTGTGGAGGAACAGAGAGATCTTGGGGTTCATATCCACAGATCTCTAAAGGTTGCCAGTCAAGTGGATAGAGCTGTGAAGAAGGCCTATAGTGTGTTAGCTTTTATTAACAGGGGGTTGGAGTTTAAGAGCCATGGGGTTATGCTGCAACTGTACAGGACCTTGGTGAGACCACATTTGGAATATTGTGTGCAGTTCTGGTCACCTCACTATAAGAAGGATGTGGAAGCGCTGGAAAGAGTGCAGAGGAGATTTATCAGGATGCTGCCTGGTTTGGAGGGTAGGTCTTATGAGGAAAGGTTGAGGGAGCTAGGAATGTTCTCTCTGGAGCAGAGGAGGCTGAGGGGAGACGTAATAGAGGTTTATAAAATGATGAAGTGGATAGATAGAGTGAACGTTGAAAGACTATTTCCTGGGGTGATGGAGCTATTACAAGGGGGCAAAACTATAGGGTTCGTGGTGGGAGATATAGGAAGGATATCAGAGGTAGGTTCTTTACGCAGAGAGTGGTTGGGGTGTGGAATGGACTGCCTGCAGTGATAGTGGAGTCAGACACTTTGGGAACATTTAAGTGGTTATTGGATAGGCACATGGAGCACACCAAGATGATAGGGAGTGGGATAGCTTGATCTTGGTTTCAGATAAAGCTCAGCACAACATCGTGGGCCGAAGGGCCTGTTCTGTGCTGTACTGTTCTATGTTCTATGTTCTATTTGCATTTTGGTGGATATCAAATGCTGATAGTAAGCAGATTCCATTTTTTTTAAAAACAGCTCTTCTTGGAAAATAATCTTGACGCATTCTTGAAACAAAAAAAACTGTTCTGTATCTGAGAAACCACCAATTTATTCACTTAATCTTTTAATGGAAACCACGAGAAGCTGATACACTTGAACATAAAGTAGATGAACATCCTGGCCCATAATGACAGGTAATCAATGTAGTTCACAGAGCAATATCTGGACAAGCTATGTGGAGCTGACCTGACTGTTCCCTGAAGTTAGTGCATCAGCAGCTCATTCTTAATTTAAGTAATTGTGTAACTAAATTCAGTCTCAGCATGAAATCAATCATGGGTGAAAGTTTGCTTAAAAGACTTAAAAACCTTCTGATTAAAATACCTGTTTAAGATGGTAAACTGCTGAGCAATGCAGACCTGCAACGTCGTTATTTAATCCATACTGAGTTTTGTCTCAGCCAAGGACCCCCAGAAATGTTAGGTTAGCGAGGGATATAATCAGTTTGTTTCTCATTATTAGAAAACGATTCCTGCTCTTGTCTGGACATAAGGCAAATGTAGGATTGAGTTTGGCTGTGCTTCAGATTTTATCAATATTGGAGACCTGTGAGTGTGAAACCATGTCTCAAGATCAAAGGCGGCATGATGGCACAGTGGTTTTCATAGAATCCCTACAGTACAGGAAAAGACTATTTCCTCGGGTGGATGGAGCTATTACAAAGGGGCATAACTATAGGGTTCATGGTGGGAGATATAGGAAGGATATCAGAGGTAGGTTCTTTACGCAGAGAGTGGTTGGGGTGTGGAATGGACTGCCTGCAGTGATAGTGGCGTCAGACACTTTAGGAACATTTAAGCGGTTATTGGATCGGCACATGGAGCACACCAGGATGATAGGGAGTGGGATAGCTTGATCTTGGTTTCAGATAAAGCTCGGCACAACATCGTGGGCCGAAGGGCCTGTTCTGTGCTGCACTGTTCTATGTTCTATGTACAGAAGGAGGCCATTTGGCCTATCGAGCCTGCACCAACAACAGTCCCACCCAGGCCATATCCCCATAGCTCCATGCATTTACCCCACTAATCCCCCTGACACTAAGGGGCAATTTAACATGGCCAATCAACCTAACCTAGACATCTTTGGACTGTGGGAGGAAATTAGAACACCCGGAGGAGACACAGGGAGAACATGCAAACTCCACACACTCATCCAAGGCTGGAATCAAACCTGGGTCCCTGGCGCTGTGAAGCAGCAGTTCTAGCCACTGGGCCACCGTGCCGCACTGCTGCCTCACAGCACCAGGGAACTGGGTTCAGTTTCCAACTTGGGTCACTTTTTACATGGAGTCTGCACGTTCTCCCTATATCTGCGTGGGTTTCCTCCGGGTGCTCCGGTTTCCTCCCACAGTCCGAAAGACGTGCTGGTTCGGTGCATTGGCCATACTAAATTCTCCCTCAGTGTGCCCAAACAGGCGCTGGAGTGTGGCAACTAGGGGATTTTCACAGTAACTTCATTGCAGTGATAATGTAAGCCTACTTGTGACACTAATAAATAAAAAGAATAAAAAATAAAAGGAAGGTGTTAGCGCACTGGTGAGCGAAGTAAGAATATATAATATTGTAAGGAATTATTAAGAAGTAAGAGTCTTGGAGGGGGTACATTGCAGGTTCACCAGATTGTCTCTGAAAATTACAATTCAGGTGAGTGGTAATTGAATATATATTGAACATAACCAACTGTAATTGTAATCAGTATGGAACTCATTTCCAGAATTTCTAGTGTGCTATAAGTCTAGAGGTCTGAAACATTTCAAATTGCTGGATTGAATAAAAAGATATTGAAGGCTTTCCCCAGATACTTTCTATAGAACAGAAAGCAAAACAAATATAATTAAATGATTAGGGCTAGATTTCAGGAATCAATGGAATGGAAATTTAATAATTTTTTGAAAGACAAGTAACCCTTCAGAGGAAAACAAGAAAACAAGTCCTCTCTGAAATAATCGCAAGTGAATACACAATGGGCTATTTTAAGTTATGAAGGCATTGGAGAGGGCACAGAGGAGATTCACACGAATGATTCCAGGGATGAAGAACTGAAGACTGGAATAATGACTGTTCTACATATCCCACAAAATATCAAGCATAGCTCGGACCCACGCAAGATCTTTTATTTGGAGGACATGAAAGGATTGGAAGAAGTTGTTCAGAGTGAGAACAAGCTCAGCCAGGCGGAGAGAGCGATGGCGGAGGTGGGTTGGTTGGGTCTCTGTTCGAGGAAGAAGCAGCGAGCCCTCAAACTATCATGGTGAGGGGTGGAGGTGTAGAGGGAGTGGCTGCCCATGGTCCAGTGGGAACAGAGACAATTAGGGCAAGGAAACTGGAAACAAGTAATGCAGGACAGGAAGTGTCTTGGAAGAAGGTGGGAATAAGGGGAGAAAAATATCGAATTGAGATAGGAAGTATCCAGTTCAGTTGCGCAGTAGCGAGGTTAAACAATGAATCTAGCAGCACAGGAAGACATTACAAGTGGGCTGTTTGGGGTTGGAAGACCGTGACATTAGAGACCATGGAGGGAAGATCTCCAGAGGAGTTTAGATCGCTAACATTCCTGGAAAAAGTAGCTTGATGTTTGGTGGTGAAGACATGGTCCAATGGGAGCTAGGAAGAAATGACAGAGAGTTAGCATTCAGCTTCTGCTGGGTAAAGAAAACCACTTGTCTTTTTTTGACATCTTACAATATGTGTGTGTATCTGAGTGCTATAGAAGGGAGTTGGTGGCAACTGACATTAAGTTGGTGCTGCAAATAACAACAATAAATTTCTTTGAGTGATGGGTACATCAAACAATGTAACAGTACACAGTAACAGCCTTTCAGCTCGTTCCCTGCTGTCAAATTTTGCTTCAACTGGAAAATGCCTTTGAAATAATGGCTTTTGCAATTTACATAGAACAGTACAACACAGAACAGGCCCTTCGGCCCACGATGTTGTGCCGAGCTTTATCTGAAACCAAGATCAAGCTATCCCACTCCCTATCATCCTGGTGTGCTCTTTAAAGATCTGTAGGCACCAGTATACCAACTGTCTCTGGGTTTCACCAGCAAAAGCTTCCAACTTCGTCCGCGGCTGAGATTCTCTGGTGTTGCTGAAGTGAATGAAGTTTTGGCTGGAATGCCAAGGCTGGAATTCTCCAATCTCCCAGCCGCGGGTTTCCCGCTGGCGGGAAGTGGCATGTTGTCTGCTAGCGGAGGGATTTTCTGGTCCCGCTGATGTCAGTGGGAATTCCCATTGATGTCACCCTACGCCGGCGGGAACTCCGCGGACAGGGGTGTACTGCCAGCGGGACCAGAGAATGACGCCGATGTGAACGGCAGGATAATTCTGACCCAAATTCTCCATTCTCACTTACAGCGGGGCGGCGCAGATGAGATTGGAGAATCCAGCCCAATATCTGAAACTAGGAGGAAAACTATAAGGCAAATAAGTTGAACATAAATTCAGTGATCGAAGAGGAGAGCTTAAATCAATGGGAATATAATACAAAAATAGGGCCGCAATATGGAGCCATATCTCAGACCGACATTTTGAATAAAGCAGTTTACCAGAACTATAGGAATGGTGATATTGTTTTCTACGTAAAAATATAGGAATTATAGTTAACCCTATCAGTCAAATCTTTGTTAAGGCTTAAGTAGGTGGACTTAATCATGATCAGAAATGTAGCAATACTAATTGAACTCGAGTAGACAGGCAAAGTCTGTACCCGTGAAAGTACTTCAGTGAAACAATTGCATCTGTTGGCTCCAGTGAAATGTATTCACTCTTAACCTGGACTTCCTTTTCACACTGACAATTTTCAGATAGTATAGTCTCAGGGATGGGGCGGGGGGGCTGGGTGGAGAAGGAGATGCGGCAGGAATCTGTTCTCCTGGATCCCACCCTATTTCATTGCCTGCATCATGCACCAACGGATCCTGCAGCACTCGCTTGAAAATAGACTCTCCACCAATCCAGTAAAATACCTTCCGTTATGTATCCACTAATGTTGAGGGTACATCACGGCCTAACAAAATGGGCCCCAGCAATACAACATTGTACAGAAAATATAAAAGTACACTTAAGACTGAGTTGAGAAGACTCCTCTCAGGGATCTTGAATCTATAAATCTCTTCTGCAGAGAGCAATGGAGGCAGAGTTAATGAATATTTTTAAGCATAAGTAGATAGATTTTTGACTAACAAAGGAGTTAAAGGTTATTAGGGATAAGTGGAAAGTGGTGTCAAGGCTACAATCAGATCAACCGTGATCTTATTCAATGGCAGAGCAGGCTCAAGAGGCCGAATGGCCTCCAGCTGCTCCTAATTCATATGTTCGATATTCATAAGGCAACTACTATAAAAAATTTCATTTGCCACCGATTTGTAAATGTTTTTCCCTGCTACTGAAAAGCTTCACTTTTGTTTTTCCTGCTGTCATACTCTTCTTTCCCTCCTCCCCACAATTACGAAGTGGCTGTGGTGAACCATAGTTGGTTACCACTATGAGTACTGAACCATAGATGGTCAGCACTATGGGTATTTGTAGATATGTTACTGTTGTCACTGTTAGGGTTGGGCTGTTCTACCTGTTGGTATTGTTCTGTGGTACACTCCAGTTGGCTCCGCCTACCTGGAGGAGTATAAAGGTCACTGCACTGCCTGGTGACCCTTTAGTCTGGGATTGTATTGTATATAGTATGCTCCATTCTTGTTAGTAATAAAAGCCTTTATTTCCTGGGTACGATCCAGCCTCCCGAGTGATTTAATCGCGCATCAGTGGCAACAAAGAATTTTACCTTTGGAATTTTCCTGTATCTTTGTCTTTTGGAGAAAGGAAAGAAACAGCAAAAGGTTGCCAGGAGTGTGGCAAAGGAAAGGAAGTTTTGGAGTCTCTGGGTGGGATTTTCTAGTCCCGCGTTGGTGGAGACCATCGCAGGTGGGATGGGGAAATTTGAAGAGTGATTAAAAGTCAACAGCTCTCCAAATCTTTCTGGCCTGCCTGTGGCGTTGTGTGCTGGTGGCTGGGCTAAAAATGCCAGCCTGTGTCAATGGCTGATTTCTTGCTTGTTATCTTCATGCCCAGGGAGAATTAAGGACATTTTGGGTCTAGTTATATGAAACAAAGTGGCACTAAATAGATAGAGAGCCTGAGGTTGTCACAAAAGACACTGAGATGAACAGGCAGTTTGAAGTTTTCCTGCCTCAATTTGATGAGGAATGGAAGAATCATGCATTCTGATACCTGCATCCACGAATGAACCTAATTGAATTTTTAGCCCAGAATTTATGGGATGGGATTTCGAGATAAAACCTGGAATTAGTTATAAATTGCCTGAAGGAAATGAAGCAGTGGTTACTTAGGGTGAAGAAATGTACTAATTGGAGTGCCTTTATGATTAAACGATCAACTTTGCAAAAGACACTCAACTAGGGCAAAGTGTTGAGTCAGAGAAAACAGCCAGGGACCTACAAAAAGTTGGATTAAATTTGTAAATGGAGATAAAATTTAATGTAGAAAATAAATGCACTGCATACTGAAAATATGCATGACACAGAACAAGCTAAAGACATGTCTAGTATGTTAGAATATTTTTGGAGATTCTTCTGCTTAGTACTTTATTTAGTTATTCGTGTCACAAGTAGGCTTACATTAACACTGCAATTAAGTTACTGTAAAATCCCTTAGTTGCCACACTCCAATGCCTGTTCAGGTACACTGAGGGAGAATTTAGCATGGCCAATGCACCTAACTAGAATGTCTTTTGGACTGTTGGAAGAAGCTGGCACATCTGGAGGGAACCCATGCAGATGTGGGAGAACGTGCAAACTCTGCACAGACAATGACCCAAGCCGGGAATTGAACCCGGGTCCCTGGTGCTGTGAGGCAGCAGTGCTAACCACTGTGCCACCATGCCATGCCCCCACTTTGACAGGAATGTGGATCGAAGGAAGGGATACAAAGATTGCTGAGCTTGATTTGTGATTACTGCATTAATGACCAGAAAGTCAGGCGCATAACAAATCAGGTGCGGAGACCTCCATGCCTGATTCTGTAACTGTATTTCTATTGAGTGAGACTCTATGGATGGCCGGGATTCTGCAAAAACATACATGTAAGGTACTTTAGAGAAGATTTGAATTGAAAAGAATGCTAAAGTATACTGTTAAATTGGAAGATTATATTATAGAGAAAGGCGTGCTGACACTATAGCACGATTGAGCACTTGAGCACTATATCCAATTTCCTCATGGAGGCAGATGGAGAACATTCAAGTTATGTGAAGATGTTGTCGATAAGAGCTGCACGGCTGATGTGCAGCTGCCACACTATGTAGAAATGATGGAGGAAGTTATTTTACTCTGAAAGAAATCTGGTGAAAGGGAAGAGAGCCACATAAAACAGCATTGGATATCACACCCCAAAGAAAATATAAATCTGAAATATTAACTCAAAGTAAATGACAATATGATATAAACTGAAATTCATTTAAGTCAAATTAAAACATCAGGAAGAATTAATTCACACTAAAAATGTTCTTAACTTGGAGTAGGTTTCCAGTTTAGAATAGTTTGATGTTATAATAGTGATTTCTTCCTTCAGAGAGTTAAAATGGGCTGATTAGCTCCATCTCCCTCCTCCAAAGAACTGCCGTAATTGTGTGAAATAGACAGATGTTATTTAGCATTGGTGAAATGAAGCATGAATTGAATACTGCTGTGTTTTGCATTTTTTTCATATGCGGAGTAGGAGCAGTGCGGAATCCAAGACACAGAGCTGAATCCTCAATTATATCTCTACACAAATTGGATTCATTCCTGTTTAATAAGAAATCATTAGCATATAATTGGCATTTATATGGACATTAGTTTGAGCAGCTTACTGTGTGCAAGTGTCTATGTATATTGGTGAGTGTAAGGTGAGAAGGTTAAGTTAGTCTTGTGAAAAGTGTGCAAAGTCAAAACTTGCAGGTACATTTGTAGCTTTTTCCCTATAACTTTGTCAAATGGGGAATTTTGCCCTTGGTGTCTTAGTGTACGAAGTGGGACAAAGGCTGAATAGAACATACTTTTAAATCTACCTATTTAATCAAGTTTAGGGTGGCACAGTGGTTAGCACTGCCACCTCACAGTGCCAGGGACCCGGGTTCGATTCCTGGCTTGGGTCACCGTCTGTGCGGAGTCTGCACATTCTCCCAATGTCTACGTGGGTTTCCTTCAGGTGCTTTGGTTTCCTCCCATGATCTGAAAGACATGCTGGTTAGGTGCTTTGGTCATGCTAAATTCTCCCTCAGTGTACCTGAACAGGCACCAAAGTGTAGTGGCTACAGGATTTTCACAATAACTTCATTGCCGTGTTAATGTAAGTCTACTTGTGACACTAATAAATAAACTTAATCTTTCTAAGAATACATTCACTGAATGAGCTTTAGCAAGTTTTGCTGAGCTGATAAATAGCATGATCAACAATTTCCTTGAAGTCCCCCTGTTCTCCAAAATGAAACAAAAAATTCAAATCAAACACTAGGTAATGCAACAAAAACAGAAACCACTGAAAATAAGCAATAAGACAGTCAGCATCTGTGGAGAAAGTAAAAATAACATTTCCGAATGGTGACTGTTCTGATTGCCATGAAGGCCACGGGGGATCGTCGATAGTTTTCGCTGTGGGCTTCATGGAGTATGAGCTCCCTTAGTGAGCAAATGGAGCCTTGCCCAGTAGGAAGCGTTCGAGGGGGCTTTCAAAGCTGTTATTTCACCTGGACCATTGTTGTAGGTCCCGAGGTGTTGAACTGTCGAGCTGTAAGATGCAGGAGTGGCCTTTTTCTTGGTACACAAGAAATTATGGTGTTATTTTATTTAGCTACTGGTACACTCCAATTATCCTCCAGTAGATGATAAGGTAAAGGCCATCAAGGAAGCACCAACCCTTAGAAACATCACAGAGTGGAAATCTTTCCTGAGACTAGTAAACTATTATGGGAAATTTATCCTAAACTTAGTTTCCATGCTGGCCCCCTTACACAGCCTGCTGCAAAAATACCAGAGATGGTCCCGGGAAGCTTGGCAAGCTGATGCTTTATCTAAAGTTAATCATCAGCTACAGTCATCTAACCTATTAGCCCATTTTATAGAGTCATAGAGGTTTACAGCAGGGAAACAGGCCCTTTGGCCCAACTTGTCCATGCAACCCATGTTTTACCGTTAAGCTAGTCCCAATTGCCCACGTTTGGCCCATATCCCTCTACACCAATCTTACCCATGTAACTGTCTAAACGCTTTTTAAAAGACAAAATGTACCTGCCTCTACTATTCCCTCCGGCAGCTTGTTCCAGACACTCACCAACCTCTGGATGAAAACATTGCCCCTCTGGACCCTTTTGTATCTCTCCCCTCTCACCTTAAACCTATGCCCTCTAGTTTTAGACTCCACTACCTTTGGGAAAAAATATTGACTAGCTGATCTATGCCCCTCATTATTTTATAGACCTCTGTAAGACCACCCCTAAGCCTCCTACGCTCCAAAGAGAAAAGCCTCAGTCTACCCAGCCTCTCCTTATAACTCAAACCATCTAGTCCCAGCAGCATCCTAGTAAATCTTTTCTGCATTCTTTCTAGTTTAATAATATCCTTTCTATAATCGGGTGACCAGAACTGTACACAGTATTCCAAGTGTGGCCTTACCAATGTCTTGTACAACTTCAACAAGACGTCCCAATTCCTGTATTCAATGTTCTGACCAATGAAACCAAGCATGCCGAATGCCTTCTTCACCACCCTGTCCACCTGTGACTTCACTTTCAAGGAGCTATGAAGCTGTACCCCTAGATCTCTTTGTTTTATAACTCTCCTCAACACCATATCATTAACTGAGTAAGTCCTGCCCTGGTTCGATCTACCAAAATACAACACCCCGCATTTATCTAAATTAAACTCCATCTGCCATTCATCAGCACACTGGCCCAATTGATCAAGATCCCGTTACAATCCCAGACAACTTTCTTCACTGTCCATTATGCCATCAATCTTGGTGTCATTTGCAAACTTACTAACCACGCCTCCTAAACTCTCATCCAAATCATTAATATAAATGACAAATAACCGTGGACCCAGCACTGATCCCTGAGGCACACTGCTGGTAACAGGCCTCCAGTTTGAAAAACAACCTTCTATAACCGCCCTCTGTCTTAAGTCAAATTTTGTATCGAATTGGCTACCTCACCCTGGATCCCGTGAGATTTAACCTTATGCAATAACCTACCTACTTGTCAAAGGCCTTGCTAAAGTCCATGTAGACAATGTCGACTGCACTGCCGTCATCTACCTTCTTGGTCACCCCTTCAAAAAGCTCAATCAAATTCGTGAGACATGATTTTCCACTCACAAAGCCATGCTGACTGTCCCTAATCAATCCTTGTCTCTCTAAATGCCTGTAGATCCTGTCTCTTAGAATACGTTCGACCAAAGATGTGCAGGTTAGGTGGATTGGCAATGCTAAATTGCCCCTTAGCTAGGGTAAATACATGGGGTTATGGGGATAGGGCCTGGGTGGGATTGTGGTCGGTGCAGACTCGAAGGGCTGAATTACCTCCTTCTGCATTGTAGGATTCTATGATTCTACGACTCTAAGAAAGAACATTTATTGATTTGTGATGCTTCCCCATATGAGGTTGGCGCAGTGCTGTCACATCACTGGAAAGATGGGATGGAAAAGCCCATATGCCTCCAGGATCCTTTCGGACACAGAGCAAAGGTATTCTCAGATTGAAAAATATGGGTTGGCAATCTTAATTGGTGTGAAAATGTTCCATCAATACGTCTATGATAGATTTTTTTATACTTACCAGCCATAAACCCGTATGGGGCTTTTTCAAAGAGGACATGGCAATCCCATCTATCCCCACTGCTTGGATCCAGCACTGGGCCTTGTTACTGGTGGTCTGTGAATATCTTGAAGAACACCACCCTGGAACCAGGATAGCCCAATGCTGATGAACTGAATCACCTCCTGTTGCCGACAAGCCCCTGGCTCTTTTACCAGATTTTGAAACGTTTGTGATGATCCTGAATTTTTAGAGACCGTACCGGTGTCAGCAAAGCAGATTAAAGCTTGGACTCAAAAAGATCCAACCCTATCTAAAATAAGGCACATGATTCTACACGGTCGATTCCAAGAATGACTCTTGGATGAAATGAAACCGTACCTCAGTAAAAAAGATGAACTGAGTTTTGAGGATGTGATCATTCTTTGGGAATACTAAGTAATTGTTCTGTCCCCAGGATGATGTTCAATATTAATGGAACTACGTAATGGCCATCCAGGAGTATCAAAAATAAAAATGTTAGCTAGGAGTTACGTCCAGTGGCCCATTCTTGACTCTGACATCACAGACTTGGTGAAGCGATGTGAGCTGTGCCAGGAAAATGAAAAACTTCAGCCCTCAGCCTCCCTACACCGATGGGAGTGGCTCACAGGCCATGGGTGCATGTACACATAGACTTTGCAGGGCCCTTTATGAGTTCCATGTTTTTAATCATGGTGGATGCACACTCCATTGGCTGGAGGTGCACCGTATGGGCTCCACAATGTCCCAGGCTATGATCGAGAGATTAGGGCAAAGCTTCAGCACACACGGAATACCAGAAGTCCTGGTTTCCGATAATGGCACGGCCTTTACTAGCGGTGATTTCCAGAACTTTGTGCTTTCCTATGGTATCTGACCCCGTCCAAACTGCACGTTATCACCCATCAAAAGGACTGGCAGAACCCGTGGTTCAAACCTACAAAAATAGCATGAAGAAACAACCAGACACATCCATGGAGATCAAACTGACAGATTTTTGTTCAATTACAGGCTCACGCCGAACACAACAACGGGTGTTGCCCCAGTGGAGTTTTTAACGAGACTGGTACCAGATTAAGCCTGCTATTGCCAAACTTGGTGGGAAAGGTGGAGTCCCATCAAGGAAACCAAAAGAAGAAATTACAATTCTAAATCTTAACGCGTCATCTGGTTTCATGAAAATTTTCGGGACTGGTCCCTGGGATCATCATGGAGAAAACAGGATTGTATTCTATAAAGTCAAAATCTAGAGTAAACCCTTGAAGCAGAACTTGAACCATCTCAATGTCATGGGGGGGGATTTTCCTGTCCTGCCCACTATGAGAATTGTAGCGGGCGGCAGGGGGACCAGGGAAAGGTCTGTTGAGTTCGGGTGGGATTTTCTGGTTTTGGGGCAAGCACGGCCAGAAAATCCCGCCCATGGAGTCTTTGCCCAAGCAGGCCTCATTACCAGCTATGGAGATAGCCACTGCCAGCACCAGCCCTCAGCCCGGTGATGACTCCGTGTTAGCTCCTCCAGATAGTGAAGGCATGGCCTCAAAGATGGAGGCTGAAGAAGTGGACCTCCAGGCTGAAGCAGAACCTGAGGAGGAACCCATTTCAATAATCTCTCGACGCTCTCTCCAGAAACAAAGATCCCCTGTCCAGCTAACACTGCCTTACCCAGCCCTGCCTTTGACAGACATCCAACCAACTGTTAAGCAACGCAATGGACTTTCTCGCAGTGGGGGCACTGGGAGATACTCAGACCTAAGAGAGCAGGATATTATGATGGCCACAAAGGCCACGGGGAGGATTGTCAATATACCTTCCCGTGGGCTCCGTGGAGTACAAGACCTTTGCGGAGGCTTGCCCAGTAGGAAGTGTCCAGCAGGGACTTTAAAAGCAGTTACTTCACCCGGACGGTTGTTGTAGGTCCTGAGGTGTTGAACTCTCTAGCTATGAACTGTGGGAGCAGTCTCTTCCTTGGTTCACAATAAAGGGTGTTTGATGACAGGAAACTGGAGTTTGGCTGACTTACGACAGTGAGCAGTAGAACTGGAAGAAGCTTAAGGTTTAACAGTTGCTAAGCAAGTACAGATCCAGAGGGAAAAGGTCAGCAGGGTGTCAGGAGCGTTGTTGTGAGGGTGGAGAGGCAAGGTTTGTGGGGAAGAAAGAACCAAAGGGAAGGGCTTTTATTTTTACACAAGAGAAGATAAGGTGGAAGGAAGGAGTGATTAAAAATATTTTATATGGTGCAAGGCAGAAGCAGAACAAATAAAGAAACAAAAGCTGGGTCTGGAGCAGTTGTAAATGACAACAGCAGAACAACAACTTCTGTCCAAGAAAACGAAAGTGATGGTTCTCAGCTGAAGTCGTTGAACTCAATGTTGAGGTGAGAAGGTTTGAAATGTAATCCAAACCTTTAAAAACTTTAGCATAAATATTATTTTGTCAAAATCTGGATGTAGCAGGTTTAATCCTGTTTCAAATCATCTAATAGACTCACACACAAGACCAGTCACTTATAGAAATGATTTGCTTAGTGAATATTTTCCAATAGCATGTCACTGAATGTGCTTTAGGAGTGTGGGAGGGGCATATTCTACCTCACGGGAAATGATCCTGCTGGTGCATTTTGGACCAATGGTATTCCCTCCCTCTCAACAGGAATAATCCTGGTTGGATGTCTGTCAGAGTACTCCAAAAGAAAGTAGTGTGTGAGCAATTCATGGGTGAGAGAAGCTTTGTCCTGCTGCTAACCTCACAATCTGGAAAATCAAGTCCCTTGTGTTTAGAACCTCATGTTGGCCATTGCCATTTTGTAGTCATTCTTTTAGTGGGTGAAAGTACTTCATCCTTTCCATATGGCTACTGTCAGACTTAGCAAAGATGGACTGCTGCAATAAACTACTAAATGTAATGGATTATGGTAGTTCCTCAGGGTATTAAGGGTATTCATAATAACTTGCATATTGCTAATCTTCAGCTGATTCCAGGAAATTATAAATCTTTACAGTGAATCAGTGAAAAGCATTAAATTAGCTATTTTTGGACTGCTTAAAAAATGACAACCAAATAGAAATGTAGATACTTTAAAGGATGTCTTCTGGGCATGCACTGCTTCTGAGAGCCTCAGCAATGAGAGTGCATATAGGCATCAATTTTCAGTCAATTATTTTTGCTTTCTTTGTACAGTATAAGTGCTGTTTATATTAGTGTCTTTCCCAAGGTGAATACTAAATTAGCCTAGGCTGTCCCATAGTTACTGTTTGCCTCCCCAGCAGAGAAAACATATACACTGCAGCACAAACTGCGCATGTACTGCAGAATTAAGCCAAAAATAGTGCATTATTCTGACCCCAGGCTATTGCATGTTTGAAGTCTAGGCTGAAACCAACCGAAACGCTTCTCGTTTGAAATCTTTGGTTGCAGCTGCTTTCTCTGAGATATACTAACTCAGTGCATATTATGGATTAAACCTGCATACAAAAACAGAAAATGCTGGAAAACCTAAGCAGGTATGACAGCATCTGTGGAGAGAGAATAGGGCCAGCATTTCGAGTCTGGATGACCCTTCGTCAGAGCTGCATACTAGCTGAACTCAAGCTTATTGCATGAGCCAGGACCTTCACCCTGCCAAGTGTTTGGAATGACTCCAACATCACTCTTCTTGATACCCTCTGCTTTTGTTATAAAACACTGTCTTCAGGAGCGGAGCAGTTTGTATACTTTGAAAGTATAAATTGTAACGAATGTTCCATGAGATAAAATGGCAATTAAAATGAAAAAAGAAAACAGCACTCAGGCATTAGGCAAAATCAATTTTAGTGAGGTCCTTTCAGGCAGGTTTGCAAACACTAACAATAATAACCATAGTACACAATGGTTATCACTGATCCATTTACTTGTTAAGTTTTGTTTCCGTTTTTGGTTGTCATTTTTTAAAAGCAATAGCTTTCATCAATGAGCCAAGTCAGTAGAACATGTCTTGTAAATAAGAATATTTAATAAGAAGAACAATAGGATTGAAGGACATAAGTAAGAATAGAGATTATAAAGTACCACATGGAAAATGACACTTCCTGCGCCCTTGGGACCATGGTCATTTCTGTGGAAAGTAGACGGGTATGGCTGAATAGTATAGGTTTTAATCTTGGCTAAGTATTTTTTAATTAAAAACAGAAAGTGCTGCAACAACTGTGTTCCAAAGAAGAGTCATATTGGGCTCAAAATATATTAAACTTTTTAAAAGATTGAGAAAAGGCACAGGTAATAATGCTACATGTCAGTTGGAATTTGTTGAGTTTTACACCTGTCTTGATTTTATTACAGTAAGAAGTCTCACAACACCAGGTTAAAGTCCAACAGGTTTATTTGGTAGCAAATGGACCATTTGCTATTTGCTACCAAATAAACCTGTTGGACTTTAACCTGGTGTTGTGAGACTTCTTACTGTGTTCACCCCAGTCCAACGCCGGCATCTCCACATCTTGATTTTATTAATCAGAGTATCAAATAAGCTGCCGATTCACTGCTGCTGCCCATTTCACACACTGATGAAGACAAATTTTCCCCCTCATTTTAACAGGAAAATTTTAACAGTCTTCATTTTAACAGGAAAATTACAATATGGAAAAACTTCAATCCTTATTCTATCTAACAGGCAGATGGATGGCTTGTGGCTTATAACTTGATTATGATGGATTCTCCTGCCGAATTGAACAGAAGATTGAACAGCAAACAAAATGGTTATTTGATGTTGTCTTATGTATGACATTGGACCAACTCTCGATTTGCATAACCAATTGCAAATTCTACATAAGAAGTCAATGTTGGAGGGGTGGATGGAGGCATTGGATGGAGGCATTGGCATTGCTCTGCATTCACTTATCCTGAAGGCACTTGACTCTGTTCTCCTCAAATCTCAGAACCACTTGATGACATTCAAGAGACCTCTCCATTTGGGTCTGTCCAAGGTTGTTTTTCCCCTGTTTTGAGGTCCAGTTTGCAAACTCTAAGGTTGGCTTTTAGTTTGTTTTTATGTCTTAAGTTTGGGATATCTTGTGTGCAGGTTCCTGCATTCAACTGGCAATAGAGCACTGCCTTTAGGTATGCAGGAATAATCCACATGAACCACGTGACCAAGCCAGCGAAGCTGAACTCTGAGTATGCCTCAATGGCAGGTATACAGCACTTTGCAAGCATCTTGATGTTGAGGATTTTGTCCTGTCACCTGATGTTAAAAATAAATCTCGGACAGCAAAAATGTTTCCAGTTGCTTTATGTGACACTGACAGGTTGCCCAAATCTTGCACCATAAGAACCCAGAGGGGCAATTTTTTCACACAGAGGAATGTGAGTGGTTTTGGAATGAGTTGCCAGAGTAGTAGTAGCAGGTACAATTTTGTCTTTTAAAAAGCTTTTAGACAGTTACATGGGTAAGATTGGTACAGAGGGATATGGGCCAAATGCAGGCAATTGGGACTAGCTTAATGGTAAAAATTGGGTGGCATGGACAGGTTGGGTCGAAGGGCCTGTTTCCATCCTGTAAACCTCTATGACTCTATGGTAGACTTTGATCATTATTCTGAGACAAAGTCCATGTTCTTTCCAAAGTCTGAGTGAGCCTGCCAAATGTTGAGTATGTTTTTGCCAGGTGATGGTTGATTTTATCATCCAGTGTATTGTTATTGGAGGGGATACTTCCAATACAACAAAACCTCTGTAGTGAATGGAGAGGTGTGTTGTTGATGGTGTCTGTGGGGTCTTGGAGTAGGTGGCCAGGGGTGGGTTGATACAAGATCTCTGTTTCCTTCAAACGTATTGTCAGGCCTCAATGTTCTGAGGCTGGGGAAAAGTGATCAACAAGCAGCTGGATATCCTCTGGAGTATATGATAGGAGAGCGCATTCATCTGCGAACAAAGGTCACTCATTGGCTGTTCTGTAACCTTTGTGCAAATCTTGAGCCGTTGCAAAGTGAAGATGCTGCTGCCTTTCCTGAATTGAATGTGTGCTGCTGTGTCAAGATCTTTGGGTGCAAACTGGAGCATGGCCAAGAAGGATATAAAGAGCCGGATTTTCCTCTCAACCCACTGTGTATGTTGTGGCTGCAGAGGTGGCCTGACATTGGCCAGTGGGGGGATCTTCTGGTCCCGCCATTGTCAACGGGGTTTCCTGTTGAATGCATCCCTCATCAGCGTGAATCCAACAGTGAGGGTACACAGTTGGCGGGACTAGAAGATCCCACTGGCATGAACGGATGAAAATTTCCGGCCAATGGATTAGGTACTTGAAGGGATGGCGATGTATTGAATGGACCTTAGAACCATAGAATCCCTACAATGCAGAAAGAGGTCAAAGAGGTCATCCTGCCCATCGAGCCTGCATCGACTCTCTGAAAGAGCATCTCACCCAGGCCCTCCCCTCCGCCGCATCCCCATAGCCCTGTGCATTTACCATAGCCAGTCCACCTAACCTACACATCTTTGGATTGTGGGAGGAAACCCAAGCAGACACGGGGAGAACATGCAAATTGCACAGAGACAATCACCCAAGGCCAGAATTGAACCCAGGTCTCTGGCACCCTGGTCTTAGTGGCTGCCTTCACTCTGAACCTGCACTCAGCAATCCTTGTTGCTGCCATTCCGGGATGTTAACTCCCAAATTGGGTTTAGGGAGTCTTGAAATTTCACGACTCGGTGCACCCGATTCAGGGGTACAAATTTGGGCCAATGAAATCTTCAATAGTTGGATCTGATCTGTTTGTCTTTCTTTCTGTTTTTGTTACCAGGGAATTAAGGCAGTTGTGCACATCTTGTTGTTCAATGTCATGACCCAACTTGAAACCACTTCAAATTGCTAATTTGCTGTAATTAGTTTGCTTGGTGGAGTGCAGCAGTCTAGTGACAGGGTTGCACTTTTATTTCACTTGGTGTTGAAATGCTAACTGGAGAATCACAAGGGCAGTGCTACCAACAAACATTGAAATTCTTGAACAAAAGCAGAAAATGCTGGAAAATCTCAGCAGGTCTGACAGCATCTGTGGAGAGAGAACAGACCTAATGGGTGGGATTTTCCAGCCGTGTTGGCCCCCTGTCCAGAAATTCCTGCCCGAGATCATCAGACCTTTGCATGCCCGCCTCCCCCCCCCCCCCCCCCCCCCCCCCCCCGCAGCTCCCGAGGTCATCAGACCTTTGAATCCCACCCCCCCACCCCCCCCCCCCCCCCCCCCCCCACACTCTCCGCCCGCGATGATTCTTGTGACAGGAAGGATGGGAAAATTCCACCTAATGTTTCATGTCTACGTGACTCTTCATCAGAGGGTCATCCAGACACCAAAAGATGGCTCTATTTTTTCTCCACAGATGCTGTCAGACCTGCTGAGATTTTCCAGCGTTTTCTGTTTCTGTCTCAGTTTCCAGCATCCACAGTAATCTTTTAAAATTCTTGATGTATTTTAAATTGGGTAATTAGCTGTATTTTTTAGTTTACCAATAATAATTGTATCTTGTTAAACCAAACAGCTCTGATCCACACCTCATTCAGCTTTTCTGTCCTTTTTTTTCCCATATCCTTTTTGTTCTTGTGTTGAATACATTCTTAATCCTTCATTTCTCCTTTAAATTTAAATGCCTTTTAAAATCCAGAGTTGTCTGGGCTGTTTTTTTAATTGATTTTATGTTTACTCTGGTAAACCCATATATATATATGTGTATATATATATATATATAAAACAGTTCCTTTCCCTTACTGTCCTTTGCCCCTTAATTTGGAGTTGTGTAGTTTAAATTATTTGCTACTTTCTGCTTCTGCAAATCTACTTCAAATTAACAGGAGTAGAAATCACAAATTATGCAGCACTGAAATTAAGATGGTGCAGGGCAGCTCATAAAGGGAAGTGGTAGATATCATATTGTGTGAAAGAATGTGATAAATGAAAGTGAAACTGAGGGTGGTATTTAATGGAGAAAATGAAGGAGGAACCTGCATTGTCCCCTTCAGGGACACCTGCTTTCTTAAGTGACATTGTGGCACTGAACTGGACAACAGGGGGCCTTCCTGGCGATCAAAGAATCTGAGGGCAGAATCTGAATGTATTATCTCCAAATCTGCAGATGATACAAAGTTGGATGGGAGGGTGAGCTGTGAGGAGAATGCAGAGATGCCTCAGTATAAGAACATAAGAACATAAGAAATAGGAGCAGGAGTAGGCCATCTAGCCCCTCGAGCCTGCCCCGCCATTCAATAAGATCATGGCTGATCTGAAGTGGATCAGTTCCACTTACCCGCCTGATCCCTATAACCCCTAATTCCCTTACCGATCAGGAATCCATCTATCCGTGATTTAAACATATTCAACGAGGTAGCCTCCATCAGTTCAGTGGGCAGAGAATTCCAGAGATTCACCACCCTCTGAGAGAAGAAGTTCCTCCTCAACTCTGTCCTAAACTGACCCCCCCCCCCTTTATTTTGAGGCTCTGCCCTCGAGTTCTAGTTTCCTTTCCAAGTGGAAAGAATCTCTCCATCTCTACCCTATCCAGCCCCTTCATTATCTTATAGGTCTCTATAAGATCCCCCCTCAGCCCTCTAAATTCCAACGAATACAAACCCAATCTGCTCAGTCTCTCCTCATAATCAACACCCCTCATCTCTGGTATCAACCTGGTGAACCTTCGCTGCACTCCCTCCAAGGCCAATATATCCTTCTGCAAATAAGGGGACCAATACTGCACACAGTATTCCAGCTGCAGCCTCACCAATGCCCTGTACAGATGCAGCAAGACATCTCTGCTTTTATATTCTATTCCCCTTGCGATATAGGCCAACATCCCATTTGCCTTCTTGATCACCTGTTGCACCTGCAGACTGGGTTTTTGCGTCTTATGCACAAGGACCCCCAGGTCCCTCTGCACAGCAGCATGTTGTAATTTCTTTCCATTTAGATAATAATCCAATTTGCTATTATTTCTTCCAAAGTGAATAACCTCGTATTTGTTAACGTTATACTCCATCTGCCAGATCCTCGCCCACTCACTCAGCCTGTCCAAATCTCTCTGCAGTATAATTTGGACAGGCTGAGTGTGTGGGCATATGCATGGCAGATGCAGTATAATGTGGATAAATGTGAGGTTATTCACTTTGGTAGCAATAATAGGAAGACAGATTATTACTTGAATGGGTGTAAATTGAGAAAGGTGGATACTCAATGAGACCTTGGAGTCCTTGTGCATCAGTTGCTGAAAGTAAGCACGCAGGTACAGCAGGCAGTAAAGAAGGCAAATGGTTTGTTGGCCTTCATAGTGAGAGGATTTGAGTATAGGGATAGGGATGTTTTGCTGCAATTGTATAGGGCGTTGGTGAGGCCACATCTGGAGTATTGTGTGCAGTTTTGGTGTCCTTATCAGAGGAAGGATGTCCTTGCTATAGAGAGAATACACTGAAGGTTTAACAGGCTGATTCCTGGGATGGCAGGTCTATCATATGAGGAGAGACTAAGTCGGTTAGGATTATATTCATTGGAGTTTAGAAGAGTGAGAGGGGATCGCATAGAAACTTGTAAAATTCTAACAGGGTTAGACAGGATAGATTCAGAAAGAAAGTTCCCAATGATGCGGGAGTCCAGAACTCGGGGTCATAGTTTGAGGATAAGGGTAAAATTTTAAGAACTGAGGGGAGGAGAAATTTTTTCACCGAGAAAATGGTGAATGTGTGGAATTCACTACCACAGAATGTAGTCTGATTTCAAGAAGAAATTAGGTATAGCTCTTGGGGCTAAAGGGATCAAGGGATATGGGGAAAGGGAGGATCAGGATATTGAATTCAATGATCAGCCATGATCAAAATGAATAGCGGAGCAGGCTCGAAGGGCCGAATGGCCTATTCCTGCTTCTAGTTTCTATATTTCTATGTTTCTATCCCACCTGCCTAGAGCTGCCAGCCAATCAGAGGCCGTCAGTGCCACCGGGGAGATAGTGGTTGTCGCTGGTGCAATGCCGGCCTGAGGTCCAGGATCATCGCTTGGTGATTGATGGCGGCAGGAGGTTTACATGGTGGGGGCAATGTGGTGGAGTAAAGGAGATGGCTGGACAGCAGCAAGGGCAGGAGGTGGCTCTCAGTATGCTCATTCCCTACCTGATGCCAGGTTACTGGATGCTGGGTCCTACTGAGTGCCTTTCAACAAGGGGCAGGGGGGTGGGTAGTGCCAAGGCAGTGGGGAGGGAGGTGTCCATGTTGGGGGAGGTGGTTCTATTTCTGTGACCATGGGATGGGGGGAGTGTTTTGATTTTTATGTTTTTAAATAAAAAGTTCACTTTGATCTTTCAAAACCTAAGTTACTGGCCTACCAGCATGATGTTGTGGGACCCCCCTCTTCCATTTTTTTTTGTCAAAGTGTTTGAAAATTCTGCAGGAAAAGCCAACGGGCTGCCCTCCACTTTTCCTGCCCAAGACAACACTTTACCAAAAAATCAGAAAATTTTGGCCATTGTCTTTTTAACTGAGGTAACTAACCTTTAAAACATCTCAGCCATTAACTTCAATGGTTCCTGATCTTCCAGGTTTGAAGAGATAAGAAAGATCTATTCACACATCCAGGGAAACCACACTGGGGCCGCGATTCTTCCATCACAACCGGCAACTTTACTGACAGGTCGGGGTGGGAGATTCACGTCGCCAGCCTTGTACCGGGATTTGCGCATGCACCGCGAACGCATGCGCATCTCCCAGAGCCGGCAAACTGTCGCCGGTCAGACCACACTGGAAACCGGCAGGAAGGCAGATAAGTAATTTGAATCTTTTTAAAATGTATTTTAAATATGTTTTAAATGTGATTATTGGGAACTTTCAGGTCCCGATTGAATCTCCCACCCCGCCAGGAGTACTTCATTCCGGCGGGGTTTACACTAGCTCCCCACGTTCCGGGAACTAGTGGGAGACCCCGCCGGAATGAAGGGGGGGCAATCGGGGCCCCCCAGGGGGTTAGGTGGTGAGGGGCTGGTGCCCCTGGGCATGGGCACCTTGGCAGTGTCAGCCTGTGCCCCCGGCACTGCCCAAGGGGCAAAGTGCCCCTTGTGGGCCTATTGTGGGTGGGGCCGAGGGGCGATCGGTAGGGTTGGGGGGTCCCGCTGCCACTCTGCATCTGGGATGGTTTGTCAGGGGGGCTGCCTCTGGGGGTGGTCTGACCTGGGGGTGGTCAGTGGGGACGGATCTGCAGGGGTGAGGGGGGTGGGGGGGATTGCCACTGCTGGGAGGGGTGGGCTGTGCATCGGGGCGTAGGGGGGGTGGTCAGGGCTGGCCCGGGAATTGTTGTGGGGGCGGCAACCGGGACGTGGGAATAAACTCATTAACGATAGTCAACATGGTTTTGTGAGAGGGAGGTCATGCCTCACTAACCTGGTGGTGTTTTTTGAAGAAGTGACCAAAATGGTTGACGAAGGAAGGGCCGTGGATGTTGTCTATATGGACTTTAGTAAAGCGTTTGACAAAGTCCCTCATGGTAGGCTAGTGAAAAAGGTTGGATCCCATGGGATAAAGGGGGAGGTGGCTAGATGGGTGGAGAACTGGCTTGGTCATAGAAGACAGAGGGTGGTAGTGGAAGGGTCTTTTTCCGGCTGGAGGCCTGTGACTAGTGGTGTACCGCAGGGCTCTGTATTGGGACCTCTGCTGTTTGTGATTTATATAAATGATCTGGAAGAAGGAGTAACTGGGGTGATCAGTAAGTTTGCGGACGACACAAAACTGGCAGGACTTGCAGATAGTGAGGAACATTGTCAGAGGCTACAGAAGGATATAGATAGGCTGGAAATTTGGGCAAGGAAATGGCAGATGGAGTTCAATCCTGATAAATGCGAAGTGATGCATTTTGGTAGGAATAATGTAGGGAGGAGCTACACGATAAATGGAAGAACCATAAAGGGTGTAGAGACGCAGAGGGACCTGGGTGTGCAAGTCCACAGATCTTTGAAGGTGACGTCACAGGTGGAGAAGGTGGTGAAGAAGGCATATGGCATGCTTGCCTTTATAGGACGGGGCATAGAGTATAAGAGTTGGGGTCTGATGTTGCAGATGTATAGAACGTTGGTTCGGCCGCATTTGGAATACTGCGTCCAGTTCTGGTCGCCACACTACCAGAAGGACGTGGAGGCTTTGGAGAGAGTACAGAGGAGGTTTACCAGGATGTTGCCTAGTATGGAGGGGCTTGGTTATGAGGAGAGATTGGGGAAACTGGGGTTGTTCTCCTTGGAAAGACGGAGGATGAGGGGAGACTTAATAGAGGTGTATAAAATTATGAAAGGCATAGATAGGGTGAATGGTGGGAAGCTTTTCCCCGGGTCGGTGGTGACGTTCACGAGGGGTCATAGGTTCAAGGTGAAGGGGGGGAGGTTTAACACAGATATCAGAAGGACATATTTCACACAGAGGGTCGTGGGGGCCTGGAATGTGTTGCCGGGCAAGGTGGTGGAGCGGACACACTGGGAACGTTTAAGACTTATCTAGACAGCTATATGAACGGAGTGGGAATGGAGGGATACAAAAGAGTGGTCTAGTTTGGACCAGGGAGCGGCGCGGGCTAATTGTTCCTTGTTTCTCGTTTCAAGGCTTCATTCTATGATCATCTTGCTGGTGCCAGTACAGAGCGAGACTGCGGATAGTTGGGAACCTGTCTCGGGGGCAGGGAATTCATATGGTGTTCGTGGAAGTGGAAATGACTAAGGTTGGGAAGCATTTTCCGATCAGGGCCATTGTGATCTCCTGGACTCGTTTCGATCGCCTCAGGGGGTCGGAGAGGAATTTCCCAGATTTTTTTCCCCCATATTGGCCCTGGGGTTTTCACTCTGGGTTTTCGCCTCTCCCTGGAGATCACATGGTCTGGAATGGGGGGGTGGGGGTGAGTTAATAGGTTGTGATGAACAAAGCATCGTAGCTGTGAGGGACAGCTCGGTGGATAGGATATTGGTATGTAGATAGGCTGGAAAATTGGGCGGGGATCCTGGATTCAGGATTCAATCCTGACCGGGGAGCGGCGCGGGCTTGGAGGGCCGAAGGGCCTGTTCCTGTGCTGTATTGTTCTTTGTTCTTTGTGGGGGGGGTGCCTCGAGGGGCAGCACTGCGGGGGTCCCGGGCTGGCCAGCAATCGAGCTGGCCAACAAACGGAGAGACTGACAGATCGGGACCACTGCGCATGTGCAGAGTTCCAGAACTGTCAAACTCCGGCGCAAATAAGCCCCGCCCCCTCGGGTTATTAATGAAATTCACGACTGGGACCTCTGCAGTGCACAGAGTGCGGAGATTCGGGTGAGAAGCTGAACTGACAGAACAGTCGAGATCTAGAACAGTTTTCCCACCAATTCAGCACTTTTGGGAGAATCGCGGCCTGGGTTTCTATTTATCCAGGTGGAAATGCGGATTGAAGGTTTCTTGTCCATTTAAAAATGAAGATTTGCCTTTTTTTTTACAAAATTTAGAATATTAATATATGTTTGTGACAATGCTTCCTGTCAAATACAGGATGGCATATGCCTCTTTCCCCACGGTACAAAGATGTCTTATACCGGAGTATCCCTGCCAATCTAAAGAGGAATACAAAAAGAGATCGCGTGCAGAATTCTGCCAAAGAAATTCTAAACTTCGAATTTGCATGAAAACTGGAGTAATTCACACTGTTTCAGTGGGAGTTGAGAGATGAATCTCCCACACTCTGTACACTGCAGAGGCCACCAACGTGAATATCATTAAATTTGAGGGGATTCCCACCGGATTCCCACCGGAGAGGCTGAAATCAGCGTGCTGAGCGGACCACTGAGTCTTTGCCAATCTGTCAGTGCCCCGCATTGATGGCCTCCCGATTGCTGGCCAACCCGATCGCTGGCCAGCCCTGACCACCCACCCCCGGCCCACTCTGATCTTCAGCCCCCACCCCTCCCGACAGTTCACCCCCCCCCCCGCCCACAGTCCTGACCCTCCCTGATTGCTGGCCTCCCTCCTTCCCCCAACGATCCCTATGCAGAGTGACAGCGGGACCCCTCATCCACACTGATCGCCCCTTAGACCCCGCCCCATCAGCCCCCACTGCTAGGCCCTGCCCATCCATATGACCCTCCCCTTGGCAATGCCCCAATGCCCCCGGGCATTTGCACCTTTCCCCTGTGGCAGTGCCAGGGGTCCCAGGCTGGCACTGCTAGAGTGCCAAAGCGCAGTGGACACACCCCCCAGCGCCCGATCCTCTGGGGGGCCCCGATTGTCCCCCCCTTCACTTAAGCAGGGTCGGGCTGCTCGCTCCCCGAAAGTTGGGAGCTACTGTAAACCCTGTTGGAGTGAAATACTCCTAGCTGGGGTGGGGGAGATACAAGCAGGCCCTGAGACTTAAGTCCTGGACCTGCTAATAGGATTTAAAATAGATGGTAATGTTAATTATCATCATTTATGTGCCTACGCGCCAATTTCTGGCGCAGAATTGACACCGCCGGAAATCCGGCACTGGGAGACGCTAGCAGGCCCGGACGTCCAGTGCAGATCCTGCGCATCAGGTGCCGCTGGAATCTCCCAGCCCACTGCACTGGAAAATTTAGCACAGTGGGATGGGAGAATTGTTCCCCATAATTTCACTGAAAGTGACTACCAAAAGCTCCAGCATAACCTTCCTGCTCTTATAGTCTATGCCTCAGCTAATAAAGGAAAGTATTCCATTTGCCTTCTTGACCACCTTATTCCTTTGCCTTCTACCTTCAGGGATCTGTGGACATTCACTCCAAGGTCCCTCATTTCCTCTGTACCTCTCAGTATCCTCCCATTTGTTGTGTATTTCTGTGCCTTGTTTGACCTCCCAAAATACATCACCTCAAACTTCTCTGGGTTGAATTCCATTTGCCACTTTTCTGTCCACCTATCCAGTCCACTCTGTCTTAGAATAGAATTATAGAATCCATACAGTGCAGAGGGAGGCCATTCGGCCCATCGGGTCTGCACCGACTCTCTGACAAAGTATCTTACCCAGGCCCTCTCCCCTGCCCTATCCCAGCAGCTCCACACATTTACCATCACTAATCCATCACTAAGAGACACTCAGGGGCAATTTATCATGGCCAGTCCACCTAACCTGCACATCTTTGAGCTTCCTGCAGACTACAACAATCTTTCTCACTATCAACTACATGGTCAATTTTTGTGTTGTCTGCAACTTCTTGCCCCCTATATTTACATCCAAATCATTAATATATACCACAACAAGCAGGGGAGCTAATACTGAGTCCCTGCAGAATCTCACTGGAAACAAGCTTCCTGTCACAAAAACACAAATCAACAATTACTTTTAGATTCCTGCAAGAGCCAATTTTGGATCCAGCTTATTACATTCACCTGGATCCCATGGGCTTTATTATTTTAACCAGTCTGCCATGTGGGATCTTTTTAAAAGCCTTGCTAAAATCCATGTCCCAGCTCTATGGGAGGAAAGCTCAAGAAATAGTTCTTGCATCATGTAGAGGGAGATTGTACATGCACTGTTTACTACTCTCAAATCTGTAGACCAGTACTGAAAGAAGTTTAATGACCCAATAGATATATGTGGTGAAAGGGGTAGGGGATGCAGAAGCTAAGGATCTAAAGTAAAGTTTATTTATTAGTCACAAGTAGGCTTACATTCACACTGCAATGAAGTTACTGTGAAAATCCCCTAGTCACCACATTCTGGCACCCATTTGGGTACACTGAGGGAGAATTTAGCATGGCCAATTCACCTCATCTGCACCTCTTTGGACTTTGAGAGGAAACCGGAGCACCTGGAGGAAACCCACGCAGATATGGGGAAAACATGCAAACTCCACACAGACAGTGGCCCAAGCCAGGTATCGAACCGAGGTCCCTGGCGCTGTGAGTGGTGCTAACCACTGTGCCACCATGCCACCCCACAGCACCACAATGTGTAGCCATCTTCCTTAACAGCATTACGTGCATGCTTAAACTTAAAAACCCATACTCCTCTTAGAACCATAGAAAATTACAGCTCAGAAACAGGCCTTTTGGCCCTTCTTGTCTGTGCCGAACCATTTTTTGCCTAGTCCCACTGACCTACACTTGGACCATATCCCTCCACACCCCTCTCATCCATGAACCTGTCCAAGTTTTTCTTAAATGTTAAAAGCATTTACCACTTTATCCGGCAGCTTATTCCACACTCCCACCATTCTCTGCGTGAAGAAGCCCCCCCCTAATATTCCCTTTAAACTTTTCTCCTTTCACCCTTAACCCATGCCCTCTGGTTTTTTTCTCCCCTAGCCTCAGTGGAAAAAGCCTGCTTGCATTCACTTTATCTATACCCATCAAAATCTTATACACCTCTATGAAATCTCCCCTCATTCTTCTACGCTCCAGGGAATAAAGTCCCAACCTATTCAATCTCTCTCTGTAACTCAGCTTCTCAAGTCCCGGCAACATCCTTGTGAACCTTCTCTGCACTCTTTCAACCTTATTCACATCCTTCCTGTAACTAGGTGACCAAAACTGTACACAATACTCCAAATTCGGCCTCACCAATGCCTTATATAGCCTTACCATAACACTCCAACTTTTATACTCGATGCTCCGATTTATAAAGGCCAATGTACCAAAAGCACTCTTTACGAACCTATCCACCTGTGATGTCACTTTTAGGGAATTCTGTACCTGTATTCCCAGATCCCTCTGTTCAACTGCACTCTTCAGAGTCCTACCATTTACCCTGTACGTTCTACTTTGGTTTGTCCTTCCAAAGTGCAATATCTCACACTTGTCTGCGTTAAATTCCATTTGCCATTTTTCAGCCCATTTTTCCAGTTGCTCCAAATCCCTCTGCAAGCTTTGAAAACCTTCCTCATTGTCCACTACACCTCCAATCTTTGTATCATCAGCAAATCTGCTGATCCAATTTACCACATTATCATCCAGATCATTGATATAGATGACAAACAACAATGGACCCAACACCGATCCCTGCGGCACACCACTAGTCACAGGCCTCCACTCAGAGAAGCAATCCTCCACAAGCACTCTCTGGCTTCTTCCATTGAGCCAGTGTCTAATCCAATTTACTACCTCCCCATGTATACCCAGCGACTGAACCTTCCTAACTAACCTCCCAGGAGGGACCTTGTCAAAGGCCTTGCTGAAATCCAGGTAGACAACATCCACCGCCTTCCCTTCATCCACTTTCCTGATAATCTCCTCGAAAAACTCAAATAGATTGGTCAAATGTGACCTACCATGCACAAAGCCATGTTGACTCTCCCTAATAAGTCCCTGTCTATCCAAATATTTGTAGATCATATCCCTTATCACACCTTCCAATAACTTGCCCACCACCGACGTCAAACTTACTGGCCTATAATTTCCCGGATTTCTTTTGGAACCTTTTTTAAACAACGGAACAACATGAGCCACCCTCCAATCATCCGGCACCTCCCCCGTGAATACTGACATTTTAAATATGTCTGCCAGGGCCCCTGCAAGTTCAACACTAGCTTCCCTCAAGGTCCGTGGGAATACCCTGTCCGGTCCTGGGGATTTATCCACTCTGATTTGCCTCAAGACAGCAAGCACCTCCTCCCCTTTAATCTGTAACGGTTCCATGACCTCCCTACCTGTTTGCCCTATTTCCGTAGACTCCATGCCCATTTCCTCAGTAAATACGGATGCAACAAAACCATTTAATATCTCCCCCATCTCTTTTGGTTCCATACACAGTCTACCACTCTGCACTTCAAGAGGACCAATTTTATCCCTCACTATCCTTTTGCTCCTAAAATACCTATAGAAGCTCTTTGGATTTTCCTTCACTCTGTCTGCCAAAGCAACCTCATGTCTTCTTTTAGCCCTCCTGATTTCCCTCTTAAGTAGCTTCTTGCACTTTTTATACTCAAGCATCTGATCTGTTCCTTGCTGCCTGTACATTTCATACAACTCTCTCTTCCTCTTAATCAGTGTTACAATCTCCCTCGAGAACCAAGGTTACTTTGCCTTTAATCTTGACAGGAACATACAAACTCTGCACTCTCAAAATTTCTCCTTTGAAGGCCTCCCACTTTCCATTTACATCCTTACCGGAGAACAGCCTGTGCCAATCTACACTTCCCAGATCCCTTCTCATTTCATCAAATTTGGCCTTTTTCCAGTTCAGAACTTCAACCCGAGGACCAGATCTATCCTTATCCATGATCAGGTTGAAACTAATGGCATTATGATCACTGGATCCAAAGTGTTCCCCCACACTCATATCCATCACCTGCCCTAACTCATTTCCCAATAGGAGATCTAATATCGCATCCTCTCTAGTTGGCACCTCTATATACTGATGTAGAAAATTCTCCCGAACACATTTTACAAACTCTACCCCGTCTAAACCTTTGACAGTATGCGAGTCCCAATCTATATGTGGAAAATTAAAATCCCCTACTATCACAACTTTGTGTTTCTTGCAGTTGTCAGCTATCTCTCTGCTGATTTGCTCCTCCAATTCTCGCTGACTATTGGGTGGTCTATAATACAAGCCCATACCTTTCCTGTTTCTCAGCTCCACCCATAGGGCCTCTGTAGACAAGCTCCCTAATCTATCCTGCCTGAGTACCGTTGTAACATTTTCCCTGACCAACAATGCCACCCCCCACCTTTTATCCCTCTGCCTCTATCCCGCCTGAAACATTGGAATCCTGGAACATTGAGCTGCCAGTCCTGCCCCTCCTGTAGCCAAGTTTCACTAATGGCTATAATGTCATATTTCCATGTGTCTATCCACGCCTTCAACTCATCTGCCTTCCCCACAATACTCCTGGCATTGAAATAGACACACCTCAAAAGGTTATTTCCACCACACTCAACCCTTCCATTTGTGATTTTGCTTGAACTAACCTGACTTTTTACCCTTGCTCCACTATCTGCTCTTCCATAAGTTGATTTGATTGTCGGAAAAGGGAATTGGATAAATACTTAAACGAAAACATTTTGCTCTGGGTAATGAAGAAAAAGACGGGATACACATCTCTTTAACCTGTGTTGAATGCTCCCTCCACCCACATTGTCTGTGCATTTAAGACCTGACTGGCTGTAGAGATTTGCATTCTAATCAGTATTCTGTAATTTGATTTCTGTGTCTGTGCCCTGTTTGAGAACAGAGACCACTCCATCTGACGAAGGAGCATTGCTCCGAAAGCTTATGGTATTTGCTACCAAATAAGCCTGTTGGACTTTAACCTGGTGTTGTGAGACTTCTTACTAATGAAGAAAAAGCCAGGGAGTGGGACAAACTATATTATTCTTCAAAAGAGAGCACTCCACTAGAGTCAGTGGGGCAAATGGCTTCCTTCTGTGCTATCTTTAGCTGCCTGATGCAACCTGGGAGACAGTCCCCACTCACCAGCCTTCACCAAATTCATTCAATCTTGTTGCATGAGCAACGTGTTCATCGCACTGAGAAATGGAGGGATAGATAGAGACACCTGCTGGCAAAAATCATTGACTGATCTCCTGAAATACTGATGTCACTGTGAAATGCTGAGAGTTGGCAAATGTTCTCTGGGAGAAGGGAGATTTGCCTTCGCAAAAAAAGGCACGATGGGCTGAATGGTCTCCTTCTGTGCTGATGCATTTAAGATTCCTAAAATATAATTTATTATTATTAAGAACAGAAGAACTAGGAGCAGGAGTAGGCAATTCAGCCCCTCGAGCCTGGTCATTGGGTAACACAATATTGACTTGTTGTTAACTTGTTAACCATTCCCTAGCACATTCTCCATGGCACTGTTTCTACCAATCAGAATCCCCTTGCCAACCAATCAGCACTCTTTTCTCATGCCGTATAAATTGTTGTTCCCTTTAGAATTGGTATTCTTGCAAATTGTCCTGATGAGTGCAAGATGAAAAGCTTCGACAGCAAGTCTCATTTTTCAGCAATATTACAATGAAATAACTCCTTAGCTCCCTCAATCCATTTTGAAACCCAAGCTTGCTGTCGGCTGATTACTACTTTCTAGTTTACTTTGTCTCTCCACTTTTCTGCGTCGGTGGCTCATATTATGGCTCTTCATTTCAAGTTTTTCAAAGTTAAGATGATTCGTTTGGAATCAGAAGTTCGCAATATTTTTTTCAAATAAAATAAGCATTTCACAACACAGTTTATGTCGATCAGGATGCAAGAATTATCTAAGTTCCAACATGATACACAAAAGCTACAAACCTCTGGATTGCAACTAGAATTTTTAAAAAGCACATAATTAATGATGAGTAAACTGGATTCCACTGGCTTGCTGTATTTTTTATTGAGTTAACTTTAACATGAGACAAAATATTTGGAAGTACAACTTTTCTTATCGTTTGCTTCTTCTGGAATAATTACTGTATCATGCATAGAAAATTACTTTAGCTGAATTAGCTACAACAATCTCACTGGAGAGATTAATCCAGTTTGATCAGCCCTCTGTGTGCGCCCAGTTGTTCACACCATAGTTTCCGTTGTTACCTATTAGACTTCCTTTCAATCTGTGTAAGACACAGCGACACAAAATATGACCTTTTTTAAATGCCCCATGTCACAGGAAATCATGTAAGTATAATTGTAACTTGAGAACATTTTAAATTTCATTTCCTCTTTCAGGAACAATGAAGAAATAAAACAAACGTTTTAGTTTGATATTAACCCATGGTAGGGAGAATAAAGTGTTGAGGGAGTGAGGGGTGGTGGGGCGGGGGCAGGGCTGCTGTTTCCTACGTTTGAAATCATTACATGCATACTTCAACCCACCACAGACACACCTGTTGCCATTGTGACACTTGCAGGTCATGTGTTATGTTTGTCCATTGAGAGTCGGAGACAATTTGGGCGGGATCTTACGGCCTCGCTTGTCCCAAAACCGTAAAATCCCGCCTGAGATCAACAGACCTTTCCATGTTCCGCCCCTCGCCCACTCCGCTTCCTGTCGGTTTTTTGTGTCGGTCTTCACGGTGGAAGACACAAATAGTTCACCGAATATTAGCGATAGAGGGTTGGTAGGAGGAGAGGTACTCAATACAATTAATGTTACCAGGGAGGCAGTGCTTGGTAGACTAACGGGACTGAAGGTGGACAAGTCCCCGGGCCCGGATGGAATGCATCCCAGGGTACTGAAAGAAATGTCAGAGGTAATAGCGGATGCGTTAGTGGTTATTTATCAAAATTCGTTGGATTCTGGGGTAGTGCCGGCGGATTGGAAAACGGCTAATGTTACGCTGCTGTTTAAAAAAGGAAATAGACAAAAGGCGGGTAACTACAGGCCGGTTAGCTTAACGTCTGTAGTTGGGAAAATGATGGAATCCATCATTAAAGAAGAAATAGCAGGCCATCTGGATAAGAATGGTTCGATTAAGCAGACGCAGCATGGATTCATGAGGGGAAAGTCGTGCTTGACGAACTTGTTGGATTTTTATGAAGATGTGACTAGTGCGGATGACGGAGGGGAACCGGTGGATGCGGTGTTTTTGGATTTCCAAAAGGCATTTGATAAGGTGCCTCACAAAAGGTTGCTGAAGAAGATTGGGTCACACGGAGTTGGGGGTAGGGTGTTAGCGTGGATTGGGGATTGGCTATCCGACAGGAAGCAGAGAGTCGGAATAAATGGGTGCTTTTCTGGTTGGCAGATGGTTACTAGTGGCGTGCCGCAGGGATCGGTACTGGGGCCTCAACTGTTTACCATTTATATAGACAATCTGGAGGAGGGGACTGAGTGTAGGGTAACGAAGTTTGCAGACGACACAAAGATAAGTGGAAAAGTGAATTGTGTGGAGGGCGTAGAAGGTCTGCAGAGAGATTTGGACAGGCTGAGTGAGTGGGCGAGGATCTGGCAGATGGAGTATAACGTTGACAAATGCGAGGTTATTCACTTTGGAGGAAATAATAGCAAATTGGATTATTATCTAAATGGAAAAGAATTACAACATGCTACTGTGCAAAGGGACCTGGGGGTCCTTGTGCATGAGATGCAAAAACCCAGTCTGCAGGTGCAACAGGTGATCAAGAAGGCAAATGGGATGTTGGCCTATATCGCAAGAGGGATAGAATATAAAAGCAGAGATGTCTTGCTGCATCTGTACAGGGCATTGGTGAGGCCGCAGCTGGAATACTGTGTGCAGTATTGGTCCCCTTATTTGCGGAAGGATATATTGGCCTTGGAGGGAGTGCCGAGAAGGTTCACCAGGTTGATACCAGAGATGAGGGGTGTTGATTATGAGGAGAGACTGAGCAGATTGGGTTTGTACTCGTTGGAATTTAGAAGGCTGAGGGGGGATCTTATAGAGACCTATAAGATGATGAAGGGGCTGGATAGGGTAGAGGTGGAGAGATTCTTTCCACTTTGAAAGGAAGCTAGAACTAGAGGGCACAGCCTCAAAATAAAGGGGGGTCAGTTTAGGACAGAGTTGAGGAGGAACTTCTTCTCTCAGAGGGTGGTGAATCTCTGGAATTCGCTGCCCACTGAAGTGATGGAGGCTACCTCATTGAATATGTTTAAATCACGGATAGATGGATTCCTGATCGGTAAGGGAAATAGGGGTTATGGGGGTCAGGCGGGTAAGTGGAACTGATCCACTTCAGATCAGCCATGATCTTATTGAATGGCGGGGCAGGCTCGAGGGGCTAGATGGCCTACTCCTGCTCCTATTTCTTACGTTCTTATGTTCTTATATTCTGTGGCGGGCGGGCAGGTAAAATTCCAGCCTATATTATAATATTTAAAATAAGTTTCTCAGGTAGAGGTAAAGTGACCATAGTTCCCGATGACCATCGGCTGCTCTCCCCTTTGGAGGGGAGAGCTAACTGGTGATTTTAACGTGAGAATCACCACACCTCAGGTGTGGGGCAAGGTTGAGAAGGCAGGGCCTTCATGAATAATCTCAGACGGTACGGGAATTGTTTGCGCACTGTTGGCATCACTCCGCATCACAAACCAGCCGGTCAGCTAACTGATCAAACCAGCACCCCAGAGGAAGTTCCTACAATGCAGTTGGAAGCATTATATTTAGCACTAGTTAACCGGGTTTCCCAAGACCTGGAATACCTGGTAACTGAATGGTGATGGGAGCAGACAGATCAAGCAATAAGTTTATTTAATAGCACTGCTTGTGGGTTGAGAAGAGCGAGACTGCTGCCCCTGATCCCCCAACACTCAAATAAACCTTCTGCCGATCACAGCCTCTCCTGCCATGATCAGCCATCACCTCTCCCTGCCCACACACAGCATCACGACCCCCATGCCACAAACTTTGTTGCTCTTTGTTACTGTACATTTCCATGCTCCGAGTCCCCTCAGCTCCCCAGCAAGCTCAAATCATTTTTTAGATTGCCGGGGACTGTCCTCTGAGAGACCCAGCTGTCATCTTCCGCTGCTGGCTTTTTTGCTGGCCTGCCTATCAATTTGCTTGTCTGCTTAAGTAGGAAATGAAATTTAAAAATGCTAATGAGGTCTTGCCATTAAGTGCAGCAGGAGCACCGTGACCAGGGGTTTCTGGATTCCACCCCCCAACATACCACACAGCCGTACCTTCCTGCTCAAAGGTACTATCCAAGGGTATAACGTATAGGATTTACAAGAAACAATGCAGTCTATCCCCAGTGACTTTTTTTGTGTTTGAGATATCTGTAATCGTGTTTTCTGTCAGAGGCTTATGCTAATGTAAGGAGCTTGCGCCTCATGTTGATATACAAACCAAGACTCATTACAATTAGATAAAGAGCTGTAGCTCTGTGTGTCTAACGTTTGAAATGTTGATGATTGACACTTTCCTACATTTCACATTGAAGGGGTGATCCAGGGTGCTGTGCTTGGTTAAGGTGGATCACTGGGATCAGCAATCTTGGGCACCTGGTGGAGCAGAAAAAATTAGGGACAGTAGCAGTATGATTATGAATAAGAAAGGAAAAAAGGAATGGAATACAAAGAATAATACTAGATATGATTTTGGAGGAAGCCACTGCTGGATTGCCTCATTTCCAGAATCTCCAAAGTCCTCTCATTATAAGGAATCAAAGATTCCCACTCTATTGAACCAGCTCCTGCCAATGCATTTTCTGTTGGTAAAATATCCCCATGCTTCTACTGAAGAGCATGCAGTCTGAAGCAAAGTTGTGAAGCAAGCAAATTGTGAACAATATTACATGTATAACCATCCTGAGAGCCGGAAACTTTTTCCTCATCAGCTCCTAGATTCAGTGGACAACTGTCATTGTGTCTACCCTTTCAGCTTCTTCCACCTAAAACAGACCTTCATGGGAGGTTGGCTACTTATTCTGAAATGAACATTCTTTATCACACAACTTCCTAAAACCGCAAGATCAAAGTTGCTCTATTAAATGGATCTGTACAGCCTGTTTGTCAACTTGCAATCATTTTTGCAATGTTTTTGTTGTGGGATGACTTTAAGAATGAGCAGCAGCCCATAAACAGTTGTTGCTTGCAATATCAAACCCCTTCACTCTGCTGTTCTCTCAATGCGTTAGATGCAGAGGGCAGTGCACGCAAATGTAAATAGGTTCACCTCACATGATAGTGCAGGGTCAGATATTCATTGCGGTGCCTGACAAGGAGTTATCTGCATAGGCAATGCTCCCCAATGTTCCCATGGTTTAAAAGTATTTTGGTCTGTGCTTTGTCAATAAGATTTGATTTGTTTACAGCCTTGATGATTTTTTTTAACTGCATATCTAGGCTAATAGCAGCTTACAGTGACAAACAGAGTGTTATAATTTGCAGATCCAATTGTTCCAGGTGAAATAGATAGTTTATTCCAAGTGAATTGATAAGACTCATGACTTATCTTCTAAATTTATTTCTATATAATTAGTTGCTAGTCTTACTGTCAAGCTATGGATACTGTGCCAATAGAGGCAATATTAACCTGGAGGTCATTATGTTATTATTAATCCAGCCTCTTTGGGACTAATAAATGTAACTTTCATCAATGAGATCACTGTAATCTATGTGCCTTTTGATTTTGCAAGTTAGGTGAAGACGATATTAGTATTCAGAGAATTAAATAGAAAAGAACTGGCAACTGATGCAGTGATGCATTACTCCAGCAACATGGACAACTAAATTAATCACTTGCTTTCAACATTATTTCTTCATAATAGTATCTTGAATGTTAGTTGTGACTTTTATCAACCCTGGGAATGTTTGTCAACTTTAGATATGCTGTTCCTCACTTGCAAAGCTTGCAGCTGACAGGTTAATATGGAGTGGGAGGTAGAGAAGCACCTCAGCCACTCCATTTTGATCTATGGCCCACCAAATGCAATCTTCAGGTGGGCATGTAAATGGTAAACAGCATGCCCTCCTTTTCTCCAGTGCTTCAATATGTGCAATGGGAAGAAGGGGGAAGGGGTTTTCCGCTGATTAGAGGACTCCAATTGCAGTGATCGGGTACAAATGGACAGAATATAATGCACACACATTCTGCCTATTTGTACCACTCACCTGGCCACATAAGCAGCAGTTCTTAAAGGGAACCTCTGTAGGCTACTCAAAAAGTGGCGAAGAGAAACTTCATTTTTATTTTCATGGGACTAGGAGGAGCAGGATTACCCTTTCCCCAGGCCCAATCTGAACCAGCCGATTTCCGATCTTTCCACAAGTACGACCTGCATCTGGAAGTTTTGTCAGCGGATGCCTGGTGACAATACTTAGTGCTGGGACAGAAACCTAAAACGGTTCAGCATCCCGATGGCAGCTTTATGGGTGGTACAGCCATTAGGCTGACTTGGTGTCATTTTCAGATGAAAACTTGAAGATCTGTATCTCTCAATCCTTCTTCTGTACAATTGCAATAAAAAAAAGTAAAATTAATTCACTTATTTTCTTGATACAACTGAAGGTAATTAAATAGGATAACTATTTGGTAATGAGCATCTTGCAGTAGTGTACTGTTTGTGAACAAACTGCAGTAATGATTTGAAGAAAATGCTGCATAGTTTGCACCAAGGAGGGATGCAAAATAAAAATTGGCCCAATTTAGATTTATCAAGAAAAACCCGTTGGATCAACTCAGCAGTAAATGGCTCTTGTGCTGATTAGATTCTGAGGTTACAGTCCGAGGCACTTAATCAAAGTATAGCAGCTAATCTCCTCTGGGGCATTTCTGCTGAACAGATAACATCGCACTGCCTTTCTGAATTTTAAGGCGCATGCTGTTAATTAAGTTTTATTATATTTTATCATGTAGTATTCCAGTAACAGTAATATTTTCCTCACTAAGCGAATTATTGTGTAGATTTCTGGTTACTTCTGAAGTTTTGACTTCAGGAAATTAAAGAAGAAAGTTATAAATTTGCCTTGTAATGGCCAATTTATTGAACATGTTTATCTAGCGCTGAGCTGCCAGATGTGCAGCGCTGGAAATTGCTGGTGTATTCCTCATAGTTCAGTCCACTTCCCTATGCGCACCCATGGCAACAGCACTTTGCACTCAGTCCACATGTGTGAAAAATCAACACAGCATTTTCATACTGGGGTGGGGAGACACATTTTACTAAACAGTCTTAATGCAACATGATTGTGTGACAAACGTTAAAATGTTCACATAGAATAATCATTTTATATTCTTGTCATTCGCTGTGTAATTGCACCCAGGTACTGAAATAGATGATGAATAGAGGACCCTGTACCCTATCTCAACTATGAACTGAAGCTCATGTTCAAGAGCTCAAGCTCCTTAGTGTGCCAGTCTGACATTTCCCCATGAAGATGAGCTTGGAAGTTGTCGGCCTCTGAATGAGGTTACCATGTATTGTTTATTGACAACATGGGTTCATGATTGCTAAGAATTAGGGGGTTAATGGTGCGTAATGGAACAGACACCAGCTTTGGTGATAGCTGTGTGCTGTGTGCACTTTCAGCAAATGATGTTGACCAATAAAATGAGATCAGCTCTTCGAAATACATTTTTATTGGACAAGAAATAATGGACCCGATTTTACCATTTGGAGTCTAAGGGCCCTGTTGTGAGGGCAACTGATTACAGAAGTAGGGAGATTATGCTTCATTTGTACAGGGCATTGCTGAAGCTACAGGTGGGATTTTACGCCCTTGCGCATCCCGAAACTGTAAACTCCCGCCCGAAGTCCATGGACTTTTCCATGTTCTGCCCCTCGCCTGTTGCGGTTCCCGTGGTGGGTGAGGTGGTAAAATTCCAGCCTACATCTGGAGTATTGTGTACAGTATAGGTCTTCTTATGTAAGGAAAGACGTAAATACGTCAGCAGCAGTTCAGAGAAGGTTTACTCGACTAATTCCAGGAATAGGCAGGTTGCCTTAAGAGGAAAGATTGGAGAGGTTAGGTTTGTATCCACGAGAGTTCAGAAGAGTAAGAGGCGACTTTATCAAAACATTTAAGATCCTCAAGGGTATTGACAGGGTGTATGTGGAAAGGATATTGCTTCTTGTTGTAAGAGGGTTTGTTGGAAAATTGGAAGTTCATGGAATAAAAGGGACAATGGCAGCGCAGATAGGAAGTTGGCTGAAGTAGTAGTAAACAGTTGCTTTTACAGACCAGAGGAAGATATAAAGAGGGGACCCAAGAGTTTGGTTTTTGGATCACTGCTTTAATTGATATATATTCGTGACCTAGATTTGTGTACAGGGCATAATTTCAAAATTTGCAGATGGTATAAAACATGAAAGTATTGTGAGCTTGAGCAGAATAGTGAGAGACGTCAAGGGGACATAGACAAGCTGGTGGAAAGGGCAAGGACGTAATGAATGAATTTTAATGTAAGAAATGTGAAGTGATATACGGGCAATATAAAATAATGGGTACAATTCTGAAGGAGGTGCAGGAACAGACAGAACGAAGGCATATGTGCACAGATTGTTGAAGGTGGTAGGGTAGGTTGAGAAAATGGATAAAGAGGCCTATGGCTCCTGGGTTTTTTTAATAGAGGCACAGAGTAATACAGCAAGAAGATTATAATGAATCTTTACAAAACACTGGTTTGGTCTCTGCAGGAGTATTGTTCCCAATTATGAGCACTGCATTTTAGGAAGGAGGTGAAGGGGGCTTTGGACAAATTCCAGCAAAGATATACCAGAATGGCTTCAGGCAGCAGGGATTTCAGTTGCCTGGATACAAACATACATACATATGAATTAGAAGCAAGAGTAGGTCATTTGGTCCCTTGAGCCTGCTCCACCATTTGATAAGATCATGGCTGATCTGATTGTGGCCTCAACTCTACTTTCCTGTCTGACCCCTATATCCTTTGACTCCCTTGTCAATCAAGAATATCTAAGTCAGCCTTAAAAATATTCAGTGACGCAACCTCCACTGCTCTCTGGGGAAGAGAATTCCACAGACTAACCTCACTCAGAGAAATAATCTCTCCTCATCTCTCCCTTATTTTTAAAATGTGTCCTCTTGTTCTAGTTTGTCCCACAGGGGGAAACGCCCTCTCAGCATCCACTCTGTCAATTCCCCTCAGGATTTTAAATGTTTCAATAAGATCATCTCTCATTCTTCTAAACTCTAATTGATATTGTCTAACCTTTCCTCAGAGGATAACCTATTCATCCTAGGAATCAGCCGAGTGAACCTACTCTGAACTGCTTCGAATGTAATTTAATCCTTTCTTAAGTAATGAGACCAAAACTGTACACAGTACACAAGATGGAGAATCACCACTGCCCTATACAACTGTCACAAAACTTCCCTACTTTTATATTCCTTGCAATAATTGACAATCTTCTATTTGCTTTTCCAATTTCCTTTTGGAAACCACACTTGAATCTGTTTCCACCAGTGTCAGGCAAGTGCATTCCAAGTCCCAGCCACTTGTTCTATAAAATGGTTTTTCCTCGTGTCAACATTGTTTTTTTGCTATTCACCTTTGTTCAGTCTCCTCTGGTTCTCAAGTCTCGCGCTGATGGAACAATATCTCTTTACCTGTTCTGTCTATACCCTTCATGGTTTTGAACACTTCTATCAAATCTCCGCTTAACCTTTCCTTCTCTATGGGGAACAATTCCAACTTCTCTAATCCAAGGTTATAACAGGACACTTAAATGCACTCAAGCAGAGTCAACATGGTTTTGTCAAGGGGAAATCATGTTTCACTAATTTATTAGGCTTCTTTGAGGGAGTACCAGCAACATGGATGAAGGGAAACCTATAGATGTGATGTTCCACGATTTCCAAAAGGCATTTGATAGACTGTCATATCAAGAATTATGAAACTAAAGAGCTCATGGTGTAGGGGTAACATTTTGGCATGGATAGCGGATTGGTTGGCTAACAGGAAGCAGAAAGTAGTGTTAAATGGGTCATTTTCAGGTTGGCAAGATGTAACTAATGGAGTGCCACAGGGATTAGTGCTGGAACCACAACTTGTTACAATCTATATCAGAAATTTGGATGAAGGGATCAAATGTATGGTTACTAAACTTGCTGATGGCACAAAGATAGGTAGGAGAGTAAGCCGTGAAGAGGATATAAGCAGTCTGCAAAGGCATTTAGATATGTTACTGAGTGACACAAATTTGACAGATGGTGTATAATGAGAACATACCCTCTTAGGCAGGAAGAATAGAAAAGCATTATATTATGTAAGTGGAAGACATTCAGAACTCTGAATTACAGAGGGATCTGGGTGTCCTGGTACATGAATTACAAAACATTGGTCTGCAAATTATACATTTGTACAGCAAATGATTAGGAAGGCAATAGAAGATTGTCAATTATTGCAAGGAATATAAAAGTAGGGAAGTTTTGTGACAGTTGTATAGGGCAGTGGTGATTCTCCATCTTGTGTACTGTGTACAGTTTTGGTCTCATTACTTAAGAAAGGATTTAATTACATTCGAAGCAGTTCAGAGTAGGTTCACTCGACTGATTCCTAGGATGAATATGTTATCCTCTGAGGAAAGGTTAGACAATATCAATTAGAGTTTAGAAGAATGAGAGATGATCTTATTGAAACATTTAAAATCCTGAGGGGAATTGACAGAGTGGATGCTGAGAGGGCGTTTCCCCCTGTGGGACAAACTAGAACAAGAGGACACATTTTAAAAATAAGGGGGTCTCCCATTTAAGGCAGAGATGAGGAGAGATTATTTCTCTGAGTGAGGTTAGTCTGTGGAATTCTCTTCCCCAGAGAGCAGTGGAGGTTGCGTCACTGAATATTTTTAAGGCTGACTTAGATATTCTTGATTGACAAGGGAGTCAAAGGGTATAGGGGTCAGACAGGAAAGTAGAGTTGAGGCCACAATCAGATCAGCCATGATCTTATCAAATGGTGGAGCAGGCTCAAGGGACCAAATGACCTACTCTTGCTTCTAATTCATATGTATGTATGTTTGTATCCAGGCAACTGAAATCCCTGCTGCCTGAAACCATTCTGGTATATCTTTGCTGGAATTTGTCCAAAGCCCCCTTCACCTCCTTCCTAAAATGCAGTGCTCATAATTGGGAACAATACTCCTGCAGAGACCAAACCAGTGTTTTGTAAAGATTCATTATAATCTTCTTGCTGTATTACTCTGTGCCTCTATTAAAAAAACCCAGGAGCCATAGGCCTCTTTATCCATTTTCTCAACCTACCCTACCACCTTCAACAATCTGTGCACATATGCCTTCGTTCTGTCTGTTCCTGCACCTCCTTCAGAATTGTACCCATTATTTTATATTGCCCGTATATCACTTCACATTTCTTACATTAAAATTCATTCATTACGTCCTTGCCCTTTCCACCAGCTTGTCTTTGTCCCCTTGACGTCTCTCACTATTCTGCTCAAGCTCACAATATTTCCATGTTTTATACCATCTGCAAATTTTGAAATTATGCCCTGTACACAAATCTAGGTCACGAATATATATCAATTAAAGCAGTGATCCAAAAACCAAACTCTTGGGTCCCCTCTTTATATCTTCCTCTGGTCTGTAAAAGCAACTGTTTACTACTACTTCAGCCAACTTCCTATCTGCGCTGCCATTGTCCCTTTTATTCCATGAACTTCCAATTTTCCAACAAACCCTCTTACAACAAGAAGCAATATCCTTTCCACATACACCCTGTCAATACCCTTGAGGATCTTAAATGTTTTGATAAAGTCGCCTCTTACTCTCCTGAACTCTCGTGGGTACAAACCTAATCTCTCCAATCTTTCCTCTTAAGGCAACCTGCCTATTCCTGGAATTAGTTGAGTAAACCTTCTCTGAACTGCTGCTGACGTATTTGCGTCTTTCCTTACATAAGAAGACCTATACTGTACACAATACTCCAGATGTAGGCTGGAATTTTACCACCTCACCCACCACGGGAACCGCAACAGGCGAGGGGCAGAACATGGAAAAGTCCATGGACTTCGGGCAGGTTTTTACAGTTTCGGGATGCGCGAGGGCGTAAAATCCCACCTGTAGTCTCAGCAATGCCCTGTACAAATGAAGCATAACCTCCCTACCTCTGTACTCAGTTGCCCTCACAATCAATGAGAACGTTCTATTAGCTTTTGAATTACTTGCTGTACATGTATACAAGCCTTTTGTGACTCATGCACTCGGATACCCAAATCTCTCTGCACCTCTGAGCTCTGCAATCTCTCACCATTTAGATAACATGCTTCTTTTTTATTCTTCCTTCCAAAATGGACAATTTCACAATTGCCCACACTCTATTCCATTTGCCTGATCTTTGCCCACCCGCTTAACTTATCTGTGTCCCTTTGTAGCCTCTTTGTGTTCTCTTCACAATTTATTTTTCTATCTAGTTATTAAGCAAGTTATGGTGGCACAGTGGTTAGCACTTAAAGCACCAGGAACCCGGGTTAATTCCAGCCTCAAGTGACTGTCTGTGTGGAGTTTGCACATTCCGCCGTGGCTGTGTGCGTTTCCAGGTGCTTAAGTTTCCTCCCACAGTCCAAAAATGTGCAGGTTTGATTCATTGGCCATGCTAAATTGACCCTTAGTGTCACGGGGATAAGAAGGATAAATATGTGGGGTTACGGGAAAAGGGCTTGGGTGGGATTGTTGTTGGTGCAGGTTCAATGGGCCAAATGACCTCTTCTGCACTGTAGGGATTCTATGGATTCTATCTTTGTGTCAACGGCAAATTTAGTAACCATACCTTCAGTCCCTTCATCCAAGTCATCATATAAATTGAAAAGGCCTCTCCCAATCCTTTGTCACCTTGTTTATATTGTTACATCCTTGCTCGCATTCCCCCTGCCAATTTAGCTGCAACCCTCCCCAACAGCACTAGCAAACCATTCACAAGGACATTGTTCTCAGCTGTTGAGGTGCAACTTGTTTGACCTCCACCAGTCTTAACACTCAGAATCCAGTCCTAATGTTCCAGAAATCTAGAGCCCTCCCTCCTGCACTATCCCTGCAACCACGCGTTCATCTGCTCTATCCTTCTTTTCTAGACTCACTAACATGTGCAGTGGGGGTAATCCAGATATTGCCGCCTTTGAGGTCTTACTAACTAGTCTTCTTCTGCCTCCCTAAAATCTGGTAAGAGTTTTAACAACACCAGGTTCAAGTCCAACACGTTTATTTGGTAGCAAATACCATTAGCTTTCGGAGCGCTGCTCCGGACCTCCCACCCAAGCCCTTTTCTCGTAACCCCACATATTTATTCTTCTTATCCCCGTGACACTAAGGGTCAATTTAGCATGGCCAATGAATCAAACCTGCACATTTTTGCACTGTGGGAGAAAACTTAAGCACCTGGTCCAGGTACTCTTACTGAGTTTACCCCAGTCCAATGCCGGCATCTCCACATCATCCCTAAAATCTGCCAGAAGGACCTCATCTCTCTTTCTTCCTATGTTGTTAGTACCAATATGGATCATTACTTACAGCTGTTCGCACTCCCCTCTCAGAGTGCAGCGCAGCTCATAGAATCATAGAATCCCGACATTGCAGAAGGAGGCCATTTGGCTCATCAAGTCTGCATTGACCACAATCCCACCCAGGCCCTATCCCCATAACCCTATCTATTTACCCTGCTGGTCCCCCTAACACTAAGGGGCAATTTAGCATGGCAAATCCACCTAACACACACTACTTTAGACCGTGGGAGGAAACCAGAGCACCTGGAGGAAACCACGCAAACACGGAGAATGTGCAAATTCCACACAGACAGTGAGCCGAGGCCGGAATTGAACCGGGGTCCCTGGCGCTGTGAAGCAGCAGTGCTAACCACTCTGGTACCATGCCGCCCGTGAGTTGTTCAGTGACATCCTTGACCCTGGCACCAAAGAGACAGCATATCAATCTGGATTCATATATGTGGCCACAGAAATGCCTGTTTGTTCCCCAACTATAGAATCCTCTATCACTAATGTTTCCCTGTCGCAACACTATTTATTAGACTGACTAAATTAAACAGAAATAAATCAAAGATTTATTAAAGATTTGTAGATGAAATACCTATCCAATCAGCACTGCCCCTTGTGCTGATGACCTTTTCCATGATTTAAACCTTGTTCCCTCTACTCTGTTGCTCCACCCCAAAACTCTTCAGGTTCACCCTCCTCTCCTCCAGGCTCTCTAACAACCAGTCACTTACAGCACTGTCCTGTGGCATCACTCCTTAACTTTTTTCTGATTTATTCTCAGTGCTCTCTCTCTCTCTCACTCTTCTCACCGTTTCTTTTATCCTGCTGTGTGTTCAATCCTCCTGTTGTTCACCCAATGCTCTCTTTCTCTCTCTTCCCTCGCACCCACCACCCCACCCCTGATGCTCCTTTTATCCTGCTGTGTGTCCTCTCTTCTTGCAGTTCTCGCTTTCTCTTCCTCTATCTCTCGCTCCCTCTTTTTATCTCTTGCTCCATCGCTCCTTTTAACCGACGGTGCTCACCGGCCTCCCTTTGATCTCTCAGATCATTACTGTGCACTGAATGTTCCAGTGTTTAACTAAATGTATTAATCGTTAGAGTAACTTGCTCAATAACTCGTTTCTTGTGTAGACAAGCCTTCTGACACATAGTCAGGGTCATATACTATCTATGATTGGTGTTTTCTCTCATCTTTTTCTGTTGCATCACAAGGTCACTTCACAGTGAGGTTGTGTAACATGCAGCAAGCAATAATTGCTTTGGAGAATTTTGATATTCTGTTCTATGACACCCTTTGAATCAATGAAGGCATCTGAATCTTTGTGAAGTGAAAACCTCATGATACTGGAGTATTATAAAAATATTGCCAATAGCCAAGATTACTCTAAGTGCAGCAAATGTGCCTTTAGGAGACAAATAAATTGGGAATGATTTGGATGACAGAGAAAAATAAGAATATGTTTGTTCATGCTTACAATCGCTAAATGGTGAATTTTCACAGTATCTTCATTGCAGTGTTAATATAAGCTTACTTGTGACACTAGTAAAGTAAACTTTTGATTCCCGGCTTGGTTCACTGCCTGTGCGGAGTCTGCACATTCTCCCTGTGTCTGCGTGAGTTTCCACTGGGTGCTCCGGTTTCCTCCCAAGGCATCGGCCATGCTAAATTCTCCCTCAGTGTACCCGAACAGGCGCCGGAGTGCGGTGACTAGGGGATTTTCACAGTAACTTCATTGCAGTGTTAATGTAAGCCTCCTTGTGACTAATAAATAAACTCTAAACTTTAAACCCCTGGTCCCATTCTTGCCACTGTGCAGGTATTAGTCAAATGTATTTTCAGGAGGAGGAACTATCAGGGGAAAAGTTAACCCGTTAGTTCTCTCAAAGACTTGACAGCTAACTCAAGTGGCATTGGTACAGGCCTGGAAGTTGATTACCAAACCTCACTTTCATCCCCAGAATGCTGCAAACAGTTCATAATTCAAAATAATTCAAAATAAAATTCATGTAGGGAATACAACATAACTTGAAACAAAATCAGAAAATGCTCTGCTTCTATTTTAAATTTCCAGCACCAATGTTATTTTTCTTTTGTATAAACTAGTTTGGATCCAGTTTTCTCATTTATATATTCATAATCATCTGTTTAAAATTGTAATTTTAGTAAATATCATGTTTATGCTACAATTAACTTGCTTTATAATTTTGTCTACAATTAAAAAGCCAGAGGTTGAAAAGCTGAAGAATGCATAATATTCAATTGGTTACAAAACATGACCATCATTTCACAAGTGTTAACTACTGAAATTATCTATTTTTGCTCTTACTATACATCAGCTAATATGTTGTTTGAGGGGGTGCTTGCACTGTAATTAAATATTCTGCTATTTACATAAAACATAGAACATAGAACAGTACAGCACAGAACAGGCCCTTCGGCCCACGATGTTGTGCCGAGCTTTATCTGAAACCAAGATCAAGCTATCCCACTCCCTATCATCCTGGTGTGCTCCATGTGCCTATCCAATAACCGCTTAAATGTTCCTAAAGTGTCTGACTCCACTATCACTGCAGGCAGTCCATTCCACACCCCAACCACTCTCTGCGTAAAGAACCTACCTCTGATGTCCTTCCTATATCTCCCACCACGAACCCTATAGTTATGTCCCCTTGTAATAGCTCCATCCACCCGAGGAAATAGTCTTTGAACGTTCACTCTATCTATCCCCTTCATTATTTTATAAACCTCTATTAAGTCTCCCCCTCCGCTCCAGAGAGAACAGCCCTAGCTCCCTCAACCTTTCCTCATAAGACCTACCCTCCAAACCAGGCAGCATCCTGGTAAATCTCCTCTGCACTCTTTCCAGCCCTTCCACATCCTTCTTATAGTGAGGTGACCTTAATAAAAACTTGTTCTCCCTCAGATTAAATACCTTCCAAACTGAGTTAATTGTTGCAGCAGTGACACAAAAGTGAAGACTTGCTATAAAATGGTGCTGATCATCCAAATACTAATGCTTCATAATCTACCTCAAGTGTTCGGGCATATGGGATTTATTTTAGGAGAAAAAAAAGTCCTACCCCAATTTTCTGAATATAGTACAGACATATGGGTCTGTGGTTATTGTCACGTTAAGGGCAACACAGCAGTGTAAGGGCCGCCTGAGCTAGGTGACCGCAGAGTGGGGAATCACGCCAGGGGAGGAGTTCTCCTGGGCTGAGGTATTTTAGAATTACCTGCAAACATGCAAAGATCACTTTTTGTTCACTAATGAATTTCTGGAAGTGTTTACACTTTCAGAGAATCTTGCAAATTTACATCAGTACTTATTTTTCATGTATGGATCTGGATAACCAGTACCAAAAGATGTTCCAGCAGCTATTGGTGGGAACTATGATTTACCACCTTCACGCCAGAGGTGTTGAAGATCACCAACTGCTTTCCTATGTTAGATAAACTAACTCCAAGTCATTGAGGGAGTTGGAAGACCTTTGAACCAAATATATTAATGATCTAGTTACGAATGTGTGAGATTGCCCTATTATTGCAGGCTACACTTCAAAAGTACTTCAGTGGCTGCAAAGTATTTTGGGAGGTTATGAGGCCAGGAGAGACTCCAGAAATATGCAAATTCACGTTTCATTTTCTTTCAGGTGATTATGCCATGTGGTTTAATTTTGTTTTAAATCTTGAGGGAAACACTTTTGTTGATTATGACAACATTTTAATATAAATATTTTTCACCTGTAATGAACCATGTTTGCACAATTATTTCATAGAATCCCTACAGTAGAGAAGGAGTCCATTCGGCCCATTGTGTCTGTAATGACCACAATCCCACCCAGGCCCTATTCCTGCAACCCCACGCATTTACCCTGCTAATCCCCCTGACATTAGAGTCAATTTAGCATAGCCAATCAACCTAACCCACACATCTTTGGGATGTGGGAGGAAAACGGAGCACCCGGAGGAAACCCACACGGATACAGGGAGATTGTGCAAACTCCACACAGACCCGAGGCCGAAATTGAACCTGGGACCCTGGCGCTGTAAGGCAGCAGTGCTAACCACTGTGCCACCCCATATATCTTTAATCATAGAACTCCCTATAGTGCAGAAAGAGGCCACCCGGCCCATCGAGTCTGCACCGATTCTCTGAAAGAGAGATTATTCAATGAAAATCTATAGTTTTATGCTACAGTTATACTACCTCAGAAAGGTTGGATTAACCCAGAGTCAGTCAACACTGGTTTGTCTGCATGACATTGTAACCTGCAGGGGACGTGCTGAATATTTGGCACAGAATAATGTGCACAGAATCCCCGTGTTCTGCCTGTTTGCTTGTCTACATTTGATTCTTCTGTGTGGGAATAATGCTGGGTTCACAAATATATGGCTGGAAATATAATTGAAGGTTATGAGAGTAAGTACAGATAACAGTTAAATACTGCATGGCACACACTGATTCTCAAGTTGCTGGAGGTTTGTAAATATGTGTCATGCCAAGATTTAACAATGTAGGAAGTACATTTCTATGGGTGGCATTTTCCTCCCACTCTGCAGCATGTTTCACAGAAGTGGGAGGTGGCATGCACTCACGGGTGACTGGACCTTATGGTCACATCATTGTCAACAGGTATTCCTGTTGAACTCTCCGCTTGCTGCCGGGAAACCCACGGCGGGGATGCATTGTCGGCAAGACCGTAAAATCCGGTTGACGTGAACGGGATTTGATTTGATTTATTATTGTCACATGTATTAACATACATTGAAAAGTCTTGTTTTTTGCATGCTGTACAGACAAAGCATACCGTTCATAAAGAAGCAAATGAGAGAGTGCAGAATGTAGTGTTACAGTCATAGCTAGGGTGTAGAGAAAGATCAACTTAGTGCAGGGTAGGTCCATTCAAAAGTCTGATGGCAGCAGGGAAGAAGATGTTCTTGAGTCGGTTGGTATGTGACCTCAGACTTTTGTATCTTTTTCCTAACAGAAGAAAGTGGAGGAGAGAATGTCCGGGTGCGTGCAGGCCATAATTATGCTGACTGCTTTGCTGAGGCACCGGGAAGTGTAGACAGAGTCAATGGATGGGAGGCTGGTTTGCGTGATGGACTGGGCTACATTCACAATCCTTTGTAGTTTCTTGCTGTCTTGTGCAGAGCAGGAGCCATACAGCCAGAAAGAATGCTTTCTATGATGCATCTGTAGAAGTTGGTGAGAGTCATAGCTGACATGCCAAATTTCCTTAGTCTTTTGAGAAAGTAGAGGCATTGGTGGGCTTTCTTAAGTTCATTTATTTTCAGGAAAGTGGTAATAAGAAACTGCAGGGACTTTCCCCAGACTATGGGATGAACTTTATGGCCTGTCACTGAGGGAGGTGGGCCAGAAAATGTGGTGAGCTATTCAAAAGTTCATTGACTTTGGCGGGAGCTAAAAATCCTGCTGGTGGAAAATTCCACCCTGTAAGACTGAGTAAAGCAAATTGCAAATGATTCATGAAAGGAATAAACTTGAGGTTCGGTGGCCTTTTAATCAATTCATTATAGAAATGATAGAATCAGGAATCTTCTTCAGCTGGTCTTTCACAGCTGGAATGAATTGCCTGTAGGTCAGAAAAGCTGTTACATCGGGCCCGATTTTACCAAAACTGCGCGCCCGTTTTCGGGCGCGGAATCGCGGTAAAGTTGGGCGTCGGGCCTATACCGCGATCTGCACCCAATTCCGAGCAGATCACGGCTTTACCGACACATTTGGTCCGGCCTGCGCCCAAATTGGGCGGCCCAACGATTTAAATGCATTCGACTTAATGAACCGCGCGCCCTACTCTACCGCCAAATCCCACTTTACCGTCTTCTGGTCCGTTCCACATCCGCGCTGTAACCGACCTGCAAAATGAAAGTCTGAAGTCGTCGCTGCAGCTTCCGAAGAGCGGGGTCAGAGCCTCCAATGGCTCCCTGACCCAGGTCATCCTCTGGGTGGGGGGGGGGGTTGGGTGGGGGGGGGGGGGGGATGGAGGAGGGGAGGTGGGACCCAGATCATCCTCTGGTTGGGGGGGGTGGGCGGTAGGAGGGGGGGTTGGAAGGAGGAGGGGGGGCGGGACCCAGATCATCCTCTGGTCGGGGGAAGGGTGGGAGGAGGAGGGGTGTGGGAGGAGGAGGGGTGGCTGGACCCAGGTCATCCTCTGGTTGGGGGGGTGTCCGCTGCCAGTCTGCGGCCGATCCCTCCTCCCGGAGTGGACGTGCGGCCATGCCATCCCACAAAATCTTCAGGATGAAGCAATTCCTCGCTAAGAAGATGAAGCAGAACCGGCCAATTCCACAGTGGATCCGCATGAAAACCGGCTACAAGATCAGTACAAGTCCAAGAGGAGACACTGGAGAAGGACCAAGCTGGGCCTGTAAAGGGATACACCATCACTGGTACACTACCAGCCACAGCCATCTCTCCCACTCTCTTGCCCCTGCAGGGAGGAGTAATCTGTGGCTGGTAGTGTACCAGTGATGGTGTATCCATTTACAGGTCCAGCTTGGTCCTTCTCCAGTGTCTCCTCTTGGACTTGTACTGATATTGTAGCCGGTTTTCATGTGGATCCACTGTGGAATCGGCTGGTTCTGCTTCATCTTCTTAGCTCGGAATCGCTTTATCCTGAAGGTTTTGTGGGATGGCATGACCGCACGTCCACTCCGGGAGGAGGGATCGGCCGCAGACTGGCAACGGACCCCCCCGCCGACCAGAGGATGATCTGGGTACCCCCCCCCCGACCAGAGGATGATCTGGGTACCCCCCCGCCCCCGCGACCAGAGGATGATCATCAGAGAGCCGCTCTCTCCGCTTTCTGCTTTTTTTTCTTTCGTGCCCGGGTGCACTCTGTCAGATTTTTTTTAACTGCGCATGCACAGTTCAGAGCTCCGATCGGTCCGCCAGCGCTAAGCCCCGCCCACAGCGCGAATCGGACTGGAGCCGGCAAAACGCGTATGGGCGCGCTGGAAAGAGGATTCCAGGCTCGGATCTATTTGACGCCCAGATTCGGCACTTAGACTCAAAATGGTAAAATCAGGCCCATAGTGTGGCAATTAGAGTGGAAAATTCTCCTTGAAGGACAATGAGAAATAAGGTTCCTGTCAATCATCGAGCAGCAACCTTTATTGGAAAGTCCAACAGCTGAAGCCCTGTAATCTCGTTGACTAATAATTTCGGAATGAGAGCTGTATGACAGGAAAACTGGGACGAAATGGTGAAAGGGAACTGTACACATTTACTTGACCGTTAGCTGATTTGATATGGAGGATGGAATTTCCTATCCCCACCAGTAGTGGGAATTGTGGCAGGCAGGAGCATTAGATTTGGCATGATGGGAAAAGTCATGGAAAATTAGTCTGTAATTTTGTTTCCCCCCCCCACCCCCCCGACTATTTTCATCTCATGAATGCCCATGAAGCAGCCAACTCCCCGGTTTTGCATTCCCCCTCCAAATTAAATCCTCACCAGTGAATTATTAGAATGATCTGTTTCCCAACTGTACATGAAAAGTCTATACCTGGTGAGTGTCAATTTGTCAACTGCTTTGAGGTACAAAGACATTGCTTTTTGCCCATCATTAAAGTGCGATTTTGGATGCGTATACCACAGGCATTTCCAAGACTGCAGAAGGGAGGCAGGCTTAAGGGGGAATGGTGGGAAGAGTATCCTGGGAATATGGGGGGCGGGGGGAGTGTTATCCGGGGAAGGTGTGGGATGTATCTGAGGATAGTGAGGGCCTATCCGGGGAAATTGAGGTGGTGGCTGTCTTGGGAAGAAGGGGGGGGGGCTTGGTGACTGGCAAAGGTGGGGATGTCCATGGAATGTGTGGGGGGTAAGGTGTCCAGAGAGGGTGGGCAGGGGGGGTATGTCCATGGAACCTGGGGGGTGTGTTATGGGGGAATGGAGCTGTCCATAGAAAGGGGTAGGGACATCAGGGGAAGGTGGAGGGGTGTCCTAGAGTGCAGAGTCAGTCTTGTGGACAATCAGGTCCTGGGGGAAGAACGCAGGATACTGGCACTCAGAGGAAGCAGTCACAGTGAGAAGATGAAGTGAAATGCAGTAGGGCGGCAGATCCAGGGTGAGAGTCTAATAGATGAAGGTCATAGAAACATAGAAAATAGGAGCATGAGTAGGCCATTCGACCATCCATCATGATCATGGCTGATCATCCAATTTGATAGCCTAATCCTCCCTTCCCCCAAAGCCTTTGATCCTCTTCACCCCAAGAGCTATAACTAACTGCTTATTGAAAACATGCAATGTTTTGGCCTCAACTATTTTCCATGGCAGTGAATTCCACAAATTAATCACTCTCTGGGTGAAGAAAATTCTCCTCATCTCAGTCCTGAAAGGTTTACCCCCTATCCTTAAATTCTGACCCCTGGTTCTGGACTCCCCCACCATCAGGAGCACCCTTCTTGCATCTACCCTGTCCAGTCCTGTTCGAATTTCTGTGAGATCCCTCCCTCTTTCTTCTGAACTCCAGCGAATATAACCCTAACCCTGACTCATATGTCAGTCCTGCCATCCCAGGAATCAGCCTGGTAAACCTTCCCTGCATTCCCTCTATAGAATACCCTTCCTCAGGTAAGGAGACCCAAACTGCACACAATATTCCAGGTGTGGCCTCACCAAGGCTCTGTATAATTGCAGCAAGGGAACCCTGCTCCTACACTTGAATCCTCACATTATGAAAGCTAACATGCCATTCTTCTTCCCCGCCTTCTTTACCACCCCCTACATCTGCATGCCTACTTTCTGTGACTGGTGTATGAGGACATCCGGGTCTCATTACACATTCCCCTCTCATAATTTATGGCCATTCAGATAATAATCTGTCTTCCCGTTTTTGCTACCAACGTGGATAGCCTCACATTTATCCACATTATACTGCATCTGTCATTCATTTGTCCACTCACTCAGCTTGTCCAAATCACACTGAAGCATCTTTGCACCCTCCTCACAGCTCACCCTCCCCACCAGCTTTGTGTCACCTGCAAATATGGAGAGATTACATTTAGTTCCCTTATTTAAATCATTAATATGCATTGTGAATAGCTGGAGTTTTAGCACCAATCCCTGTGGTACCCCACTAGTCACTACCTGTCATTCAGGAAAAAAAACATTGATTCCTACTCTTTGTTTCCTGTCTGCCAACCAGTTTTCTCTCCATCTCAATACACTACCCCCAATTCCATGCACTCATTGGATGGACTATGGAGGTGGACAAGACAGATGGCTCGGATAACGGGAGGGGACAGGGTTAGGGTGGGCATGGAGATGGTAACAGGTGTCAGCTCTGAGTGGAAGAAAGGCATGTGAAGGTTGAATATGGTAAGATCCAGGGTAAGGGGCAGGGGAGGTTTAAGGGTGGAGGGAGAGAAATGGTGATATTGAGTGGGTCTGTGGTGATAGGTGGAAGTTGGTGATGACAGGAGAGTGTAGAGGTGGTGGAGTATATCTGAAAAGTTACATGCACCATTTTCTCCAGGCTGTTTTTGACAACACAGTTGCTCTGTACATGTGAAACCTCAAATTGCATGGAGAGTCTTTTGGGTGGGTGGAGTTCAAGGTTAGCACAAGTGGTCCATTAATGGGACACCCTAATAACGCTAAAGCGTCTGGATGTCAAATATGCTCAATTATTTTCTCTCTATGATGAAGCCGCATTGCAGTGAGTTTGTTGCCAACTCATGGGTCTGGTATCATTGAGATCCCAGCAATGTGTGGAGCTGCCATTCATTCTGTGCCACTTATCATCAGCTGTAGTCAGAGACAGTGATTAAGGGAGGGAGGGAGGGAGATGGATGCCTCCATGGGACACAACTGGGGGAGGGACAACCAACTTCAGACTCCAAACCTCTATCCTCCCTGGTGAATGGTCCTGGTTAGTTTTCTATGCTGCCAAGGCAATGGTTTTTTTTATAGAGTTTCAAGGGTACTGGAGCCAAGCAGAATAGTGTCAGAGGGAGATTTCTTGCACATGGTTCTCATCACCTTGGTCAAAGAGCAATGTCTCCATACGCAGTCAAGTATGAACAGGAGGAACACCTATTTCTGGTCCTCCAGGATGTCATTCACGTGGAAGGGGTGGAGTGGAGATGTCGTGTCTAGACAGAGACCAGGTGAAGGGCTTAGCACTTCCCTGCTATCTTTGAGATAAAGAGAAACTTATAAAGGACATTCATTCACACATCCACTGAGGTGTTGATGATGCAGACTGCAGGCAACCCTGCCCTGGTAATGGCTCTCATTCAGATGAGGAGATGGAGGGCCAGTCACTGTTTGTTACAGGGCCTTGAAGAGCAAGGGCCTGAGCAGCAAGAGGCAGCGAGCCCTGTATTTGATCATGAGGCTGGCGACAGGAACCACTGCACCAGTGAACATTGGCCCAACCGTGGGTGTATCGCCAGCTGTGGTATTATTTAGGAATGAGTGAAATGCAATGCTGGACGTACCTTTGTATGTCCTGAGCTGTATTTGCTCACATCTGCAAGCTTCTTCCACGAGGTGCGGCGGCACGGACTCTGGAGAAGTAAAATGGAACACCTGGCCTGCAATGAGTGAATGTCTGTACGGATGCTGTTTAAATATGACGCCTGGATCTTCGACCCCATCCAGTCATGAAATTTGCTGAGCTCTTCCATGATGCATTATTAATGAGTTGAAAAACAAAAGACCGTGCATGTTGACCCACCCTGCCACTGAGCGGGAATCATGCCAGACTTCCTGCCCACTACCGCAGTCTCCAGAAAATTCCACTCAAAGAACCATGATCCCGATACTGAATTTTAAAGTTTTTACTTCTTAAATGACAGTAATCAAGCCTGTTATTAGATGTACTAGCGGATCCCCCATGGTACTAATCACAGTGAACAGAGGTTACACTGCTGCACGCAAATCAATCTCTCTTTTTTTCCAATGAGGCAATGTAGTTTAATTAAAAACAAATGTAAGCAGAAAATGCTGGGAATCAGCATCTCTGACAACAACTGTGGAGATTGTCCACAAATGCCGCCAGACCCGCTGAGTATTTTCAGCATTTCTTTTGTTTTTATTTCAGATTTCCAACTTCCGCAGTATTTTGCCTTTGATTAAAACAAATGATGTTATTCAGACGCAGAGGTGTGTCCATTGAAGCTAGCAAATCAAGGTCAGCAAAATGTCACCAGTACAGCAAAATCTCCATTTATCTGACCTACATAACATTAGCTGAAGTTCAATATAGGCCATGGGCTGAATAATTCAGGGAGCTGATGGCTCCCCGCCCGGCTGCCCATTCCAAACATTTTATGGCATGGGCAGCATATTATCAGGATCAATTGGCTTGATAACAAACTTAATTGACCCTTGATTACCTATTTAAATATAGCAGGCGGGCTGTCGATTTTGAGACCCATCCACCCCCTGTGTTTTTTTTGTTCATTCATGGGATGTGGGCATTGCTGGCTGAGCCGCCAATTATGGCCCATCCCTAAATACCCTTGTGAAGGTGGTGCTGTGCTACCTTCTTGCACCACGGCAGCCCATGTGGTATATGTATGATGGGGGTGAGCCCAGGGCTGGGTGGGAATGTGGCAGGGTGGGCAGCCACCCTATTTTATGTGCCCCCCTGCTGGTAAGATGCCCAATGGGGGGGTCACAGAAAATGCAGCCCCAAAATCTATTTTAACCAACAGATTTTTGTTCACACAGCTTTAAGCATTCATATTTTTCCTTAAAAGTAGTTTTTTTTTCCTTTGTGTTTCAAGATCTAAAATAGAACATGTGAACATAATATAATTTATCATTTGTTTCAAAGACAGCCTGTACCTATTTTAGGAGTTTGCTTTGCTGAGTCTGAAGGTAATAGGTCTAAGTCCCACTTCTGAGACCTTAGCTGCAAATTTGAGTTCCACAGGGCCCATAATCTTGGCACGATGAGTTCTGTTTTGGTGCCCAAATGACATCTGCAACGTGTACACTTCCAGCATGGTGTCTGCATAATATCATCTGGATGAAAGCACTAACATGGTGTTAGAAGCCTGCATCAATTATGCAGAGTAGATAGATCTTGATGCCAGGCAGGGTCTAATTCTGCTTTGACACCAGCACTGCCCCAATGTTCCAGAAAATGCCCTCTGCTAAACACACACAGCACAACATGCATTTAGCTGCATTCTGCACACCTCTTTTGCCAAGTGAATTCTTCAAGTGAGAACCCGATCAAATATTATAGGGGTAAAGTGAAGAGGAAAATCACACTAGCAAAGAGAGAGCATGAGAATAGAATGGCAGTTAACATAAAAGAGAACCCAAAAATCCTCTGCTGGCACGTAAATAACAAATGGGTAGTGTGAGGTGGAGTGAATCCTATTAGAGACAAAGAAGGTGCTTAGCTGCACAGGGCATGACCTGAATATGTAATGAATACTTTGTATCAGTGCTTACTAAGGAAGAGGAATGAGACAATGGGCAGGATTTTCCGGCTGCGCTCGCCCCAAAGGCCGGAAAATCCTGCCCAAGGTCAATGGACCATTGCATGGTCTGTGTCTCGCCTGCTACGATTCCCATGGCGGGCAGGAAGGGAAAAATCCACCCAACATGTTGATAGAAATGGAGGTGGTTGAGGTAATGGAAATGGTAAATATTGAGAGGCAGGAAGTGCTGGAAAGGCTGTCCACACTCAAAGTGGATAAGTTGGCTGGTCCAAACAACTCACATCCCAGGATGCTGAAGGGAGAGGGGTGGAGATCGCAGATGGGTTTACCTTAATCTTTCAATCATCCCTGGATATGGGGGAGGTCATGATGTGGAGATGCTGGCATTGGACTGGGGTAAACACAGTAAGAAGTTTAACAACACCAGGTTAAAGTCCAACAGGTTTATTTGGTAGCAAAAGCCACACAAGCTTTCGGAGCTCCAAGCCCCTTCTTCAGGTGAGTGGGAATTCTGTTCACAAACAGGGCACCTATGTCTTTAGGTGTTGTTAAACTTCTTACTATGGGGGAGGTGCCAGAGAATTGGAGAGTGAAAAATGTAACAGCCTGACTCAATAAAGGTTTTAAGGTCAGTCCCAGTTTTTAGAAACACTCAGAGCACATGCAAAAGTTTGAGTTAATTAAGGATACCAACATGGATTTATAAAAGGAACATCATGCTTAACTGAATTATTTGATTAAATAACAGAAAACGTTGATGAAGGAAGTGTGATGGATGTTGCCTATGTGGATTTTAGAGAATTATTTAACAAAGTACCAGATAAATGGCTGGTTAACAAAATTGTGGCTCATGGGCCAGGATTTTACAGCCCCTCCCATCTGATGGAATATTACGGTCCCGCTGAAGTAAACAGAAATGTAAATGGCTCACCACATCTGCCAGGGGGAGACATACCGTGGCGGGTCTGTTGAATCCTGGAATAGGAGAGTCCATGTCAAACTGGATAAAACTGGCTTAAAGACAGAAAACAGTGAGTGTAGGTAAATGATTTTTCACACTGCAGGATGATTTAGGTAGTGTTCTCTACTTCAGTGTTTTGATATATGTATACCATATAACACCAAGCCATGGAAGGAACTATATGTTTTTTAAGTTTATTTATTAGTATCACAAGTAGGTTTACATTCACACTGCAATGAAGCTACTGTGAAAATCCCCTAGTGGCAAATTCCGGCACCTGTTCGGGTACACTGAGGGAGAATTTAGCACGGCCAATCCACCTAACCAGCACGTCTTTTGGACTATGGGAAGAAACTGGAGCATCCGGAGGAAACCCACGCAGACACAGGGAGAACGTGCAGACTCCGCACAGGCAGTGACCCAAGCCAGGAATTGAACCTGAGTCCCATTGTGAGGCAGCAGTACTCACTGTGCCACCATGCCACCCACAGTTAGATGACCAAAAGCTTGGTCAAAGCGGTAGGTTTTAATGAGTGGCTTAAAGGAGGAAAGCGAGGTGGAGAGGATATTTCAGAGTTTAGTGCCAAGGTAAATGAAGACCAAGGGCCCTATTTTACCATTTTGATTCTGAGTGCTGGGTGGACTTGAAACTGGGTGTGTTGCAGATCCAACTTTTAGACCCGTTGGCAGACACCCCCATACGCACTCTGCCTGCAAAAATATGAGCGATTCCGAATCGTGCTGTAGAAGCCTGTGGGTGGGGCTTAATGCGCCTGAAATCCTGCAGCTCCGATTGGCGCCTCCAACTGCGCATGCGCAGCAAAAAAAACGATAGAAAGCGGCTTCCCTGCCATATTGCTCCCGGGCTGGATAATGCCTCCCCCGGCCCCCACAGATATTGCCCCACCCCCACAACATTACTGACCCCCTTATCCCCCCATCCACCCGCCACTCAGACCGATCGAGACCCCCTCTCCCCCTTCTCCCGACCGATCTCAAGCAGAGTGGCAGTGGACCCCCCCTTCCCCCACTGCCCCCCCCCCCACCCCCCACCAATCTCAGGCAGAGTGACAGCGGACCCCTTCCCCCTCCTCCCCCTCCATGATCTCAAGCAGAGAGCCGTTGGACGCTCAGCACTTACCTCCTCACTAGCTGGAGGACCCGAATCGGACTTTTGTGGAGCATGTCTGACTCGTGCCTAATCTGGATGGGCGAACACGGTGGTAAAGGGGGAGGTGCCGGTAAGGTGGGCATGTAGCCCATTAAGTCAATTTAAATGCTTGCAAATGCATTTAAATGGCCGTTATGCCTATGTTTTAGAAAATAATTTCATTTGGTATCCCTTTTCTTTTAGTGACAGATCGAATGAGTCTGCATTTGCTGTTTCAGAATAGCCACATTGGAGTGTATTTCACCATCCCTCCTGCCGCAGGAATCAGAGCGGGTAAAGGGTGGACCATGGAAAGGTCCATTGACCTCGGGTGGGATTTTCCGGTTTTGGGACCAGCAGGGCTGGAAAATCACGCCCAGCATTCTTCATTTCCACCTTTGTCACAATTTGATGTTTATATTGCGGTGAACTCAAATTATATTTGTGTTCAATCCTGACAAAATTAACTGTAATCAATTTGTATAAGAAGTGTGACGCAGGATGTGTGATGTGATGGACAAGATTCTAGCTGGAGCTTTTAAAAATATAGATGATAAATATTAGCAGATCCTCATTGTGTTGTTCATCGTGAGTCAGCCGCAGGAGTGTGATGCACACACAATACATTCTCAGGGCCGAAATGAGTCAAATCTTGTTCTTATTTTTGCTGGTATTTTAGGGATTGAATTTTGCAACCATCTGTTTTCCCATAAATCAGTGCCGCTGTTACTGGATTCTTTTACTAATTTGTACCGAGTTATTTTTTGTTCAAAGCAGAGGATAAGTTTGAGATGGGTGCATATTTAGGAGTGGTCCTGGTGCTAAACAGAACTTGTGCAGTGTCCTGGACTTTATCAATGTTGCAATGAGGTTTTGCCATTTTGGTAAGATCTGGTGGTTTCTGTAGCACCATTGGTGCCATTGTGGAGAACAAAACCATTTACTCTACTTAATTAGGAATAAATATTTTGATTTGATTTATTACTGTCGCATGTACTGGGATACAGTGAAAAGTATTGTTTCTTGCGCACTATACAGGCAAAACATACCGTTCATAAAGTACATAGGGGAATAGTGCAGAATATAGTGTTGCAGTGACAGGTAGGGTAAAGAGAATGATCAACTTAATATATGATAGGACCATTCAAAAATCTGATGACAGCAGGGAAGAAGCTGTTCTTGAATCTTATATATTATAACTAAATTAAATATTATTAACTATTATAACTTGTGTGATGCACACCTTTTTTCTTACTCAATCACACCCACCCCTTTCCCTCCTCCGCCATCCCCTGCTATAAAGGGAATGGTATTTTACACAGGGAGATCCAATAGAGCTGGGGAAGGGCAGGGTTGTAATCCCGGTACATTCAGAGAAGAAAAATCAAATAAGATGCATTGGTTCATTAAAATAATTGAGCAAAGCAATTCATCTCTGCTTCCTCGCAAAGCACAGCATTTCTGTCTTCTCCTGAACTAAGACTGATGGCTGCTAAATGTTTTTTTTAATAAAAATCAAAGTACTTAACAAATCGAAAGGTTTGTTTGAAATGAGCCCAAACCCAGATTAGAGCTTCCTGAACAGGCATTTAACCACCACTAAATCTGCCATACGCTGTATTTCATTCAGTCAATTATTCTAATTGGCAGGATACTGTATGAGCAGACTGAGAAATCCAAGCTATCTTCATAACAAAATCATAACCGACTTGGGACATTGACAAATCACTCCACCTCCTGCAGCAGCAAGATATCAGTTACTAAAGCAGGGCTTTCCACTGCACTGTAAAGAAACCCAGGAAGTCAGAAATTCAAGCAGTGGCTAATTATAGTCAAATAGTGCTTTTGGACATCTGCCTACGCTGCACTACGGATTGGCCTGCTTATTCTCAGTTATCCGGAACAGCTCTTCCATTGTTAGCCAACACTAGGATACAGAGGTAGCATACACGAGATATTGCACTGGGACGGCCAAGTGAGATAAAAAGGAAATTCATCTCAAAATGTTACTACTTTTGGATCTGAGAAATTTAATTTATAGTAGGGAGTAGGATGGGGCAGATGGGCGGTGGTCGTGGTGGGAAATAAAATATAGAATGGAAACAAAATTCAGAAAGCATTTAAAAATAAGTGTGGAAATTTATTGACGAAATTGCATATTTAGAGCAATGAGTTTATGTAAGAGATTTTCCAGCATATATGTGCATCATCGGTTTTTATCATGAAGAAATAGATTATGGAAAAAGTGTGACACAAATGATGACAGGAACAAATGATGTAGAAAGTAAGTGTAAATACAAGCAGGATTTTCCTGTTGCTGTGAGCGGGGGGGGGGGGGGGGGGGGGGGGGAATCAGTGTGTATTGTTTGTTAATAGCATTTTCACATGAAACCAAGAATATGCTGGTGATCCTGGGAATATAACTAAAGGTCCTCTTTCATTGGAAATTCCTGTTTATAAAACATTGGTGGCAAATTGACACTTGCCATTACTTTGTTTTAATTTTCTGTGGTTGAATTTGTGCACCCTTTATGATAAGGGGCATGAGTGTTGGAAAATAGAATAGTTTAATAGTTTACTCTTTCAGGTACCCTCAGACAAGGGGCGGAATTTTACCGGCATGTCCGTCTGAGGTTCGGACAATCCTGCCTGAGGACAATAGAGAATGCCGTTCTCCAAACCTCGCCCCCACCTGGGATCGGGGCCGGTGTGTCGGTAAAATTCCGGACAAGGTTTTTCTCTTTGCAGCAGGAATTGTAAATTGGTCCATTTCCCAACATTGCAAGCCCATTTCCTGCAGGATAATGCACACCCATGCCATTTTCATGGCATGCTGGTGAGGGTGAGCTACCACCTCCAACAGCAAGGCTGAGGCAGAAACAGAGGCAGGTAGATTCAGAAGTGGGAGGGATGCTGTATGTACAGACTGAGAAATCCAAGCTCAGTGGTTAGCAGTGCTGCTTCACAGTGCCAGGGGCCCGGGTTCAATTCCTGGTTTGGGTCACTGTCTGTGTGGAGTTTGTATGTTTTCCCCGTGTTTGCGTGGGTTTCCTCCGGGTGCTCCGGTTTCCTCCCACAGTCTGAAAGACGTGCTGGTTAGGTGCATTGACCCAAAAGGCCCCGGACTGTGACGACTAGGGGAATTTCACAGTAACTTCATTGCAGTGTTAACGAAACCCTTACTTGTGACTAATAAATAAACTTTGCTTTAAAAGGCCCGTCTCCATTCATTGGGACATTGGCCCAGTTCACTGGATGTGTTTGTGCCCACCTAACACTCACCCCTCACCCACTCCACATGCTCCCTCCATGCTCCCCATATAACCCACACCCCATATCACCTGCATAATCCCCTCTGCCCCTGCCACACCTCCTCAGCCCTATGCTCCCATTCCACCATATAACCCCTCAGCCCCCATGCTGAATCAGCCAGAATATAAAGAACTCATGAGCCCTATAATAACACTGAGAAGACTTGGAGACTTTCATAAAACTATCAAAATAAACAGTCATTGAAAGACCACTTCAGAAAAACCATTATCCTATTAAGAGGCTATAAAACTTTCAAAATAAGTGAATGATTGGTCAAAAACGACCTCAGAAAACTATTATCTTAGGAGTACATAACACTGTCACAATAAATAAACTCATGGCCCATTTGATAGCTATGTTATCATTTATAATAAGCTGAATCCATTAGTGGGTTTGGAGCTCAGTCAAGCATTCATAATGAGATTCCATTGTATGATTATGTCAACTAAACCTCCAGAGCTGATTACATTAAAGCCTTTGAAGTCTTTCAACAAACTAACAATCATAGAGCCAATCCATCTATTAAAGCTTTGAAACAGGGGAACAAATGTTTGAACGATCAATCAGACAGCTCAACCATCTGTTCAAGTTGACAGTCAATAAAAAGATAAAAGCACAGGGGATATTTCCAAGTCAATGACAAATTTCAATATTGTTCAATGCAGAATAGCACTTTATTCCGTGGATAATGTACTCTAATGCATCTGAAGACAGTTCCACTTTCACAATGCTAGTCAATTTAATGGCCACTTACCTTTCCAAAACAAAGCCCTATCATCAATTACTGTATTAGTAACGTATTTAAATCATACAGCATTACATTGACATGTGAAGTTAGCAATTCACTTGAAAGAAAAGTTCTTGACTGCAGAACAGGACTCCCTCATAGTTCACAACATCTGAGTTAGTGTGAACTATATCTCCTTCAGAATCTGGCCCATTCCTGCAATAAAGCTGGTGAAGTTTGGTGTGCTGGATGTGGGTGAATGATCCGCACCCTTATCCCACACTGTTGAAGGCTGCTGGTGGCAGGCATAAAGGTGAGAATCCCAGAACCAGGTCCCACCTGTCATTTTGAAAGCCCACCTGATGCAGATTGGCCCCACATAGGGATGGAAAAATCCGACCCCTAGTCTCAACATCCACCATTCCCAGGTCAAACACAGACATTTTGCATTACATACACCAGCTTATCATTATAATCTTGTTGGCCTAGTTCAAGACAGTATTTCTGCCTTGGACTATAGTACACTAACAAGGAACTACTTTGAAACAGCCATATACATCTCTTGTAAGAGTATCAGAGACACCCAGCGACAGACTGGGCTAGATTACAATTCCAGTGAAAGGCTGCTGTTGATGGTCTGTGGTATTGAGGCTCCTATATGCATGGCTGTTATCATTGAGATCTTCCATTTCAAAGATAAACTTACCTGCGCAACATTTATCTGATAGTTAAGCTGGCAAAATTGGATATCCCCCAAAATGGACAAGGGATCGTGATTGACCAGTGTTCATTCTTTCCAATATAAACTTCCAGCTGCCTGGTCATTTACATGTTTGTAGTGTGCAGCCAGCATTAAGTGTGCTATTGAGTAGCTACATGCTGAGCAGGGGGTGCCAAATCATCAGAGGCTCGGTGAGTTCAAACAAGCCAGCACTACTGAAAGCCATTTTGCATCTCTTAAATGGGGTGATGCATTTTGACTGGATGTCTTTATAAAAGTGAGTTTCACCTGGAAAACACATAAAAGTGGTACAGCAGGGCATAGCTCAGGCTACATGGTTTTCTGACATACCACTGAAAGCCTTGCGGAGAGAAATTGGACAAGAGGACAGAGGTTCTCTATCCATGGGAAACCAGAAAATGATCTAGGCAGACATGGAAAGACAATGGGAGACAATAGCAATCACGGTCAATGCTAAAACTGCACCGAGGAGAATCTGAATGTAATGCTGCAAGAAATTCAATGACCTCACACAAGTAGTCAAGATCAGTGAATGCATCAACAAAAGTCTTATTCCAGTAACTGAATCACTAGTTTCACAAATTGCTGAATTAACCACACTCTCTTCACTCACTCATCGACAATCCCTACTGATCACAATTTATACCTAAATTTCCTAGCTTCACCCCCACCCTCACATACTTCAAACTACTGCAAGCCTCACACCCACATCTCAGAGCTTGTACACATTGTCAGCTGTTCAGTCATGACAGGTACATTAGCTAAATAGACAGCACCACCCTCACTGACATACATCCCTATCTCTTGTGGAACTAAGTGGCATATAGCTGCAGGCAGCATCAGCTAACTGACATCGCTATTTATCTTTAGCTCCATGGATGAGGTGATGCATGTCGACATTGGAGTGGTCACAACTGAGGCTGTGGACAACGGTGTGGCTGAAATCAGAAGATGAATAGGATGGGAATGGACCGATATGATCCTCGGAAGACTACAGGGTTTTAGTTAATTCGGGCAGCATGGTCGGTGCAGGCCTTGTGGGCTGAAGGGCCTGTTCCTGTGCTGTAATTTTCTTTGTTCTTTGTTCTGACACTGCTCATCCCTAATCTTCCTTCTGACATCCCGCTTCCCCATCATCCCCCGATCTCTTCTAAAATGCAAGCTATAGGTGCTGAAACTTCTCACCTTCCACCGTCTCCATTGACCACAACCATCTACCCATCTACCCTACGGGTGGCACGGTAGCACAGTGGTTAGCACTGCTGCTTCATAGCTCCAGGGACCTGGGTTCGATTCCCGGCTTGGGTCACTGTCTGTGTGGAGTTTGCAAATTCTCCTCGTGTCTGCGTGGATTTCCTCCGGGTGCTCCGGTTTCCTCCCACAGTCCAAAGATGTGCGGGTTAGGTTGATTGGCCATGCTAAAATTGCCCTTAGCGTCCTGAGATGTGTAGGTTAGAGGGATTAGTGGGTGGATATGGGGGTAGGGCCTGGGTGGGACTGTGGTCGGTGCAGACTCGATGGGCTGAATGGCCTCTTTCTGTACTGTAGGGTTTCTATGATTCTTCTATGATTCTTGTGCCTTTCTCCTTTCACACATCTGGCCTGGCAATGATGCAGGAACATGAAGATTAAGAGGAGCAAGACACTGGTGGTGAACAAAACACTATTGCTTGATCTCACGTGGATGGTGCAAATGCATGTACTTTAGAGGGTAGCTTAGAGGTGGGATCTGCATATGGTGAAACACTGGGCATATAGCCAGGGCAGGAAAAAAGGGTAGCACCAATGCAAGCTCATGAGTTCTGCTGCAGAGGGCTCAGTAAGGATGAAGGAAAAAGGCTGATGGATATTCACACACTAATGAATTAGCAGGCTTGCCAGATATCCTGGGGTCTCTGTCACAGTGCATGAAGGAGTCCGACACCATCCTTTCACACAGCTATGTGCAGATTTGAAGCCTTTTATCTTTTTCCAGGGTGGATCAGGTGTGGAATTCCATTACCACAATGGTCTACTTGATGATATTTTGTGTGACAGCTTGATTTATGTTATATACCGGCTGTGCACCAGAGTTATGAGCCAGGTGATCCATAGAAAGACCTTGTTGCTCAGCAGCCTGGTTTCTCAATGTGATTCAAATGCTGATCTTGCAGCAGACAGTCATAGAACAAAGACATTGCGACTGCTGTCAGGATACCAGACATTGACCTGAAATATGCGCTGGGTATGGTTGCACATCATCTGGACATTGAAGGTAACGAAGCCTTTCCAGGTGAATTTACATGCAGCACCTGCAGAGTGATGTGTTTGCAGTCTATGGCATCCTGCATCATTGGGAAGCCTACTATCCTGGCAATGCACCCCCACTTTGCTCTGAGACTGTAGCCTCACCTGCAAAAGGTGGCAAATGTCAGCGAGCATTTTCTAAAGGAAATATATACATCACACACTCCATTAAGACTGAGCTTGAGGTAAGAGAACTGCCCCCTGAAGATACTTGGTGCATACGGTCTCCTACTGAGTGCCCATTTCCTCTCCTTCCTCCTCCACCCTCCTCCAGCAACTTGCCCATCTCTGTGTCGCCACGAGAACCAAAGTCTTCACAACGAGCCACGATTCTCCCTGTAGATTTCAGCAGCTTTAATTAGCACTACAAAAACACTAAACACTCCCACAGCCAGCAGAAACCAATCAGCATCTAAACTGAATGTAATCGTTGATCCTTAAATTGCTCTGGTATGGGTTGGGAGGCAAAGTCCTTTCTGCTGCTGAACAAGAGAGGGCGTTAGCTGGAATGTTGAGGTTAACTCGTCATTCCACTCTGACTGACATCAGTACACACTCCCAGCACTCATGTTAATCACCCTACCCAAAATGGTGGCACAGTGGTTAGCACTGCTGCCTCACAGCCCCAGGGACCCGGGTTCGATTCCAGCCTTGGGTGACTGTCTGTGTGGAGTTTGCACGTTCTCCCCTTGTCTGCCTGGGTTTCCTCCGGGTGCTCCAGATTCCTCCCACAGTCCAAAGATGTGTGGGTTAGGTTGTTTGGCCATGCTAAATTGCCCCTTAGTGTCAGGGCGATGAGCAGGATAAATAAGTGGGCTTGCGGGGTTAGGGGCTGGGTGGGATTGTTGTCAGTGCAGGCCTGATGAGCTGAATGGCTCCTCCTGCACTGTAGGGATTCTATGATTCTATCAGTCTATGACACCCAGTCTGACCTACACCATAACTGTGCACTTGTGGAGAGGACACCATTTTGGACCCAAAACTACACCCATAGTGATGGAAATATGGGCACTAAGCAACTGAATCTGGCAGCCAGGATCTTTAAATAACGACTAAATCAGCTTTGCCATATTTAGCTTTCTTCCAGTGACAGCTTTTGCCAACTTTACATGAAGAATAAATTCTAATTTGCTAGCTATGCCAACACAAACCCGTATATTCCAAATTATCCAGACCTAAAATAATTCAGAATGCTGCGAATCTGCTGTAGTTGTGTTGGAGTCATGTTTATAAAAGATCTTCGATTTGAAAAAAAAATTGAACAGGTGCTTTTGAACATTCATATTGATTTTGTTTTGCTCTATGTAGGATACAGCTGGACAAGAACGTTATAGGACAATCACCACAGCTTATTACCGTGGTGCCATGGGCTTTATCCTAATGTACGACATCACAAATGAAGAATCCTTCAACGCGGTGCAGGACTGGTGAGTGTAAAGAAAGGTTTCTGTGCTACACCATTTCAGCAACTGTGGGTTGGATTTTCCAGTTGGTGCCAGAACCCTGACGCCAGGCATACTGGAACTCCTGAGCCCACCCACGTCCTCAACTGCCAGTCAGTGCAACCTTCCAGGAGTCTGGTTTTCTTATTAGCCACCTCCACGTTCGCTATCGTAATAAGAACTGTGGGCAGGTCCAATCAGAGGGCCTGTAGTGATGTCAAGCCAGCAGCCCTGCCTTGGAAGTATCCTTGGCTGTCTGCATGGGAGAATTAAAGAGAACTGAAGCTGTTTCGGTCATCAGGTTGGAGGGGCATCCTCTTTCCTGAGCTGTTCATGGATGGGCCTGCAGCCTTTCTTCCACCCGTTCCCTCATTGAGGCATGGAACCGCTGAATCCAGTGGTCTCCTGGCCTACCAGTGGGAGGCCTGTTTAATTGAGCAGGCTGGCTCCACTCAGATGGGGCCTGAATTGTACCAACTGGTTGCCTGCCTCCATGGAGTGGGGAGCCAAACCACTTTCCAACCCCCTCCTGTGAAAGTCCCCCAGAGATGGAAGTGCAGTTCCCCAACAGCCCCAGCCTAAAACCCCATCTTCATAGTGCTGGAAAATTCATTCCTGTACATTTGAAATGTCGTTTCAGCAAATGTTGATATCATATGTGCTAATAAACTCATAGCTTTCCCATGACGTTTCACTTGATAATTATGGTTTCCTAATCTCTTACTCTCACGTGATTTTGGAGACCTATTTTTATCTCCCTTTCTGGGAAGAAGCCAACTGAGGCTACAAGCTCAATTTTCAGTGGGATTGTGGTGGACCTCAGTTGTGCCTTTGTCCTATATGGACCACCGTTGTGTGTGTTTGTCATACCTGGACACACCCCCTTCCAGTCTGGTTCCTCCCCTCGGCACCTAGTATAAAGGTGGCTGTCTCCTCCTCCTTGTTCAGTCCAGCTCGGTTATTTGTTGGGATCTGCTCCTGATTCTGTTGTGAATAAAAGCCTACACTTGCATTGGCACACCGGTAGTCTTTCGCCTTATTGATAGCGCATCAGGGATCTGTGGTGAATATGTGACTGTGACCTCAAAAGGCTTCCTTCCCATCCCCATTCCGAACCTCACACTTTTATTGGCCCTGATTTTACTGCCTTGGCCGCCCGAAATCGGGGCGGGCGAGGCTCAGAGAGCGGCATTCCCCGTTGGCCTTGGGCTCGATTTTACGAGCCTTGGGCGGTCGTGCCAGTAAAATCCAGGGCCATTGTGTCACCTATGTCTTGTTTTCTGACTATCCATTCCTTTTCCTACCACTTCCCCAATCCCATCACATCCTCTGCAGAACCCTATCGCTGCCTCTATCCTTGCTGTCTGGACTATCTGTGTATGTACTTTCTCAGCCACTTGTTCCACTAACCCTCATCTCCCTCACTCGCCCTCCTTCAATTATCCTTTTGATTTCATCAGTGTAAGATACAATGGTAATGTAATCAGTACAGTCTATTATATTTGTTCTTTAGCTTTTGTGCATAATGATTTTGAAAAATAATTGGCCAGAATCTTCTAGCTTTGGTGTTTGAAGCAGGATTTTTCATGGTGGCAGCATCCAGATCAAAAACCTTTCACCTCACAAGACTGCAGAAATACTGAGAAAATAGGCACCTACAACAGATTCTGAACTGGAACAAACCCCCAACTCAAGATACAGGCAGGAAAAACTTCACCAGAAAGAGAAAACTCCAAAGAAAGAAGAGCCTGGAGGCAAACAGGCTGAAATTTTATTCAAGTATAAGACTCCATTGAATTTCTCTTAGAAGTCAGGTGTCAGCAAGTAGAGCTTACATAGAACATAGAACATTACAGCGCAGTACAGGCCCTTCAGCCCTCGATGTTGCGCCGACCAGTGAAACCAATCGAAAGCCCATCTAACCTACACTATTCCAATATCATCCATCTGTTTATCCAATGACCATTTAAATGCCCTTAATGTTGGCGAGTCCACTGCTGCTGCAGGCAGGACATTCCATGCCGTTACTACTCTCTGAGTGAAGAACCTACCTCTGACATCTGTCCTATACCTATCACCCCTCAATTTAAAGCTATGTCCCCTCGTGCTAGCCATCACCATCCGAGGAAAAAGGCTCTCACTATCCACCCTATCTAATCCTCTGATCATCTTGTATGCCTCTATTAAGTCACCTCTTAACCTTCTTCTCTCTAACGAAAACAACCTCAAGTGCCTCAGCCTTTCCTCATAAGACCTTCCCACCATACCAGGCAACATCCTAGTAAATCTCCTCTGCACCCTTTCCAATGCTTCCACATCCTTCCTATAATGCGGTGACCAGAACTGTACACAATACTCCAAGTGCAGCCGTACCAGAGTTTTGTACAGCTGCAACATGACCTCCTGGCTCCGAAACTCAATCCCTCTACCAATAAAAGCTAACACTCCATACACCTTCTAAACAACCCTATCAACCTGAGTGCCAACTTTCAGGGATCTATGCACATGGACACCGAGATCTCTCTGTTCACCCACACTACCAAGTATCTTACCATTAGCCCAGTACTCTGTAATCCTGTTACTCCTTCCAAAGTGAATCACCTCACACTTTTTCGCATTGAACTCCATTTGCCACCTCTCAGCCCAGCTTATCTATGTCCCTCTGTAACCTGCAACAACCTTCCACATTGTCCACAACTCCACCGACTTTAGTGTCATCCGCAAATTTACTAACCCATCCTTCTACGCCCTCAGCCAGGTCATTTATAAAACTGACAAACAGCAGTGGCCCCAAAACATATCCTTGCGGTACACCACTAGTAACTGAACTCCAGGATGAACATTTCCCATCAACCACCATCCTCTGTCTTCTTACAGCTAGCCAATTCCTGATCCAATCCGCTAAATCACCCTCAATCCCATGCCTCCGTATCTTCTGCAATAGCTTACCGTGGGGAACCTTATCAAACGCTTTACTGAAATCCATATACATCTCATCAACTGCTTTACCCTCATCCACCTCTTTGGTCACCTTCTGAAAGAACTCAATAAGGTTTGTGAGGCACGACCTACCCTTCACAAAACCGTGTTGACTATCCCTAATAGTCAACAGCCTGCAAAGATGAGATAAGTGCCAGAATTTTACCGCCTCGCCCGCCTGAGGCTCATAAGATCCGACCTGAGGCCAAAGGAGAATCTCATTCTGCGAGCCTCGGCCGCTCCGATTCTGGGGCGGTCATGCCGGTAAAATTCTGGTCAAAATGTCTAAAACTCCAGGCCAACGAGTCCTGAGTAACCCTTCATTCATTCAGTCAGAACCATCTAATGAGAGGTTTTGTAACATTTTGTTGGGATGATGTTGTTATTCTGTATAGGTAAAGAATGCTGTGTGGGTGTATGTCCAGAGTGAATTAAACCAGGGGGAATGTTACTAGAGAAAGGTTGTCTGTGAGATCTAAAAGATGAAAGATTAAAGATGTTAGGTTGATGCATTTGTATGAAAGGTTATGGTGAGTTTGAGTTACGAGTAAATTTGTTGTTTGCATAGTGAGATAAGTGGGAAACTTGATTTTACAGCTGTTGAATTTCAGAAGAGAGATCAGAGGTGAAGGATCGTACAAATATTCCATGAGGAAAAAGAGGAATATATGTAAAATTTTATTAATCGGAAAGTAGAGGCAAAATAGAAAACATGGAAGATTTTATATTTGGAGGAGTTGACTTCACAGAGGTGTTTGTCGACAATGCAATCTGAGGTGAAAGGAAAAAAGATATTTAAAGAGTTCTAGTGAATGTGGGGAAAGCTCTGAAGACCAGTTCGTTTTGTGTGTGAGCTTCTGTGAAAGTTTTGAATTTGAGGCAGCCAACCAATGCTAAGACAGAAGTGTCCTTGTATTCGAAAAACAGTTTTGCCGGAGTTTCCTGGCCATTCATACCAGCGGATTCTTCCAGTCCTGCCAATGAATGCAGCAAGTGGTGCATTCAACAGGAAACTGCATTGATACCGGTGGGACCAGAAGATCCCCCTGCCATTTTGCGACGGGTTGCATGGAAAGTCTCAGCCTTTGTTTCTGAACCTCCTTTTAGAATTCCACATCAGAGTGGAAGTTTCTGAGAAGTCATGCGATATAACTTTATTAACGAGACAACAATTCCCTGACTTAGGTAATATTACTGGATTTTTATGGTTAAAATCTATAAGGGGGTTGTTGCCAAGAATGTAGTTTACTTGTGTATTTTTAACGTACAGGGTTTTTTGTGGGTTGTCCTGTAAGATTGTTTTAACTGTATGACTTTAATCTTATGTGCTTAAGTTTTATTTTTTTCTTAATTAATTTTTTAATTTTTTAATTTTTTAAATTTGAACAACGTTCCTGGAGTTCTATGCTTTTGGGGTCAGTAGCAACTCCTCATTTTTAAATTAAAATAATGATCAGTGAGACAGGCCTCACTTTGAGGCCTGCCTTGCTCATCAATAACATCTGCTGTGATCATAACAAGCGGCATTTGAAAGAAACCAATGGCGAATTCCGATTCCTGACTTCGAGACTCAACACATGGCTGCCGAATTCAGCAAAGAGGAAAAAGTGATAATTTTGTCTTCTTCGGATATTTTGCAACCATCTGATTTCCTAAATAACAAGCCTGTGGTTCTTTTCTACACATCTCAGTTTATAACACTATACCACTGATTAAATTAAGTTGGCAGCCATCTAACCCATGCAGCCATGGCAGACCCTTCTACAAGCAGAAGGCACCCACACCATTTTACCCACCAAGACCTGACAAGCACGGGAAGATCCATTGTTTGGCAATGAACAGCGACACTGTTCATTAAGACAAGCTGTTAATATACTCAAGGCTATGAAGGCTACTTCCTGGTGTCTGAAGCAGGCTTCTTCCTTACTCACTGCTTGTTCTTTGCTAAAAATATTGGGAGGAGGGGAGGGAAGTTAATAGATATGACATGGAGAGTAAATTGGAAGAGAAGGAATGTGTGCAACTGAGATGAACTAAAATGAAATGAGTGAATCAGGTAGGGAATAATAAAACAGAAATGGGTCCATAGTTCAAAGAACAAAATGAACAAACTGGGCTGGCACCAGTTGAATGATAAATCCATCATGAACATTGAGATACTGCGAGCAGTGAATTCAAAAATGTCCTCGGAAATCCTAAAATAGATGTTTCTGATACTCAAATCTTCGTAAAGGCTAGCCAGTGCTTTTCATGTATGGATGCACGGGCACATGGCCCAAGGAGGTTGTCAGAAGCAAAACCTTACATTGAAGAGGGATAATCTGGCCCTCTGCCTTGGTTTGCTGGTTCTTGGCCCTGAGTTTTCTCTTGGATTTTGTAATATCTATGCAATGTTCTGAACACAGAGCCAAGTAAAAGTGCACCAGCAGCATGCATTACTTTAATTAATATAATGAAAATACTGGGTCTTGTTTCAGTATTCAGTAACCTAAGCAATAAATTAACATATTAATAGTTGTAAATCAGACTGGTTATCAGTACTTATAAGAAATAAGTGACTTGTATCGCTGTGCAATAACCACCAGACCCATCTCAATAACAATAAAATTAGTTATTCAGTGCTGCCAATAAGTCATGGATGTTTCAGAATGAATTATATGGGCACTTTAAAAATCAGCCATTACAATTTCAGCTCCTAACGGGATCACAGCATGTTGAAGAGAAATAGAACATAGAACATATTACAGTACAGCACAGGGACGGGCCCTTCGGCCCATGATGTTGTACTGAACATGATGCCAAATTAAACTAATCCCCTCTGCCTAACCTTGGTCCATATCCCTCTATTTCTTGCATATTCACATGTTTACCTTGGTTTTTTAAAAGTTTATTTATTAGTGTCACTAGAAGGCCTACATTAACACTGCAATGAGGTTACTGTGAAAATCCCCTCGTCGCCACAGTCCGGCGCCTGTTCAGCTCCACTGAGGGAGAATTTAGCATGGCCAATGCACCTAACCAGCACGTCTTTTGCACTGGGGGAAGAAACTGGAGCACACAGAGGAAACCCACGCAGACACGAGGAGAACGTGCAGACTTCGCACAGACAGTGACCCAAGCTGGTAATCGAACCCGGGTCCCTGGCGCTGTGTGGCAGCAGCGCTAACCACTCTGCCATCATGCTCTAAAGCTCCCTTAAACATCCCTATCACATCTGCCTGCACCACCACCCCTGGCAGCACGTTCCAGACATCTATCACTCTCTGTGTAAAAAACTTTCCCCTCACATCTCCTTTGAACTTTCCCCCTCTCACCTTAAGTGCATGCCTCCTAGTATTAGATATTTCAACTCTGGGAAAATGATTCTGACTGTTAACCCTATCTATACCTTTCATAATTTTATAGACTGTATCAGGTCTCCCCTCAGCCTCCACCACTACAAAGAAAACAACCCTAGTTTGTCCAGCCTCCCCACATCACCCAGACCCTCTAATCTAGGCAGCATCCTGGTAAATCTCTTCTGCACCCTCTCCAAAACGTCCACATCCTTCCTGTAATGTGGTGACCAAAATTGAATGCAATATTCTAAGTGCGGCCTAACCAAAATTTTACAAAGCTGCATCATGTCATCCTGGCTCTTGTACTGAATGCCCCAACTAATAAAGGCAAGCATGCCATACACCTTCTTTACCACCCTCTCACTTTCAGAGAACTATGGACTTGAGCCTCAAGATCTCTTGGTACATCAATGTTATTCAGGGTCCTGCCATTAACTGCATACTTACTCTTAACATTTGATCTCCCAAAGTGCAGCACCTCACACTTGCCTGGATTAAACTCTATCTGCCATTTCTCCGCCCATATCTGCAAAAGACTTTTCTCCTTTGATAACCTTCGACACTATCCACCTCTCCACCTATCTTTTTGTTGTCTGCAAAGTTACAAACCCATCCATCTACGTTTTCATCCAAGTCATTTATATATATCACAAACAGCAGAGGTCCCAGTATGGATCCCTGTGGAACACCACTTGTTATGGACCTCAAGCCAGAAAACCCTTTCACCACTACTCTCTGACTTCTCTGAATTTTGAATCCAAGCAGCCAAGTCACCATGGATCACATGAATCCTGAGGAAGAGATGAACTGGAGCTTTCAAACACAAGAGAAGAGGGCTCAGAGCACAGAGGGGGGTTCAGGGACTCAGCCAAGATGCACTTCATCGCAAACAAACACAACTTAAATAAAATTCCTTAAGATCCTCATACTCAGATATCAAATACTCAGATATTTGTTAAACTGTTTATTTAAATGAAATAACTGCAATTGTTTCATTTATTTCATGTAATCTGATTCTTGGTCACTTATCCAAAAGAAAGCAGAGAATCGAGGATACCTTTTTTTTGCTTATTTCTCATTCTATTACACAGTCATTTGTTTAAGAAATAAACTCTTGAATAAAATAGTATTGAGATGGAATATGAAGTAAAGATAGGTTTTCCCAAAAATGCAATAAGTTAGCGATATAGACTAGGTATGTCAAGGGTGATGGGAGAATGAAGCTAGTACAGGGAAGACAATCTATGGGGGCAATCTTCCCAAAAATATTCTAAGTGCCGAACCAGTGTGAAAATGTGAGGGAACCGCACCCATTTTTTGGGCGAGCTTCCAGACGCAATCGTACAGTACTTAGAAAAAGAAATTAGGCTTCTCACCAGTTGGGGGAGTAGGTGGAGCCTATTCATGCTGGGAAGCTGGCCGCTGAGCTGTAGGGGTGCATTTGCACAGGCACCTCAATCTCCCAGTGCACTGTATACACAGTATACACAGTATGCTGGAAGATCTGCTACCCCCCACCAACCTCCCCCCCAGATATTGCCACCCACAACTTGTTTGAATAGGCTCAACGGGCTGAATTGCCTGCTCCTGCTCCTATGTCCATTACAATTCCTCTGCATCACTTGCCAAAAACCTTAAATCTATCCCACTAATCCTTTCACCATCAGCTAATTCCTTGTCTATCTTATCGAAGGAAGCCTGACATAATCTTATACACTTCTATCGAATCTCCCCTCAGTTACCTTTGCTCCAAGGAGAACAACCTCCGCCCCCCCCCCCCAGCTTATCCAGCCTAACCTTGTAGTTAAAATCCCCCTTCTGTGGGAACATTCTGTAAATCTCCTCTGCACCATCTCAGGGACCCTCACATCCTTCCTAAAATGTGGTGACCAGCACTGGCCACAATAATCTAGTTGTGGCCTAACCAGAGCTTTATGATTCAGTATAATTTCTCTGCTTTTGTACTCAATACATTTATTAATGAAGCCCGCGACCCCATATGCTTTGTTAACCGCTCTTAATATTTCCTGCTGTTTTCAAAGATCTAGGCATATGAACCTTTGGACTCTCTGTCCCTGCACACAATTTAGAACTGTGCCACATTAAGTCTATATTGCCTTTCCCTATCCCTTCTGCCAAAAGGTATCACCTGACACTTCGCTGTATCAAATTCCAGTTGCCACTGGCTGCCCATTCTGCCAGCCTATCCCGGTCGCAGTCGATTGGATCACCTTCACTGTTTGCCACATCAAAGTCTGCTACCATTGGCCAAGTTTGACATTTCACTCTGATTTCCAATATCCAAGTCATTTATATATATCAAAAAAAAGAAATGGTCCATTTCTTTGGACCATTGGAGAACACCACCACAATTTTGGTAACCAGCCTTTCATGTGGCATTTTATTAAATGTTTCTGTAAAATCCATACAGACAACATCCACTACATTCCATTCATCAATCGTCTCTGTTACTTCATCAAAATATCAGTCAAGTTAGTCAAGTGTGTTCTGCCTTTTACAAATCTGCGCTGGTTCTCTTAATCAAATCCAAACCTCTCGAAGTGCCTGTGATTTTTTTTCCATGATCATTGTTTTTAAATACTTACCCACTACTGATATTAAACTGACCCATAGCTACTATGAATGTCCTTACACTCTTTATTGAATGTGTGTATCATATTTGCCACTCAACAATCCTCAGGTACCTCACTTGTTGCCAAGGAAGATGAGAAGATTTTGGCAAGTCCTATTGCTATCTCCACCTCCATTTCCTTCAGCAACAGGGAATGCAAGCCAACCAGACCAGGTGACTTATCAACTCTAAGTATAGCCAGCCTTTCCAGTAGCTCTCGCCTCTCAAGTTTCGTCCCATCTATTACAATCTCCAATATGTTGTCAGATTCACTTTCCTTAGTAGACACCGATACAACATACTCATTAAGCATTATCATCTTGACCTGTACCTCTAGGAATATATCACCCTCTTTGTCCCAAGTAGTCCCACGCCACCTCTTACTACTTGCTTACTGTTTACATGCTCGTAGAAGATTTTAGGTTGCTTTTTATGTTGGCTGCCACACTCTCTCTTTGTCAGTCTTATTTTCCACTTCATTGTCCTCTCAACCTATTATATTTGACTTGGTTTTGCCAGAAGAATTAACTTGACGTGCATCATACACCCTCTTTGATAATTTACTCAGTTTCTCTCGCTAGAATTCTATCGCCCCGCCCGCCACGGAATCGGAGCGGGGGAGGGGTGGACAACGGGAATGTCCGTTGACCTCGGGCGGGAATTTTCAGTCTTGCTCGAGCGAGGCCATAAAATCCCACCCTCTATCTCCTTTGCCATTCAAGGGACCCTGGCTTTGATTCCCCTAACCTTTGCCCTTATCTGAATGTACCGAACCTCTACTGGAAGCATCACCTCCTTGAAGATCAGTCATTGTTCCCTTACAGTTTTTCCAATCTTTGGTTCCATTTTAGCCTGGCTAGATCCCTTCTTATCCTATTGACATTACCCCTCTTCCAATTTAGACATTTTACTTTGGATTGTTCCTTGCTCTTCTGCATTACTCATCTTTATGTCATGGTGATCAGTCTTACCCAATCTTTTCCCCACAGATATTCAGTCAACTTGACCCACCTCATTTTCCAGCACCAGGTCCAGCATTATGTCCTTTCTAGTTAGATCGAGAACATGTTAATCAAGGGCGGCACGGTGACACAATGATTAGCACTGCTGCCTCACAGCGCCAGGGACATGGGTTTGATTCTCGGCTTGGATCACTGTCTGTGTGGAGTTTGCACATTCTCCCCGTATCTGCATAAGTTTCCTCCGGGTGCTCCGGTTTCCTCCCAGTCCAAAATGTGCGGGTTAGGTGGTTTGGCCATGCTAAATTTCCCCTTATTGTCAGGGCGATTAGTTAGAGTAAATGCATGGGGTTATGGAGATAGGGCCTGGGTGGGATTGTGATTGGTGCAGACTTGATGGGCCGAATGGCCTCCTTCTGCACTGTAGGATTCTATGATTCTATGGTGTTCTTCTGAACACAGTTCAGAAATTCCTCCTCCTCCTTATCCTTTACTCTAACATTATCCTAATCAATATCTGAGTAATTAAAGTTCCCCAGTTTCATCACTCCATTGTTCTTGCACATCTTTGTGATTCCCATGCAGATTTGCCCCTCCATTTCTCTCTCTCCCACTTAGAAGTCTATAGAATACTCCCCATGTAGGATCATACACTTCCTGTTTCTCAACTCTAAGCAAATGCATTCTGCTCTTGCACCCTCAAGGGCATTCTCTCTTTCCAACATTACAATGTCATCCTCAATCAAGCTGCCTTCTCACCTCCCGTTTATTCCTTTCCTAAATTTGTTAAACACCTTGTATGTTATGCACCCAGTCACCAGCTGTAAGCCACGTTTCCATTATTGCTACTACATCACATTCCCACATGGTTATTTGTGCTTGTAGCTCACCAACCTTCTGATTCACATTTTGTGCATTCTGAACCTGTCTTTGTTATAGGCCTTATTAATCTGCTCAATTCTAATATAAAATTATTCCCTTCTCCATTGCTGCCAACACTCTCACTTTATGTACCTTATTCCTCTTTCTCCTATATATTGGTGCCCAACCCTTGCCAAATTATTTTAAACCCTCGCCAACCACAATAATAAACCTCCCCACAAAGACAAGAGTCCCAGTCCTAACGAAATTCAGCGTCCATTTTGAATAGATCTCTCCTTACCAAGAACTGACCCCGATGCCCAAAGAATCTGAAGCCTTTCCCTCTGCACCATGCCTCAAGCCACAGATTGATCCCTCCATCTTCCTATTTCTACTCCCGCTACTGTGTAGCACTCGGAGTATGCTCCTCCTGATTTTTTGTTTTAATTTTTCCATGGGATGTGGTTTCACTGACAAACCCCACATTTTATTTCCATCCCTATTTGTTTTCAGAAGTTGATTGTGAGCGACTTTCTTGAACCGCTGCAGCCCATCTGGGTGCAGATACACCCAGGAGTGCTCTGAACACACTCAGTCTTTGATCCTCATCTTGGACCTGCTCTGCTGTTGCTCTTTGATCCTTCTGCTGTTACCACCGAATGAGAGTCACAAATTATTTATGTAACTGCAACAATTAAATAATACAACATACTTTGATGTAACTACAGCGGATTATACTCACATTTATTTATTTATCTAACAATGACCTGTAAGGGACACTAATTTATTCATTTCTTTATTATTTAATTGTTGTAGAAAGTACTAATGATTCAATATTATTGTTAATTTTCATTCATAAGCAACAACTCAAGAGATTCACTAATGTAAGACAAATTTAATATTTTGACAGGGAAAGATTTGAATCTATTTTCCTGTAGAATATCAAATATTCAAATATGGGCTGAAATTCTCCAGTCTCGCATGGCCCCACTACCGCTGCCAGCGAGAACGGAAAATTTGGTGCTCAACCAGATCGCTGTTCAGATCAGCGAGACCGGAGAATCACAGCCACAGGCGAGGTCGGAGCATTCCAGCCATGATATATAAAAATGTGTGAATGTGTTTATACATTCTATTTTATATCCTTTATATGTTGACAGATGCACTAGTTTGCTTCATATGTGTGATTTATTTTGCATGATAACCTTTCATTAAGAAGACTGTATAAAGCCATAGGCCGTGCAAATACTTGATTCAATGGCAGAAAAGTGAAAACCATAGATATAATAATGTTCCAGTGTTAATATCTGAGAATTAGTTCTCCTATTTGTCGCTATCTGTAGCAGGCGTGCATGGCCATCTCCAGCTTTCTCTTATTCCTTTGTTGAGACAAAGGGGAAATAATTGCTGTCAATAATTCATCAAGCACTGTTATTAATTTTGAAAGCTTAGTAATGTGAACTCCTTCAGTTTACTGACAAGTGCGGTTTGCATTTCAGCAGCATGCAATTAGTTAAACTGTTCCCCGACAGTTTAATAATGGTTTATATCTGACACTTC